>NC_140950.1:128571558-129021558 GCF_014529385.1 Adiantum capillus-veneris | reverse complement strand
CTCCAATCAACCCAATCACACACACTACAATTGCAAGACGCACACAACACTAATCCTATCATGCAACACACTAATCGCAAGCACACACACATAGATCTATCGAGTGCCACACTCCAATCAAACATACATGCACATAAGCAAAAGAGGGCAATCACACAAGATTAGAGAGGGATTAACCACTAATTAGTTAGATCTAGTTAATCTAAGCATCATAGGCAATCATAAGAAGTAAGAGAGAGGAATAGTGAGAGATAATGAATCATTGATTAGTGTTAATCGAGCCTCATGAGCAAGGAGAATCCTCAAGGACTCCATAGCCACACACCTCAAGAGCTCTCACCAAAGAGTGCTCTCAACAAATGACTTGAGAACTCCAATTTCTTTTACACACTGCCTTATATACCTAGGTTAAAAATATGCAATGTCCGGGCGCCCAAGGCCTTTAGGACTCACCACTGTTGGCGGATACGCTGCAACGGATGTCAGCATAGCGAGAACTCACCTAACATATAATGTCAACTGAGGACGGAGCTCGACCCGCAGGCGCGTGGAAGCAAGCAAAGGGTGTCAACCTCTACTCGATCGACTAATGACTACTTCCTACAGAGATATCAAATCTACATACCATCGGTTCTATGAATGTGAGAGTCTCCTATGATGCTACCGCAAGCCAAAAGCCCATTAGACGTTTTTGAAATGTTACAAAACTTGAGGGATATCCTATCAACACCGATAGGCCACTCTCCTTAAGGTCCGTAACCCAAAACCTTACCCAAAAACACCCGGTGCAGAATCACGTAGGATGTCTGACAGATTTTTGCAGGATGACGTTTTCAAAAACTAAGATGCCTAATGCGTAGCTCTACTCGCTCTAATCGCGTGGATATGATGAAATGTAAAAACGGACAATGTTTACTCACCAAAACTCCAAAAGTAGCTCGCAGGTGAATCTGCCAAAACACAGATGAACTCGTGTGATGTAAGCATCAACGTGTAGCTTTTCCTCGTGGGCAACACGCTACTGCTCTCCGTTTGCGATTCTGACCACCGTAGCTCTTGTAGCACACACACACACACTCTCTCTCATAGTCTCTCAGTAGACATAGAAGACAAGATTATTAGAAGTCCCCTTTACAAAGCTTTAGGTTTTGGTTTATATACTAAGCCTTAGAAAACCTAATGTTTGGCCAAAATGACCTGATTTGTCCCTAGGCTTCTATAGAGCTTAATTACAACATCGTGAGCTGGATTTGATCATCCAACAAGCATCTGCGGCCAAAATACAGTTTCCGACTTAAAATATGAAGTTCCTGTAAACATTACAAAAGTGGTCGTAATGGCTTAAAATGATAATAATGGGATATTCGATGATGTCCATGAGCTTGTATCTTCACATTACAACATCCATCTTCATCTTCATCACTTCATCAGTATCTTCATATGGAATCTTTAGAGAATCTTTGAGGAATCTTTATGGAATCTTTGTGGAAGCGTTGTTGAAAGGTTGGCCTGTCAACACTCTCCCCCTCCGAATTCTTGTCGTCCCCAACAAGACCCTATGTCTGCAGTGGCCTTGACGAGTGCTTCATGTTTTGGTGTTGGTTGAAGCTTTTGTTGTTGCAGTTGATTCTACTAGATGCTTTGTATGTTGTAGAGTTACCTTTTTCTTGTACATGTAGTGTAGTTGAAGCCATAGCTCTCCCCCTCTGATTGGTTGTTGTATTATGAATAGGTTGAGTGAGGTTTGTTGTTGCAGCAAGTCTTTATCTTGGCAGCTCTATATTGTTTGTTCTTTGGGTGTCATCCTGCATGTGTACCTATAAAGTTGAAGCCTTTTTGAATTTTTTATGGGCCGCTCCCCTTTGATTTTCTAGTTGATGAGCATGTAGTTGTTTGGGGATGTCGTTGGTCTGCTTTTTTGTGTTTATATAAAAAATAAAATAGTAAAAATAAAATGTGGCGTATATTACAAAATGAAGGTCTTCGATACCTGGATAGGACTAAAGGGAAAAACCCAGTGGGGAAAAAATGCCTTTAGTCACAATTAAATGTAAGGCTATATGTACTTATGTTTTGATGTAACCGAGTTTTGTTGAGTTAAAGTACTTATGGCCGAATGGCTACTATTATTGACTGGATATACATTTGATAAGTGTTAGTAGCTTGAAGTCAGAGTCGTTGTTGTTGAGAAAATGCTTATGAAACCTGTTACCACTTCGTCATCGTCATTTTGTTGTGTAAGTGCATGGGTATCGTGTCAAATGCAAATGTCCAATGATGGGACATTATATATGCTTTGCACAGATAGATGCATGGGAAACAATATGTTGTGCGAGAAGAGTTTGAATGGGTGCTTCCAAGAGTAAACGTAGCTATAGAAGCAAAAATATATCTGACTTTAAGAGCTACCATTACGCACAAGAAGGGTTGTTGATGCTCGAGGTATTTTCACTCTCCTCATTGTGTACATGTGCGTGAGTGTTTTGTGGATTACTCCGCCTCTCCACCAAATAAAATTGTTAGACTTTGACTCTTCTGCTCACCTATCCAGCATGAGCGACTCAATTTTACAATATGCTCAACTCTTCCAGCTTGAGCTATAATCTAAATATCTAGTCCCACAGACCACAAAACATATTAAGACATGAAGCTTGGGTCTGACGCTTGCTCATTTAGTGACTCAGCTGCCCAACTCTTGGCTCTTATGCCATGATTTTTATGGCGACTTGACTTACTCTCGGGAACTTTTGACCAAGAATAGGTTTTGAAATTCAAAACTGTTATCCTCGAAGAGAGGATTTGTAAAGGACAATACTAGCAATATTGGTTTCTTTTGCCATACCTAGGTGACCTTGGTTGTCAAAATTTATTTTTGTTGTTGTTGGTCCTTTGGTTGAGAAGATTGGCTCGCTCCATTCTCCGTAACACTTTGTTTATCATGTCTTGACATTTCTTGAGAGCTAGAGATGACTTCAATCTTCTTCGATATGTGTTGTTCTTTTGGCACCCATTTGTATTTGCATTCTGTGATTAGTGTGTCTTTGCAGATATCCTTTGCCTTGACTGTGACATTGTCCTTGATTTTGCCTTCTGTGAAATTGCGATTATTTTCAAGCTGAAGTCCTCTGATTGAAGAATGTTTACCTGGCATCTTTGGTACCCAGATTCTCCGATTTCCTTGATAGTAACCTTGTGCTTGAAGAATTGTAGATGGCACTTCCCATGATGTTTCTGATGCCGTACTGAGATGTACAAGAGTGCCATTTTTGGGATTATTTATTGGTGAAGTCCTATGTTGGTATGAAGGCCAGCTGGATTTGAAATTTCCTGCGTACCTTTGGAGAGCCTTGTTGGTTGGTCTCCTTTGGCGATATAAATATGAGCTTTGTTGCTTTTGGGGATGCTTTTTGAAACCTTTATTCACCACATAAGCCGAGGTCTATGGTTTTGGTAACCAAAGTTTCTTTTGACCCTCATAATAGCCTTGCTCTGCTAAGCTCTAGTGGGAGGCTATCCATCCCATGTGTTCATTTTTCATCAATTGGCTAGGATCATTTACCCATATTGGGTCCTTGACCTTTATTTGTTCAGCTTTAATGTAGACCTTTGAAAACCTTTGGCGGCGGTGATCTCACAGTGTAGGGTATTTCGGTTGAAAGATTTTCTTTGGAGTCTGCCTTTCATGTGTAAGCATGTGGTCAGTTGATATAGAAGCTCTGTCTTGAACTTTTCTGGGTTGGATTGAAGACTCTGATTTAAGGGGCTTCTTTTGTTGGTAGGACATTTGTGGGCTCATTTTGGCTTTGCCTCTGTCGGCAACCGATAATCTTGGAGCGGTAGTAGGCTGGCTTTCTTGAGAGCTAGTCGTTATGACCATCATTGAAGATTCAGATTCTTCTTCAAGTGTTTTTGCCCATAGCTTGGACAAAATCAAATGTGTACTCATTTTGGAAGAATCCACTACTAGGAATTTGTCGTTAACTATCTTTGACTGTAGTTTAAGGGTAGCTTCTGCAATCCCCAAACGTGTGACCTTAACTCCATTTGATAGGGATACCTATACCTGAATTTCATACAGTTCTAGCTTATCTAGAAGTAACCACAGCCCATAAGACATGACATTAGACATGGCAGTGCAATCTATCTCTGCTGTAAAATTGAATTTCAGTTTCTCATGCGCATCCAACGAGAATTTAATCTTCTTGTTGGCTGCCAAGTAATTGATGTCCTCTTTGCTTTTGGTACTTGTCTTGGACTTTTGTGCCATGGAAGCTTTGTCATCATTTTGTATGTTGAACTTATTTCTCATTGGATGGGTTGTAGCATGTCCCAAGTGCTTACTATCTTCTAATCTATAGCTTTGGGGAAGGTCTATAGCCTAAGCTACTTGTTGGTCTTTATTGCTAGTTTCTAACTGTGACACCTTGATTCTTGATTTCAGAAGCTCTCTGTCACTATTTACTTCTTCTAGCACTTGAAGGTCATTCAATGGTGACTTTTCTTCTTGGAAATCTTTTGAAGCTTGTGTAGCAGGATGTTGAGGTTGACTGTCTTCTTCTGATGAAATGGTCGCCGTGGCCTTTGGTTCCCATTGTTCCATGGGTTTTTGTAGAGTCTCTTCTCGAAAATATTCATTCATATCCTGCATTGCTTGTCCTTGGTAGTCAATTTTGGAGTCGGTCATTTCCCTTTCTTCTGTGGGTTCTAAAACTTTAGCTACATCTTCTTTTAGCTTCTTTTGCTCTTTGATTTCTTCAATCATCCTTGTAGAGTCTAGAGTAGAGGAATTCTCTTGTAGAATTTTAGCTTCATCCATTGATTCAACTTGCATGTCTTTGTCTCATGAGGTGACACTAAGTTTTGTTGTTAACTCTGCCACCTCTTCTTGGGTTTGCTTACCATCTTCAGAATCTTGGCTCCTTTTGCTCTCGAACCCTGAACTGCGAGCTTCATCTTCATCACCTTGTGGATGCTTTGACTTGTCCTCACTGACGTTCTCTAAGCTATCTTGAATCAGCTGCTTCAATTGATCTTTTTTGAAAGCTTGATTCTCTATGATAGTGTCATTGACACCCTTGACTTCAAGAAACTGTGTCTTGAGCCTATCTTTTGTGCTCTGCGACAAGATCTGCTTCTTTTCCAGAGATCGTGTTGGGGATTCTTGCTTCCATTCCCTTGTTGTCACTATTTGAACTTTGCTTTTGTCTTGTTGCTTCTTCTTTTCCATGTAGAGCTTTGCTAGGCAGTCCTTCACTAAATGACCAATGGCACATTGGTTGCAATATGTCGCTATCTCAACATGTGCACCCTTTGGACGAGGCATCTCTCCATAATATTGCTGATAATGTTTTCCTGTGGTATCTAGATATAGATATGACCTCTTCTTTGCATGCATGAACCTATAGATTACAACTGACTTAGGTGTATCCACTGGCTTCGTCTCTTTACCCTCCATCGTCTTGTCCTTGAGAAGCTAAAAATAGATTCCATTATTGCTTGCATACAAGATCAAATCACTATCCATGCTTTCTAGCAGTCGTAATGCTAATTCTTCCATCAGCATATGGTCTTTGAAGTGGGGCTTCTGCATAGCCTTATGGCTATGTTTCCGAGTTGATTTTGGTGAGGTTTGCACCGAGGGTAAAGATCAAACCGAATCTTTGTTTTTCGTTTCCGTGGATGGTGCTTTTGGACAGGGTCCAAGTATGTGAATTACAGGTTGCCCACAAATGCTAAACTCATCTATATTTTTCACATCGGCTGTTTCATAGTGCCTACCGTATTTGTCGACCACAATGACATTTGACCTTCTACATTTGGCATTGTGAATTTCCGGTGGTCTCTCCTCCGGCTCAGCATCTTCCAATGCTTCTTGAAATTCCACTTGGGCTCCTGAAAAGGACACTGCTTCTTGTAAAATTGGACTTCTTAATCCCACTCTTGAAGAGATAGGTCTCTTTGTTGTGTTTGAACTCCCCCCATCCGAGAGGGTTCCATATCTGATGTTGGCATCTGTTTAATGCCTGATGATATGACTTCTTGTGCTTTGTTAAGTAGCTCTTGAGATCGAGCTAGTTCTTTTTGAAGGTGTGCTATCTTCATGGCTGGTACTTCCGGCGTATTCCTGTTTGTGCAATTTGGTGTGTTTGTGCTTTGTCTTGTGCTGGTGCAGTGCACGAGACTTGTGCCGTGTCTTTCCATGTTGTGCCTTGTGTTGTGCCACTCATTTGTGCAGTGATAGCTGTAGTTGTTAACTCTTCTAGTTGCGTATCAAGAGGTAAAGTCATGACTATATGATAAACATTACCGCCTTCAGATTTATAGTCTTCCCCTCTTGATCCAAATATTTCAGCTGCAAAATATTGGTTACTCTCTACAGGAACTTCATGATTTGTGGCAGCTTTGTAGTAGCGAACGTCCTCATCTACATAGAGGGTACCAATTTGCCGTTTCCCATCTTGAGCTTTGTACATAAAAATACTTGGAGGATATGCATAGAGTTCTGTAAGTTGATCCTTGTACAACATTTCTATCTCATTGTCGATGTATTTTCCGTGCCTCATGTAAATTGATCCCAGACAGTCTTCCATGAAATCTGGATGTGGGTGTAGTACATTCTTCGCTGTTTCAACTTCCACATATTGAGATGTTCGAGTTTCCTCTGTATCTTTCTTTGTCTTGATGTACAAATTCCGATTGAGATCCTCATAGCATGGCAGTCCTTTGTAGTGGCCAATCAGATAGATCCAAATTTGCTCTCTTGTAATTTCTGTGGATGTACTTGAAGCTTCGTCTCAACTGGTCTAATTCCTTTGAGACACCATTGCTTTCGTCTTGACTCCCTTGTTGTACCTGTTCAGTGATAGCTCTAATTGCTTGCCTGAATGCTAATAAAAATTATTAGCACCCTTGTGTCGGTCTTTTTTCCTTGAGGTCCTTCAGCTTTTGTGGATGCCTTAATCTCTGAATTTTCTGAACTGGGCTTTGCTTGCACTGCTTGAACTTCTTAGCTCCCTTGCTTGCCAAGGCTGATACTGACTTGTCTGGCTGCTTGCTTTGCCTAGAGCTTTTTAGCAGGCCTCGATCTATTAGAAGCACTGTGATAAGTTATGCAACTTACCACTATACTGCAGCGACTGCTCCCTTCTCAGCGATTCTTGAGTCGAGCTAACCTGTGTTCACTTTAGCACACAATCTGCAAAATTCTATTTAGCTGGCAAACTTTTTCACAATGAATGAAAAAATTCTTGATGTGCCTTTGATGGCCACACTTGTTCCGTGGGCTCGGAAGTGACTTTCAAGTTCACTTTTAGCTGAACTAAACTTAAGTTAGCAATGGAGAATTATGCACAAGATGCAGTGATTTGCTAGCAAAAATCTTGTGTTAAAGTTCTCCAAAACTTGTTGCAAAATCAAGAGTCCTTGTGTATGGTCTTACTGCTACTAGATTTGTGTATGGACTCTCAAATTTTACACTAGGCCGTAGTCAACTTTTACACCTTCCTGCGCGGGTGACCAATGGTTTTCCCAAAAGATAATTTCAATCTTCTAATTTAGCAGTCTTTAATGATCGATTAGAAGGCCTAGAGGCCAAACTAGTCTCAAATTTTTGACCTCCAGATGATAGAAAGGCCGCCTGTACTCGTGTCATCTCTAGGTCGATTTGAGCGGTTTGTTCCGGAGCCTGGGTTGACTCTTGCCGATGACCTCGCTTATGGCTCTCACTAGCCCCTCTCCTAGGGAAAAGTCAAAACTGTGAGCGTTTTCTCACAATTCTTTCGAATTGTCGGTTTTAGACACACCTGACTTTCGGATGCATTTTGAGGCCTTAAACGATGTTTTTTTCAAAGTTGACCTAAATGGTTGCCAAAGTCATAAATTTAGCTCATGTTTTGCTGTAAGATCTGTAGTGTCTCTCTCAGGCTATCTTTTGATATAAAAACTTTTCCAATCCAATACCGTTTGTGAAAGTTATGGCCAAAATAGTGAAATATAGTTTAGAATGGTCAAAATGAGTCCAAATTCAATTTTAAAAGAAGATTTGGGATCTCTGTGACACTGTGAACACCCCTGTATGGTCAAAATTACAGTTGGACTCTAAAACTGGCCTGGAGACATCCTACGGGTAGGATGTCTTTTTGCTCAGAATTGAATAAAATTTGGTCTAGAGACTCCTCTTGGTGTGTTGAACCCATAGGTATCCTCACTTTTTGTTTCTGACACCTCTAGGCTGGTCAAATGCTCAAGAATCTGTTTCAGAAGCTGGATACTCTATCAGCTCATTTTTCAAGTCAAATGAGCTCCAAATTGGACCAAAATTAACTGGCAGGCTTATAAGATGCTATGAAACACTTTGGTATTGTCAAATGTTGGTTTAGGGTCCAAAATCATGCAGGAGACATCCTACGCGTAGGATGTCTTTTTGCTCAGAATTGGCCCAAATTTGAACCTAAGACTCTCCTTCTGTCCAACAACCCAATGGTATGCTCAGATTTGGGTTTGGATGCGAAAAGCTCCCAAAGCTGGCTATTCTTGCCTTTGTCTGGTAAAAAACGCTAAAATCCGCTTAATCTTCAATTTTACTCATCCAACTCAGATGAAACTTGTCACATACACTCAATACAACATTTAGAACATGCATATGATGTCAACTTATGGTTTGGTCTCAAAATCACCCCTTCTACACAATTTGGGTAGGATGTCTAGCAATTCTCGTATTTTGCCTTTAATCTATCAAAATAAGGTCAAATTCTTGGTTTGAGAGTGTAAATACGGTAAAACCTACCTTCTAAACACTCTGGTGACCTCAGAATTGCAAAATTATGTTTAGATCACCCTATAGACATCCTACGGGCCGTAAGATGTCTACTACCTATTTTTTCAGATTGAAGTGCTCCTGATGCTTCCTTATGGTCACAGCAAGTGCTAGTAAGCTCCGCAAATGAAAAAAATGTGCAAAAATCACTCACTTCAAGCACTTTATGAAATTTTTACTTTTTTTTGACTCCGCCTTTTGGCTTTTGGTCAACCAAAATATGGAAAAACACTCAAGTCAACATGTTCCTAGGGTAAAACCTACCCTCTGAACACACTGGTGGTCTCAGAATTCCCAAATTCCTGCCCAAAACCCCCTTGGAGACATACTACACCCAAATCTTTTTCTGCTCAGAATGAAGCAAGATCTAGTCCAGAGATTCTCCTCAAGTTTAGCAACACAATGATATGCTCATAAATTCAATTGGATGTCAAAATCATCCAAAACGAGAAATTTATGAGTTTTTCGCTTTCTGACTTCGCCTTTTGACTTTTGGACATCAAAACATGGGAAAACACTCAACTCAACACGTACTAAGGGTAAAACCTACCCTCTAAACACACTGGTGGTCTCAGAATTCCCAAATTCCTGCCCAAAAACCCCCTGGAGACATACTACGCCCTAATTTTCTTCTTGCTCCGAATGAAGTAAGATCTGGTTCATAGGTTCCCCTTGAGTCTAGCACCACCTTGGTATGCTTAGAATTTCATTTGAATGTCAAAATCACTCCAAACAAGCACTTTATAATTTTTTTACGTTTTTTGACTCTGTGTTTTTGCTTTTGGTCAACCAAAATATAATAAAACACTCAAGTCAACATGTTCCTAGGGTAAAACCTACCCTCTGAACACACTGGTGGTCTCAGAATTCCCAAATTCCTGCCCAAAAACCCCCTGGAGACATACTACGCCCTAATTGTTTCTACTCAGAATGAAGCAAGATATTCTGGTTCAAAGGTTCCCCTTGAGTCTAGCAACACCTTGGTATGCTCATAAATTCATTTGAATGTCAAAATCACTCCAAACAAGCACTGTATGAATTTTTTACGTTTTTTGACTCTGCCTTTTGGCTTTTGGTCAACCAAAATATGGAAAAACACTCAAGTCAACATGTTCCTAGGGTAAAACCTACCCTCTAAACACACTGGTGGTCTTAGAATTCTCAAATTCCTGCCCAAAAACCCCCTGGAGACATACTACGACCTAATGTTTTTCTGCTCAGAATGAAGCAGAAAAAAATGAAGCAAATTTTTTTCTGCTCAGACAATACGCCCTAATTTGTTTCTACTCAGAATGAAGCAAGATCTGGTTCAAAGGTTCCCCTTGAGTCTAGCAACACCTTGGTATGATCAGAATTTCATTTGAATGTCAAAATCACTCCAAACAAGCAATTTTGAATTTTTTGCTTTCTGACTCCGCCTTTTGGCTTTTGGTCAACCAAATATGGGAAAACACTCAACTCAACATGTTCCTAGGGTAAAACCTACCCTCTAAACACATTGGTGGTCTCAGAATTCCCAAATTCCTACCAAAAACCCCATGGAGACATACTACGCCCTAATTTTCTTCTGCGCAGAATGAAGCAAGATCTGGTCCAGAGGTTCTCCTTGGTGTGTTGATTCCCAATATGTCCAAATTTGGTGATTTTGACAACTTTGAGCTAGTCAGACACTCAAGATTTTGCTTCAGTTTCTAGGGTTTCCTCAAGCTGTTTACCCATTCAAATGATTTCCAATTTTGTCCAAACTTGGTGTGAAGGCTTCTTTTATGCTAAGAAACACTTTGGTTTGGTCAAAAATTGGTATGGCCCCCCAAGTCTAGCCTCGAGACATCCTACGCGTAGGATGTCTATCTGCTCCAAATGATCCAATTTTTGTCCCACTTAATCCCCTAATCCTGGAAACACTCTGGTGATATCAGTTTTGCAAAATGTTGCCCCAAAATGGCCCTAGAGACATCCTACGCGTAGGATGTCTCTTGCATAATTTTCCTAACTGGAGTATTTTTTATGCTTCTTTATGGTCTCTACACTTGATATCATTCACCGACAACACTCAAAAGCACAACAATTACTCAAAACAAGCACTTTATGACTTTCGATTTTTGACTTTTGACTTTTGGACACCAAAAACATGTAAAAACACTCAACTCAACATGCTCTTAGGTAAAACACCTCCACTAAACACATTGGTGATATCATAATTTTCAAAATCTATCATGGGATGGTGAAATTTTTGATGCTCAAGTCGCTTTCTAGCCTCACATAGACTCTCTAGCTGACTTTTTACCTCTTCCACCTCACCAACTCCCCATCAAACCACACCTAACTCCTACCTAATACTACCTAAGTCGAAGGATCTAGGCCAGACACACGCTCTCTAGACTCCCTCTATAACCAAAAGAGTCCACCACTCTCAGATCCTATCGAAAAGAATGAATATACTCTGGCAAGCCAGAGGGACCTCTATCCTCAAGGACTAGTCTTGGTCACCTACTTAGAGCCCTTGTCCCCGAGATACGCCGTGACGGATGTAAGCATAGCGAGAACTCACCTAACATATAATGTCAACTGAGGATGGAGCTCGCCCGCAGGCGTGTGGAAGCAAGCAAAGGGTGTCAACCTCTACTCGACCGACTAATGACTACTTCCTACAGAGATATCAAATCTACATGCCATCTGTTCTGCGAATGTGAGAGCCTCCTATGATGCTACCACAAGCCAAAAGCCCATTAGACGTTCTTGAAACATTACGAAACTTGAGGGATATCCTATCAACACCAATAGGCCACTCTCCCTAAGGTCCGTGACCCAAAACCCTACCCAAAAACACCCAGTGCAAAATCACGTAGGATGTCTGAGAGGTTTTTGCAGGTCGACATTTTCAAACACTACAAAGCCTAATGCGTAGCTCTACTCGCTATGATCTCGTGGATATGCTCACCGAAACTCCAAAAGTAGCTCGTGGGTGAATCTGCCAAAGCATAGTAAATGACCTATTCTTTACAACTTGGAACTCCCATTGAG
This sequence comes from Adiantum capillus-veneris, assembly GCF_014529385.1. Lineage (NCBI taxonomy): Eukaryota > Viridiplantae > Streptophyta > Polypodiopsida > Polypodiales > Pteridaceae > Adiantum > Adiantum capillus-veneris. The sequence goes on along the minus strand of NC_140950.1, from coordinate 129,009,719 downwards.
CCCGTAACACATTAGAAATATTACAATGGCTTGAAATAAATCGGGATTTTACAATACGTGACCATTTTGGGAAAACGTGAAAAATGTGTAACTCCAATCTTTACTGCTTCTTCGTATTCATCCTCGATGAGCATTCGTACGTCTTTGGTCTTTAGCAGCTCCTGTTAACTGACGTTGACTCATTTAACAGTTGTCTCTGGCCACCATGCATTTGCTCTATTTCCTTTTTTCACACACAATGTGTGTCCTCCTTTAAAAATGGATGGCCAAAGTTTTTACTTTATCTTGGGCGGCCATTAGTGGACAGCCGACCCTTAAAGAGCACTCCATTTGACATACATATCAACTAAAGCATTGCGAAGCACAAAATCTAATCAACTTTCCACTGCCATGTTGAGCATTTTCTGCCTCCAATGCTCTCCAAGATATGAAATTTTGGACAAAGAGCTCAATAAGAAATTTTTGTGCATTTGTAACGCCATATGCCTTGGCATATATATTTACCAAGGCATATATTCTACTCTGATGGCTCCATTTCCTAGAACTTGGCTAAAGCTCAAAAAATTTACCAGATGAACTTGAATGATCAAGGCAACCAGAGCGGTACGGAACTAGCCCCCGGTGATACTTAAATTGGCCATATCTTGTCAACCGAAACCCCGATTGACGAATTGGAAAGACCGACATGCTCCTGGAAGTGAAAACTTTAGGCCCATGCATTCATTTCATTTCTGTCACCTTAGCTACAGTTGTCCAATCCGGTGCGAATCTGCTACTGACTCAATCGTCAAACTGACATAACTTCCTATCTGTAGCTCCGATTGACGAGCCGTAAAGATGTAAAGTACTTCAAGTACTTCAACTTTGATCAATAAAATCCCAGCTATGACCACTTCAAGCATACTCACTGTTTACATTACCAAGACATCTTTTGGCCCTTGCAGCCGCATCTGGCATACTTTTATCTTAAAGTTGGCTTCTTAGCAAGCCCTTATTATTGCTGAATAATCATGCAGGATTCAAATAAACCTGATTGGCATCCCTTTGCTCATTTTCTTGTCATGGAGCGTACCGAAGCTGCACGCGTGAAGGGTGAGTTTGTTTGAGCTATATATAGCTTAATCTACTTAACTTGGTCTCATCTATATATGTGTATCTTGTCCTCAATATGAGTCAATCTTTGGGAGCATACATAGTGTGTCTCTTCTCTCTCTCTCTCTCTCTCTCTCTCTCTCTCTCTCTCTCTCTCTCTCTCTTGCTCTTACTAAGACACAAATTAAATTAATGACACACATGCCAGAACTCTGAGCGGCTCTCTCTTTGGATGGGCGTTGTCTCACACACACACACACAATCCTTTATCCAATTCTTGTGGGTGGTCCTCTCTCTCTCTCTCTCTCTCTCTCTCTCTCTCTCTCTCTCTCTCTCTCTCTCTCTCTCTCTCTCTCTCTCTCTCTCCATATCAGGTGTAGTCGGATGCTGTCGGAGCATATCTGTCTAGCTCTCCGGTTTCTCTCTCATCGTTAGAGTCTCTCTCTCTCTCTCCGTCTTTCTCTCTCTCTCTCTCTCTATCTCTCTCTCTCTCTCTCTCTCTCTCTCTCTCTCTCTCTTGATCTCTTTCTCTCTCCCCCTCCTCCCCCCCCCCCCCCCCCCCCCTCTCTCCTCTCTCCTCTCTCTCTCTCTCTCTCTCTCTCTCTCTCTCTCTCTAAAAACGCAGCCGTTTTTTGACCTTGTAGACAGCAGTCCACTCGTTTGATCATAACTTCTTCATCCGAACTCCAATTTGGGTGATCTATAGCCTCAATCGAAGAGCACAAAGTCCTCTACGCACTGATGTAAAGACAAAAATTTTTAGAGTTATGGAAAGCATTTCTATAGAAGCATTTTTGAAGTGAACAGGTTCAACAAAATTGATTCTCATCTCCTATTTTACATACAATGTCTTCCGGCACTCGCAAGGGTTCTTCTTCTTCAACAAGGTCCACAACCATTGTGGAAAATGATCCAAAATCTCCTAAGTGTGGAGATAGCAACACAACCACCCAACCAACGACATCGGAAACCATGATCATAGCATACTTGGTATCATTGCAAGAGACCGTAAACAAATAAGGCGAAGACTTACGAGCACTTGCAATGGAGAATGGCACACTAAGGATACTTGTGGTTGAGAATGAGAATCTCAAGAGGACACTTGAGATGCAAACAACACGTTTGATGCAACTTGAAGAGGAAGTCAAGGAATGTAAACGCTCTCTTGTGGACTTGAATGCTTTGAAGGAGAGGATGAGCAAAGTAGAGCATGACCATGTATTGAAAGAGGAGAAATTTGACACTATGAGCCGGGATGTATGTGACATGAAAAATGTATGCACAAACAAGTCTTGGGCTGATGTATGTGGTAGCAATGTGGTTTCTAATTCCTCACTCATGCAAGCTATGGTCCAAACAAATAATGTTGAGGATGTGGATGTGGAGGAGTTGAAGGAACGGGAGCGACGTTCCAAGAACATTGTTATTCGTGGAATTCCCGAAGAAAAGTTAGAGACACCTCCTTCTCTTGCCATTGTTATTGAAGATTTCTTCAAAACCCACTTTGGCATGTCTAGAGTTATGGTCTATGGAGCACATAGAGTGGGGAAGCAAGGAGCTCCTCGCTCGGGAGAACGGCCAATTGTATGCACCATGCCGGATGAGACCATGCGAAAGATTATCCTTGATAATAGTTGGATCTATTTGAGGGATACAAAATGTTTTGTACGTGAAAATCGCACTATTAAGCAACAAAATATGCGTTGCAAGGCATATGAGGAAAAGAATAATAAAAACAAGGAGATCTTTCATGAGGAAAATGTGCCCAAGGAGGAGGAAAGCCTCTCAAGCAAATAGGGATGCGTGACCTATGAGACCGAGTTACAATTGAAAATATGCTTTTGGAATTGTAATGGATACCTATGGAATGCGGGGGTTGGCATTGATGAACTAACAAGCAAAGCCGATGTTGTACTTCTTGTTGAAACTTGGGAGCATGATACTCAAAAGATTAACGGCTTGGAGGATTACAATGTACATTCATTGATGTGGTCAAAGAATCTCAAGCAACGAAGAGGACAAGGAGGGTTAGCATGTATGGTTAAGAAAGGATTGGAAGATTTTGTATCAATTGTGAAAGATGACAAGTACAAACGTTATGTATGGCTGAAAATTATGACACCAAAAAGAGCACCCATGTTTGTAGCCGGTTGCTACATTCCTCATCATGATTCTCCCTGTTATGCTTGCATGGATAGAGATCAACCATTTTCTGATTTGGAAGAGGACATTGCTTATTTCAAAGGTGAAGGTGATGTTATTGTATTTGGGGATATGAATGCTCTCACAAAAACATTGCAACATGATACTCAACAATTTGATATGCCATACATTTCAAGGGAGTTGGAGGAAGTTCACTTGTATGATCGTACTTCAATGGATGAGAAAGAGCCGGATCACTATGGAAAGTTACTTTTACATATGTGTAATAGCACGGGTATGCTCATTGCCAATGGTGTATCTTTGTGGAGTGGAACCAATGGATTTACATGTAGGAGACATAATGCGGATAGTGTAATTGACTATATGCTACTCTCTGAAGCCATCATGTATCGCATAAAGAGTTTTATGTTTGGTCAATGGACCCCGGAATCTGACCATCGCACCTTATGTATTGACCTTTCATGTGGAGAAGCAACTAAGCATGATAATCTCAGCCAAAGGAAAGAGAAGTTATCACTATGTATGGATTTCAAACGGGCACCAATGTACATTGAAATGGTTGAGCAAAAATTATGGATGACAAAGCTTCAATGTGATGCACCATTGGAAACTAAATGGGAAGCTTTCAAGAAAGCTATTTTTTCTTGTGCGTAAGAATGCTTTGCCATAAGGCATCTCCATGGTATCAACAAAGATAGATAACGCAAAAGGTGGTTTGATAAAGAATGTCAAGATGCTCGAAAGTCCTTGATAAAGCTTGATGCAACTATGGACAAAGACAACTATCAAAGTCATTTGCATACATACAAGGCATTGATTCAAAAGAAGAGAAGAAGATGGGAAGTAAAGCAACAAGAATTTCAAGTCCAAGAAAAGGCACATGCATGTGGAAGATTTTGGAGAAACTTGAGAGGCAAGCGGGTTGAGAATTTTGGTAACTTGAGTCTAGTGGATATGTACACACATTGTAGGCAATTATATGAGCAAGCAAATACTGAAAAAATGCCATTTTATGGTTCACTCCCATGTATGTCGTCTTTTTTTACTATTGAGGATGTATGCGGTGGGCTTGAAAAGTTGGCCACTCGCAAAGCGGGAGATCTTCAAGGTATCAAGCCGGAGATGATCAAATGGATGGGAGATTTTACCCATGAGTGGATGTGTGATATGTTCAACCTTGCACTTCAACATGGTATGCCTTATGAGTGGAGTACTAATTGGGTTAAGCCGTTGCATAAAGGAGGGGATGTAAAGAATGTAAGCAACTACCGGACTATAATGATTGGGTCTCTTATGGAAAAGTTGTTTGGGTGCATAATGGAGATGAAATTGAGTGATTGGGCTAAAGAGAATGACAAGCGTGCAAAGGGACAAGCGGGTTTTTGTCGATGCCATAGCACCATTAATCATCTTGTCACTCTTCGTGTTCTCATGGAGGAAAGTCGGATGAAAGGCAAGCGATTGTATTGTTGTTTTGTGGACTTTAAGAAAGCCTTTGATATGATTCCACGTAACAATTTGTGGAGAAGGATGGAAGAACTCCAAGTGCCAAGTGAGTTTATGCTTGCGGTTTCTCGAATCTATGAGAAGGTGATTTGTCAATTGCGCATGGGAAGAGAAATTTCAAAATTTTTTGTAAGCACTATTGGGGTTAAACAAGGATGTCCATTGTCACCAACTCTCTTTGGTCTATGCATCGATCAATTGGAACAAATGGTACTTGACTTTATGCAAGAAGAAGGCATTGAAGAGGTCACTATTTGCAATGCGGTAATCATGCTTTTGTTGTATGCGGATGATGTAGTGCTTCTAGCACACACTTTAGAAGATGCACAAAAGCTTATGGTTGTCCTTGAGAACTTTTGCTTGCATAGTGGGCTGATTGTAAATGAATCCAAAACAAAGGTTATGCTTGTGAAAACCAACCATAAGGAGAAGCCATGCATTGTGTACAACAACGAGACACTTGAAGTTGTTGAGAGCTTTAAGTACCTTGGCCTTGAGGTTCCATCCAATCACAAGTGGCATGAATGTGCTATGCGTCGTTTGGAAGCGGGAAAGAGAGCATATTATGCATTTGAGAACATGTGTAATGCGGGAAACATCAAGTGTTGGGTTCTCAAGAAGTATCTTTTTGATGCATTGGTGACACCGGTTCTTCTTTATGGACTCGCAACTGTGGGGCGGGAGCATCTCAAAGTCTACTTGGAAAGAGTTTGAGAATGTCCAAAAGCGTTTTCTTACAAACTTTCTCCAAGTTAAGACACAAACAACATATATGCTCCTACTTCTTGAGTCGGGATCTCTTCCAATTGAGGTTATGGGCATGGAAAGGGTTGTGGAGTACATGATAAAGATGCGTCAAAACCCCTCACATCGACTTCCTACAATTGCATGGGAAGCAAGCAAAAAAGTTCAAAAGATGCATAAAAGCAAGATCTTGAGCACGAGATGGATGCAAGACATAAAGAAGTGGTTTGGGAGATGGGATGCATTACACTTGCTACATGATGCTTCAATTGACTCTCAAGTGAATGAAGCTTTTCTACAATGCCAATGTATTACGGCTTGGGAGAAATCCGGTGGGTCACGCTTCATACATTACACCACCTATATTGCCCCCAAATACAAAACCATGTTCTTTGCTGAGAGCGGAAACCGTACTCACACTTACATGCTTGAGCCTATTCCCTTGTCCGTGATACACACTATCGCAGCAATTCGGCTTAGCTCCCATTTCCTTCGATGCGAGATAGGGCGTTGGGGCAATGGAGAAGAGTCAAATCGATTGTGCACATTATGCTCACTGCAAGTTCGAGAGTCTGAGTACCACACACTACTAGAGTGCTCAGCTTTTGATCACATCCGAACTTGCTTCTCTCACATTTTCAGCCATAACTTAGACCTACACACTTTCCTCTCCCAGCCAAAGTGTGGGCTCTCCATTGCGACTCTCATCACTACAATTTTGGAGCATCGAGAGTCACTCATCAGCCATACACATACTACATCACATGTAACTTTGGTCCCATAGGTCATATTTGACCTCCGAGGACGATAATAAAATCTATCTATCTCTCTCCCCCAGTGGTAAATCACTCGTGCGCATATGTACTCTCTGTAGTTAACATTACAGAGCAAGAGGAAGAGTCACATCACGTTCAATGATGCTCAGTATGTGTGCGTGTGTGTCGCGCTCGTTGTCTGGCTGGGCCAACTCAGAGCACACTCGCCCGTTCTGTTGGTATCACCTCACTCGGGCAAGTATAGCTAGATGAAACCATTTTCAGCCACGTGGTCACCTGAATTCCTCTTTCATATATAGTATAGATGACTCTCTCTCTCTCTCTCTCTCTCTCTCTCTCTCTCTCTCTCTCTCTCTCTCTCTCTCTGTGTGCGCACTATACACCTAGGTCGTCAAGCCTGTAGGGAACATAGCTGGCTGAGGACAAGGGGAAAGGAAAAATTTTGGCCCAAAATAGAGAAAAAAGTGTGAAAATCCAAAAAAAAACATAATTTTCTAAAATTTCCTCTTGACAAAATCAAGGAAATGAATTTTGTATGTGTGGAAAAATGATTTTTCTCAAACACAGGGAGTAGATGCTTACACTCTCTCTCTCTCTCTCTCTCTCTCTCTCTCTCTCTCTCTCTCTCTCTCTCTCTCTCTCTCTCAGACAGCAGTCCACTCTTTTGATCATAACTTCTTCATCCGAACTCCGATTTGCGTGATCTATAGCCTCAATCGAAGAGCACGAAGTCCTCTACGAATTGATGTAAAGACAGAAATTTTCAGAGTTATGGAAGGCGTTTCTGTAGCAGCATTTCCGAAGTGAACAGGTTCAACAAAATTGATTCTCATCTCCTATTTTACATACAATGTCTTCCGGCACTCGCAAGGGTTCTTCTTCTTCAACAAGATCCACAACCATTGTGGAAAGTGATCCAAAATCTCCTAAGTGTGGAGATAGCAACACAACCCCCCAACCAACGACATCGGAAACCATGATCATGGCGTACTTGGTATCATTGCAAGAGACCGTAAACAAACAAGGCGAAGACTTACGAGCACTTGCAATGGAGAATGGCACACTAAGGGTAGTTGTGGTTGAGAATGAAAATCTCAAGAGGACACTTGAGATGCAAACAACACGTTTGATGCAACTTGAAGAGGAAGTCAAGGAATGTAAACGCTCTCTTGTGGACTTGAATGCTTTGAAGGAGCGGATGAGCAAAGTAGAGCATGACCATGTATTGAAAGAGGAGAAATTTGACACTATGAGCCGGGATGTATGCGACATGAAAAATGTATGCACAAACAAGTCTTGGGCTGATGTATGTGGTAGCAATGTGGTTTCTAATTCCTCACTCATGCAAGCTATGGTTCAAACAAAGAATGTTGAGAATGTGGATGTGGAGGAGTTGAAAGAACGGGAACGACGTTCCAAGAACATTGTTATTCGTGGAATTCGCGAAGAGAAGTCAGAGACACCTCCTTCTCTTGCCATTGTTATTGAAGATTTCTTCAAAACCCACTTTGGCATGTCCGGAGTTATGGACTATGGAGCACATAGAGTGGGGAAGCAAGGAGCTCCTCGCTCGGGAGAACGGCCAATTGTATGCACCATGCCGGATGAGACCAAGCGAAAGATTATCCTTGATAATAGTTGGATCTTTTTGAGGGATACAAAATGTTTTGTATGTGAAGATCGCACTATTAAGCAACAAAATATGCGTCGCAAGGCATATGAGGAAAAGAATAATAAAAACAAGGAGATCTCTCATGAGGAAAATGTGCCCAAGGAGGAGGCAAGTCTCTCAAGCAAATAGGGATGCGTGACCTATGAGACCGAGTTACAATTGAAAATATGCTTTTGGAATTGTAATGGATACCCATGGAATGCGGGGGTTGGCATTGATGAACTAACAAGCAAAGCCGATGTTGTACTTCTTGTTGAAACTTGGGATCATGATACACAAAGGATTGACGGCTTGGAGGATTACAATGTACATTCATTGATGTGGTCAAAGAATCTCAAGCAACGAAGAGGACAAGGAGGGTTAGCATGTATGGTTAAGAAAGGATTGGAAGATTTTGTATCAATTGTGAAAGATGACAAGTACAAACGTTATGTATGGCTGAAAATTATGACACCAAAAAGAGTACCTATTTTTGTAGCCGGTTGCTACATTCCTCATCATGATTCTCCCTTTTATGCTTGCATGGATAGAGATCAACCATTTTCTGATTTGGAAGAGGACATTGCTTATTTCAAAGGTGAAGGTGATGTTATTGTATTTGGGGATATGAATGCTCGCACAAAAACATTGCAACATGATACTCAACAATTTGATATGCCATACATTTCAAGGGAGTTGGAGGAAGTTCACTTGTATGATCGTACTTCAATGGATGAGAAAGAGCCGGATCACTATGGAAAGTTACTTTTACACATGTGTAATAGCACGGGTATGCTCATTGCCAATGGTGTATCTTTGTGGAGTGGAACCAACGGATTTACATGTAGAAGACATAATGGGGATAGTGTGATTGACTATATGCTACTCTCTGAAGCCATCATGTATCGCATAAAGAGTTTTATGTTTTGTCAATGGACCCCGGAATCCGTCCATCGCACCTTATGTATTGACCTTTCATGTGGAGAAGCAACTAAGCATGATAATCTCAGCCAAAGGAAAGAGAAGTTATCACTATGTATGGATTTCAAACGGGCACCAATGTACATTGAAATGGTTGAGCAAAAATTATGGATGACAAAGCTTCAATGTGATGCACCATTGGAAACTAAATGGGAAGCTTTCAAAAAAGCTATTTGTTCTTGTGCGGAAGAATGCTTTGCCATAAAGCATCTCCATGGTATCAACAAAGATAGATCACGCAAAAGGTGGTTTGATAAAGAATGTCAAGATGCTCGAAAGTCCTTGATAAAGCTTGATGCAACTATGGATAAAGACAACTATCAAAATCATTTGCATACATACAAGACATTGATTCAAAAGAAGAGAAGAAGATGGGAAGTAAAGCAACAAGAATTTCAAGTCCAAGAAAAGGCACATGCATGTGGAAGATTTTGGAGAAACTTGGGAGGCAAGCGGATTGAGAATTTTGGTAACTTGACTCTAGTGGATATGTACACACATTGTAGGCAATTATATGAGCAAGAAAATACTGAAAAAATGCCATTTTATGGTTCACTCCCATGTATGCCGTCTTTTTTCACTATTGAGGATGTATGCGGTGGGCTTGAAAAGTTGGCCACTCGCAAAGCGGGAGATCTTCAAGGTATCAAGCCGGAGATGATCAAATGGACGGGAGATTTTACCCATGAGTGGATGTGTGATATGTTCGACCTTGCACTTCAACATGGTATGCCTTATGATTGGAGTACTAATTGGGTTAAGCCTTTGCATAAAGGAGGGGATGTAAAGAATGTAAGCAACTACCGGACTATAATGATTGGGTCTCTTATGGCAAAGTTGTTTGGGTGCATAATGGAAATGAAATTGAGTGATTGGGCTGAAGAGAATGACAAGCGTGCAAAGGGACAAGCGGGTTTTCGTCTGTGCCATAGCACCATTCATCATCTTGTCACTCTTCGTGTTCTCATGGAGGAAAGTCGGTTGAAAGGCAAGCGATTGTATTGTTGTTTTGTGGACTTTAAGAAAGCCTTTGATATGATTCCACGTAACAATTTGTGGAGAAGGATGGAAGAACTCCAAGTGCTAAGTGAGTTTATGCTTGCGGTTTCTCGAATCTATGAGAAGGTGATTTGTCAATTGCGCATGGGAAGAGAAATTTCAGAAATTTTTGTAAGCACTATTGGGTTAAACAAGGATGTCCATTGTCACCAACTCTCTTTGGTCTATGCATCGATCAATTGGAACAAATGGTACTTGACTTTATGCAAGAAGAAGGCATTGAAGAGGTCACTATTTGCAATGCGGTAATCATGCTTTTGTTGTATGCGGATGATGTAGTGCTTCTAGCACACACTTTAGAAGATGCACAAAAGCTTATGGTTGTCCTTGAGAACTTTTGCTTGCATAGTGCGCTGATTGTAAATGAATCCAAAACAAAGGTTATGCTTGTGAAAACCAACCATAAGGAGAAGCCATGCATTGTGTACAACAACGAGACACTTGAAGTTGTTGAGAGCTTTAAGTACCTTGGCCTTGAGGTTCCATCCAATCACAAGTGGCATGAATGTGCTATGCGTCGTTTGGAAGCGGGAAAGAGAGCATATTATGCATGTGAGAACATGTGTAATGCGGGAAACATCAAGTGTTGGGTTCTCAAGAAGTATCTTTTTGATGCATTGGTGACACCGGTTCTTCTTTATGGACTCGCAACTGTGGGGCGGGAGCATCTCAAAGTCTACTTGGAAAGAGTTTGAGAATGTCCAAAAGCGTTTTCTTACAAACTTTCTCCAAGTTAAGACACAAACACCATATATGCTTTTACTTCTTGAGTCGGGATCTCTTCCAATTGAGGTTATGGGCATGGAAAGGGTTGTGGAGTACATGATAAAGATGCGTCAAAACCCCTCACATCGACTTCCTACAATTGCATGGGAAGCAAGCAAAAAAGTTCAAAAGACGCATAAAAGCAAGATCTTGAGCACGGGATGGATGCAAGACATAAAGAAGTGGTTTGGGAGATGGGATGCATTACACTTGGTACATGATGCTTCAATTGACTCTCAAGTGAATGAAGCTTTTCTACAACGCCAATGTATTACGGCTTGGGAGAAATCCGGTGGGTCACGCTTCATACATTACACCACCTATATTGCCCCCAACTACAAAACCATGTTCTTCGCTGAGAGAGGAAACCGTACTCACACTTACATGCTTGAGCCTATTCCCTTGTCCGTGATACGCACTATCGCAGCAATTCGGCTTAGCTCCCATTTCCTTCGATGTGAGATAGGGCGTTGGGGCAATGGAGAAGAGTCAAATCGATTGTGCACATTATGCTCACTGCAAGTTCGAGAGTCTGAGTACCACACACTACTAGAGTGCTCAGCTTTTGATCACATCCGAACTTGCTTCTCTCACATTTTCAGCCATAACTTAGACCTACACACTTTCCTCTCCCAGCCAAAGTGTGGGCTCTCCATTGCGACTCTCATCACTACAATTTTGGAGCATCGAGAGTCACTCATCAGCCATACACATACTACATCACATGTAACTTTGGTCCCATAGGTCATATTTGACCTCCGAGGACGATAATAAAATCTATCTCTCTCTCTCTCTCTCTCTCTCTCTCTCTCTCTCTCTCTCTCTCTCTCTCTCTCTCTCTCTCTCTCTCTCTCTCTCTCTCTCTCTCTCTCTCTGTGCGTCAATGTTCGAGAAAAGTGCATCAACTAAGCCTTGAGCAGTCAAATTGAACAATCAAAACAGCTGGTTGAAGGAACAAAGAGAAGGAGAAAATCCCCTTGTAAAATTCAAGAAAATGGAGTTAAATTGCAAAAAAAACCGTCTATCTTGAAAAAATTCTCTTTGAAACCACCCCAAAGCAATCGCCTGATTGATTTTTTTGGGAAAATCACAAAATCAAAATATCCCTCTAATTTGTGAAAATTCCCAAAGTATTCCCCAAATTTCATAAGTTACCAAAATACCCTTGTATTTATGTTCCTAATCTTTATTCCTTTTTTATTGACAATTAAGATCCAATTTTGAGTGGTTAGCATGTAATTAGTCACAAATTACGTCGCAAGAAAGGGAAAATATTATGTCTACAAATAATGAAGCAATTCATCTAGAGAGCCTACTTAACGGACTCAAATTCTAGTTTTAGCATCTTCTATTGATAGACAATCAAGTCTTCTTATGAAAAGCTAAATTGTGTTTCAAGAAATTTAATCCCACGACCAGGGGTATTTTGGGAATTTTGAAAAAATCGAAGGGCATTTTGGGAATTGTGACAAAATATAGGGGGTGTTTTGAGAACTAAAACATTGGGGGTGTTTTGCAGGCCATGGTGTTCAACCCATTGATCGATGTGTGTGTGTGTGTGTGTGTGTGTGTGTGTGTGTGTGTGTGTGTGTGTGTGTGTGTGTGTGTGTGTGTGTGTGTGAGAGAGAGAGAGAGAGAGAGAGAGAGAGAGAGAGAGAGAGAGAAACCCGTCTCGACCTTGACTGCTTTTCCTTGCACGTGCTGGATGCGTGAGATAGAGAAGGGTTCTCTGGTGAGTCGTATGTGAGGCTCGTACTGTGTGAGATGCGGGTGCAGGTGCCACTAGAGGAACAAACTTCTCTTCAGTGTCACTTATGTCTAGCTGCGTGCATTGTCCTCACTATTGCCGAAGATGCAGGGCTGGGTCGACTCAAAGCACACTCGGCAGGTCTGTTGGTATCACCTCACGCAGGCAAGTATGGCCAGAAAAAACCATTTTCAGCCACGTGGCCGCCTGAATTCCTCTCTCATTCATATATAGTATAGGGGTTATATATATATTTTTTAAACTCTTGTTTTTTTCTCAAATTTAAATAATAATAATAATAAATAAATAAAATAAAATAAAATAAGGGAGGTGAAAAGACACATTACATTGGAAAGTTTGTATGGGTCTATTTCTATACATCTCCAATCCATGCTCTACCACTGTACAATGGTACCTGATGTCAATCGAGAAACTTGGCTATGGATGCCAGCTCAGATACAATTGGACATCCTCAGTACGGGGTGGGTGGGGGTGATTGGCATGTTGGTGAATGATGGGTAGAGAACAAATTGCATATTTATCGAATACAAACATATGTACACCGCACTTGGCATACATACTGACCAGCAGGTTGTTGAAATATTTGCCCCTTTCAAGTAATCCACCTTGCATATATTCATCCATCTATGTGTCTTTAAGATGCATGCATAGGTGGTCACATTTGGACAGAGGCCCTCACTATACATATGATGAAGACAACCTATAGCTTCCTCGCCCAATCACGATGTTTTTGTTCAAGATCCCCTCTTATCATGAATTATTTTCCTCAATCGACTTCTTGCATAACTTATATTGCCTTCAAGAGGTGAGCATAGGTAATTGCATCCAAATAGAAAATCAGATCACTACTTTGTGGCCTTACCTCCATTCGGCATAGCCTACAATCAATTCACTCTGAGTGACGACATTCTAAAGGAGAGCTCGCGTGAGGTTGGTAGCTCTTCACAGCTTATTCATGTTGTCAAAATTTCCATAATTGACTTCATTTGGGGAGAGGCCCTCCTTTTGCATCCCAAAGACACATAGTGCCGCATACGTTCCAGATGCAAGCATAGGCAGTCACGTTCAAGAGGAATCCTCCCTTTGCATTCGATCAAAACAACCTAGTGCTTCTTTGCCTGGCCACTTCAAAATCTCTTTGACAATTAGAGAGGTATTTTCCTATACATTTGTTGCAAACACAAAAAAATAACCCAATTTTTTGAAATTTCCTCTTCACAAATTGGATTTTTCTTGAACACTCTAGCGTAGGGAAACTCTCTCTCTCTCTCTCTCTCTCTCTCTCTCTCTCTCTCTCTCTCTCTCTCTCTCTCTCTCTCTCTCTCTCTCTCTCTCTCTCTCTCTCTCTCTCTCTCTCTCTCTCTCTCTCTCTCTCTCTCCCCCCCCCCCCAACAGCGGACTGCCGGCGTTGAGACAAAAATAGTGTAAAAACCTTAAAAAAATAACCCAAAATTTTTAAATTTCCTCTTGACAAAATTAAGGAAAGGAATTTTGTATGTTTGAAAACATGAATTTTCCCGAACACTCTGGCCGGTGAGTAGGGAAGCGCTCTCTCTCTCTCTCTCTCTCTCTCTCTGTCTCTCTCTCTCTCTCTCTCTCTCTCTCTCTCTCTCTCTCTCTCTCTCTCTCTCTCTCTCTCTCTCTCTCTCTCTCTCCCCCCTAATAATTGGGACCATTGGCCAAAGTTATGAGATACCAGGATTGGAGATGCCTTGGGCTAACTTTATTGGAGCTGCACAGACAAAGGGAGAACCTCTTAAGGAGACCAGATAGTAGGAGACACTCACAGAGGGAGATCGTTGATTTCTTCAAACTACCCCTCTAATTTGTGGAAATTTCCAAAATACCCTTATATCTATTTTTGTTGGATTGTTCAAGATTTCTAATCTTTTCCTTTTTGACAATTGAGATCCTTTTTTGAGTGCTTAGCATGTGATTTGTCGCAAAAGAAGGCAATTTATGCATTTGGGAATTTATGACTAAATATTGGGGGTATTTTGAGCAAGCTTTGATGCTCTGCAGATGCTTTGACTTGATAGAGTCGGCACCTATCCTAAAAGCTCCACAGTCTCCTACTCGAACTCTGAGCCTCTGACTGCTATTGCTTGAAGGCCTCTTAGGGAAAATCTATTTCACTAGCCATGCCTGTGCTTGGGGCACTAGGTACACCCTGGGCTATAGTGAGGCATTGTGTTGTGTGTTGGGTGTGTTCCCCTTTCCCCCTCTCCAACATGAGACTCAATATTGGTGGCCATAGTATGAACAATTAAACACTAAATTTGTTTGAAAAAGTTGACACTAAAAATAGCAAAACAATCGTGGATGCTTGAAGAAGATAAAACCTATGTCAAGCTTGATTGCAGTAAAAACAATATAAGTTTTTTCTACGAACTCCATTTTCTACGTTACAAAAGCGTTTTTTCTTGTTTACCTTTCTCCAAATTTTGAGCAGAAGACTCAAAAAAAATTGAGATGACATTTGGAATTGGAGCTGATCTCTTGAGACAGCTAATTCCAGTGTTGGAAGATTTTAGCTACTAGTGTAGGGAGATTTCAGATAGTAGACTGGACAGGAATCAGAAACTAGACTGGAATGTGGATACTAAAATAAGAATCAGATTTATGTACTGGAAATAAGGTTCAGATTCAGATTCAGATTCAAAAGACTGGACGAGAAGTAAGTATAACTGGAATATTCCATGATTGGAATGATAGATCAAGGTTACAGCGAATATGATTTACAAAGAGAAAGTACAGTCGACAATACTGCCAATGATTCTCAAGTACATGTACAGCCAAGGCGCTAACCCAAATGATAATAATTGCCAACCCGATTACAATGTAATGGGCCCTATTTATACACTTCGGGTTTACTGTAGTAATTACCATAGTAACTACTAAGTAATTGGCTGCCCATCTCTTAAGAAGACGTTCCGACGCAATGAACTATCCAGCCGTCTACATCCTTCCCTTCTTTCTTGAATTTTGGCAAGATTCCAATTTCTGAAAAATTCCCCTGTCTGATTCTGATGTGAAACTGAAAAATCCACCGTCTAGTTCTGATGTTCAAAATCTAGCTTGACCACTGACAGAATGGCCATACAAAGATTGCGAGTAGGCAGCTGAAAAGGCCAAGGATTGCGAGAGGCAGCTGAAAAGGCCAAGGTGGAGCTCTCACCAGGCCAAGGTGGAGCTCTCGTCAAGACAAGGTAGAGATGTCATCTCCACCTACCTGCTGAGGAGAAAAGTTGTCACTGAATTATGAGATGGAAGTACCCAGTATCCTTCCATTGGACCGTCTTCCGTTTGCCCTTTGACCTAGACGGTGCCTGAGAAGTCCCAGTACCAGCATTCTCCTTCTGAATCAGTCGGTAAATGGCATCCTGCTCAAGGTGATCCCACCGGTCGCCGGTCATCTCTACTTCATAAGGCATGAGGGAATGACAGGTTTTGGTGTCAGGATCATAGAGTGTACGCCCGCCCTTGCTAAGTCTGGTTCTGGCCAGCTTATGACAATGCGAAGAAATATGGATCCATCCTTCTCGAAGAAGCTGATTAGTTTTGACTCGAGCTTCGAAAAGAATCTCAACAATCTCCCTGTACTGTGGTGCCAGACCCAGCTTTGCTGCAATGTCTTTTTCAAGCAATTTAGAAGATTCGATCGTAAGTTGTAGCAACTGATTAGTAATTCTAGCCAGTCCTCTGACTTGAATCTTCCACTGGCCCATACACAACTGGATCCTATGCATCTCCTCTTTCAGTGCATGAAGATCAGTATTTGGAGAGCATCATTGAACAGTGTCTACCAAGTCTTCCATTCCACAATCGATCGCTCATACCAATCGTGAAGCTCATCAGTGATTTTGAAGTATGTAAGGTGATCAACTAGTTCTGGATGTTGAGGATACAGTTCTGGAAAGAATCTTGGCGGCTCTGTTTCTCTTTCCGGAATAGCATACAAGAGAAATGGAGAATCAGGCACAAATTCTAAGAAATTGAGAACAGCCTGGTTCTCTTGCTGCATCATCTTTCTGGTGATTCTCACTAGCTGGAACAATGTTCGGAGAGTAGTTGCCTGTGCTCCTAACTGACATTCTAGTATGAGGTCCTTTGCTAGTGGCTGTCTGGTCCTCAACAATGGCTTTGAATCTCTGATCCAAAACACCTCTAGTGGTAGTTTGCATTTGCACCAAAACTTCCTTGAGTTGTACCCTAACATCCTTCATACATCGGTAAGTTGGTTTGTTACCCAGCAGAAGTTCTAGTTCCAGGGCAAGGGAGAAACAATCTGTAGTAGACTGCCTTTGCAAGTGCGGGTTTTCCACTCTCTCGTTAGCATTGAGTATCCATTTAGGAACTCTTTCCAACAGTTGGACTGTACTGGGATGTGTAGGTAAACGGAAAGCTTCTTCATCATGAAAAGCTGCTGATTTCCAATGTTCTACCATTTCCCTGGCTCCAACATATATCCTTTGAAATCTTTCCAAGTCAAACAAGAGATCCTCATCCTCCAGATACTGTCTGGTTATGGAGGCGTGTTGATGTCTCAATTTCCTATTCAGGGTAATGAGCTGCAGTGAATGTTGATGATCAACAACTGGTCCCTCATCCTACACTTTCATTTTTCCTTTAGCATCCTTGCTGAGTTGGGACTGATCAGTTGGCTGATTCCCAGTGTGACTGGGCTGCTGCTCCTCAGTCTGTTGGTTACCCGACTGATACCCTTCATTCTGTCCTTCCTGCTGGCCCTCATTCTGGCCTGGCTGGTTTGGCTATTGATTGGCCTTCTTCAGTTCACCCTGTACCACCAGTACCAGGTCCTAGAGGTGGAGATGGTGGTGGGGCAGCATCATCATCATTTGTATGCCTTGCTTCTTGATCATCCTCCTCCTGATCAGCTTCATCTTCTTGGTCTTCTTCTTCCTCATCCGGAGAAGTCTGTTGCTCAATATAATCTAATATATCTTGATTCATCATAGCAGTATTATACTCAGTCACCTTGTCCTGCAAATCACTCTGCATACTTTCCATCAAGGACTTTAAATTCTCTAAATTGAAAACAGCATGGCCTGATGGATTTAAATTTCATCCAAGTTGTTATAGATGTATCTTTCAGTCAAAGAGGCCTTCAGAGCTGTATGGCGCATTAACAGGTTTTTGAATTCTGCCCGCTTCATCCTGAGCATTGTTTCAGCCCGTTCTGCAGCTCTCAATGCTTCATTTTGTTGATTCTTGATGATCATTATTTCAGATTCATCCTTAGCTAACTTTTTGTTTAACAACTCATTAGTCCTTTCTGAATGAGCTTCCAGTACCCTGTGTTGTATGTTTTGCTCTTCCCGGGCTTTCTGGAGCTTTTCAATCTGATCTTGTGCGTTCGCCAAGTCAGCTTTAAGCTTTTTGACTTCATCTTCTGATCCAGCAGCCTCCATCAGTTGTCCCATACAACTGACAATGGTATTCCAAGAAGAATGTATGAGGACTGAGCATCTGTCTTTGACTGTGGTTGGATCAGAATTAGTAGGCTCATATATTGTCACTAGAGCCATGTAGGGTAAAGTTGCATAATCAGCTTTGTGTAGCAGAAGATGCCCTTTCAATTGTTTAGTCTACATTTGCTGCAACTTGTCCTGTTTTACCAGTTGCAGAATATTTTTAGTATTTGGAGTAGGAACTCCACCTGGCAGAGTCTAGAGCCATGTAGGGTAAAGTTGCATAATCAGCTTTGTGTAGCAGAAGATGCCCTTTCAATTGTTTAGTCTACATTTGAAAGTAGGCTCATATATTGTCACTAGAGCCATGTAGGGTAAAGTTGCATAATCAGCTTTGTGTAGCAGAAGATGCCCTTTCAATTGTTTAGTCTACATTTGCTGCAACTTGTCCTGTTTTACCAGTCGTAGAATATTTTTAGTATTTGGAGTAGGAACTCCACCTGGCAGAGTCGAGGAAGCTGGATCTTTCCCCTTGTCTATTTGGCTCTTGCCTTTGTCCCCTGACTGGTCTGCTATCTTCTCAGAAGTGGTTGGCTTGGCCTGATCTTTTCCAGAACCAGTAGCAATTGCACTTTGTGGTACTGACTGGCTAGGCACAGTCTTCTGAGTAGATTGCTTCTCTGTTTGGCTCACTATAGCTTTCTCAGTATTCACTGTCTTGACTTGGCTTTCTATCTGCTTCAAAAACTCACTGCTCTTTGTCAATGTAGTCTTTGCCTTCTTTGAACTTCCAGCTTGTTCTACAGTTGGTTTCCTTTTCAGGTCTGTTGAAATAGTTTGACTGTCCGTTTCTTCGTCGTCTGAGGACAGCTCAATGTTCTTCAGCTCAAAAATTGGATTCTCACTCCAAGCCTTCTTTACCTGCTCATTAACATCTACAATAGTAGCCCAATACAGGAATTGCCAAACATACCAGGCTTTGAAAACATTTTGAGATTTTAGCTTGGCAGTTTGCTGGAGTACATTGTGCGAGAGAATTTGACAAAGGTTAATAGGAACCTGTGGATCCAATATCTTGGCCAACAGCATAGCAAAAAGTTTTTTGGATACATACGTTGGGTTGTTTTTAAGGCTTACTGCTTACTGCTTTGGCTACAAACCTGTAAGCAGTGAAAGCTTCCAGTCCTGCTACTGGAACTCCTTGACCACTTGACTTGCGCTTACGTTTAGCTGCTTCATCCTCCTTCAGAGTTATACTTATCTACTATGCAGTTGCCACATATATTTTGGGCTCGTTGGGCATTCTGAATGCAAAAGCTATGGTTTTTGATGTCACTGACACCTTCCTACCATTTACCATGGCACTGCCATCTTCAGCGTCGAAAGAATCAAGAACTTGCCTGATGATGTCTGCGTCAAAAGCAATTCTTGTAGCTTGCAACACAACTCGGAGATCCCAGAGTTGTAGCAGAGTCATTGCTTGGTCAGTGAATACATAACGCTGGATTTTACTGTACAATATAATGGGAAGGCTTGCCTTTGCAGCAGCAACTATGGCCTAGGTTTCCTCAAGAGACTCCTCCATCTTCTCTGAGCGTTTCCTTCTACCCATACACTGTGAAGACGATGACGATGAAACAGTCGAAGGAGAAGAAGACTTACTTGTCGTGTCAAAGCCGTTTCCTGGTGTCCTGGCAAGGCTAGTTGATAGTCAACTGTCTCTTCAGAGGTCGAGGTTTGCGGCTGTAGCGAAGAAACCTCGGAGCTTGGCGATGGCGAATGGTTAACAGGAGGAAAGCGTTGCGCAGGGGATTTATGAGGAAAAATGCTAACTCTCCTGCCTGTTATACGTGTTCGCGCCTAAAACCCCACCACTTGCCATTCCCAGACTTGTGTGCATCGCTGCTGTCATGGCAGACATGCATTGGACAAGAGTGCGAACCATCCTTGAAATAATTACTACTGGTGTGCCATCTGACCGTTGGGCGCTTAAACATTGGAAAGTGTGTCCCCACTGATACTGGACTTATTTCCAGTCTGGCTCGACCATACTGGTACTGATTTCCATTCTGGCTCGACCATACTGGTACTGATTCTAAGGTCAGCATGATCTGGTTCTTCTGGTACTGGTTCTAAAATTGGAACTGGTTGCACATGAAAAAGTCCAAAAATGTCTAATTCTGGTATCTCTTGATCATCAAGTTCCAGTTCCTTAGTACCTTGTTCTTGCCCAGTTTCTCTGGCCTCTGAATAATAAAGCTTGATCTTTGCCCCATTATATACTCCTGGCAACAATAATCCACATAAATCCTTCAGTCTGACTGTGCCATTGGAGAAGACCCAGTCTACCTCAAATGGTCGTGCCCAGGCAATCTTCAGGTTTGGCTTCTTTGGACCCAGTCTAGACTGATATAGAGGCACTAAGTCTCCTTTCTGGAATTCTCAAACTTTAATTCGGCGATCATGCCAGTGCTTACTATATTGTTGAACAATTTCTTGTTCCAACATAGCCCGTTGCCTGAGTTCATCTAATTGCATCAGTTCATCTAATTGCATCAGTTCATCTAGCCATTTTTTCAGATTATGGTTGAAGTCTAAACCATACTTCACAGCCATTCTCAGACTTGGGATCACAAACTCCATAGGAACCACAACTTCAATGCCATACACCATTCTGAATGGTGTCATTCCAATAGCTACCTTATAAGATGTCCTATAAGTCCATAGAGCAGTCTGAAGTTTCAAATCCCACTAGTCTGGTTCCTTTTGCACCACCTTAGTGAGAATCGTCTTTATTGTCTTGTTGCTACTTTCAGCCTGTCAGTTGCATCTGGGATAGTAAGGAGTAGATTTCCGATGCTTGACTGAAAGCATATCCAATAGGATTTCCATAGTGTCATTGATAAAATGTGTTCCTTGATCGGTCACAATCTCTACTGGACATCCATATCGGCAGACAATATTCTCAAATAGAAACCTTGCAATTGACTTGGTTGTGTTGTCATGAAGAGCCTTAGATTCAATCCACTTGGTTATATAACAAGTAGCCATTACTATGTACTTGTTCTTCTGGGAGTAACCTTCTTAAAAGGTCCCATAAAATCTAGTCCCCATTTCATGAATACTCTCAGTGGTTGGACTGGCAGCAAGGGAGTCATATCTGCAGCTGTTGGTCGACCCATTCTTTGGCATATGTCACAAGTTTTACAAAAACTTTTGACATCAGCAATCAGTGTTTTCCACCATAGACTAGCTTGCAAAATCTTCTTGTAGGTTACTTCGTTGGAAAAGTGTCCACCAGATTCACATTACTTGGATTCTTCCTTCCATAGGGACACATCGTCAAAGTATACCATCAACACCCAATCGATAAAGTAATCCTCCTATGATAGTAAATTTCAGGCTTTTTATGATCAGAGCTTTCTTCTGATTCTGCTTCCAATCCTCTGGAAAGGCACCTTGGGAAAGAAATTGATAAATATCATACCATTCACGATCCACTGAGTCTTATGCCTCTAACTGAAATAAATCAGCATCCACTGGTTCATCTCTCAAGGGTGATTCTGAATATCCTTCCGTACTTCTTGAAAGAAAATCAGCTCCACAATGGTTTCGGCTTCCCCTTGTCCTTTCTCCTTTCTCTCTCCCCTCAAGCTACCCCACCTCTCACCAATAATGCATTATAACTCACCAATAATGCACCCTAACTCACATGCAACTTACCCTATCTTCCAAAATAGTATACCCCACCCCCTCTTTCTCTCTCCTATCATATCCCATGACCCAAATACCCCCCTCTCTCTCTAAAGGGCGCCATGTCTCTTATCTTGTAGCTAAATAACCTCACCCACACTCACACACACTCAGTTTCACTGAAAACAATGTCCACAGACCCATCCCCACCCGGTGGTTACCTGATTTTTCTTGTGTTCGCACACATCTGCACACAGATTCACCTCTGAACACACTCCCCTCTCTCCCCTCTTGTAATTACTTTATTCTCCATGTCACCTCTCACTTTTTTTCATCAACCCATCTCTCTCTCTTAGTCTCTCTCTCATGAGACTGCTGTTCTAGCACATATACACACAGCCAGACAAGTGGGGCCCACTGTCACATGGCCTATGTAGATAATGATTTCTTCATTTCTAAATTCTAGAATTTCTCCCCCCTCCTCCCCTATATAAAGAGGGGTCAACATCACACTAAGGACACAACATCACCAAAGAACACACTATGCACTGTGTGTGCTTAGTGCACACACACACACCCACAGCATCACCATCACCGCAATCACCATGCTTGTCTTGAGCATGAACTCTACACCCTTGGCTATGGAAGATGAAGGGAAACTAAATGAAGGATGATGGCCATAATCCTCGTGCGAGTCTTCGCCATCAACTCCCACCTATCCGCCATGTGCTCTACCACTCTCTGCCTTCTCATTCCCCTACCCTATGCTCCCCATTTCATCGCCTAATTCTCTAAATAAAGCTTGAGGTTTTGTGAGTATGTTTCCTTGCAATGTTTTGCCCATGTGAGGTGTGCGGAATCGCCACCTAGTCTTGTGTTTTGGAGTGAGCTTGTGTATGTGTGAAGGGTGTACAGATTCGCCATCCTTTTGTGGTGCCTAAGTACTAAGCCGCTATACCCCCTCCCTCACTCTCTCTCTCTCTCTCTCTCTCTCTCTCTCTCTCTCTCTCTCTCTCTCTCTCTCTCTCTCTCTCTCTCACTTGATCTCATTACCTTTCCTCTTCATCATTACTCCCAAGCATCCATCTCTCTTGGATGAAAACTTTGTTATGGTGGTGTGTTGTTTGCGTCCTAGCCGCTAAAGCTAGGTGGTGCCCCCTGTTTGCTTTACCATGATAGGCTTGAGGCGCACCATTCGGTCCCCGGTGTTTTAGAGGCCGTCGGGGGCTCGGGGTTCGCTTTGCTCCCGTCAGCGTCCTGTGGGACGAAGGGACCTTGAGAGACCAAAGAGACGTGTAGCACTAGTGGAGACAGAAGTAAAACAAAGGCAATTTCTCACATCGTGTGGGACAAGTAAAAGTATAACACCAATAAAAATCGAGATCAAGCTTTATATAAGGTGCCAAAAAATACCATTATGGACATGTGTCAGCCATGCACACGTGCCATGTGGAATGCTTCCAATGATCGTCGTACGGACAGTCAGCTGTATATAAAGCTCTCTCACGTGCTCATTTTTTACCTTCCCCCAAACCACACATTTGCGTTGTGTCGTACCTCCTAAACGACCTGCACATCCCCTTTGTGCAAGTCTTATCTCTTTCTTCCATCGACCTGCACTACCCCTCCTCGCCCAATTCTTTGCACTTTCAAATTGTTTCTTATTCCTAACCCGTACGACGCGATACAAACAAGTGCTAGACAGTGGGTGGCCAGGCTATCGCGCCGTGCGGGTGTCCTTCCTTGATTCATTGCCAAGATCAACAGCTTCACATACGACGCGATTCAGACATGTTCTAGAATGTGGGTGACCTGGCTATCGTATCGTGAGGTGTCTTTCATTGATTCATTGCCAAGGTCAACAAATTCACATACGACGCGAATCGGACATGTTCTAGAATGTGGGTGACTCGGCTATCGCGTCGTGCAGGTGTCCTTCCTTGATTCATTTCCAAGGTCAACAACTTCACATACGACGCGATACGAACATGCTCTAGAATGTGGGTGACCCGGCTATCGCGTCGTGCAGGTGTCCCTCCATGATTCCTAGCCAAGATCATTAGCCTCACATACGACACGATACGGATAGCTTCTAGACTGTGGGTGACCCAGCTATCGTGCCGTGCGATGTTTGTACTTTTTGACCCAAATGGCGAGGATGAAACAGCTTGCAAGAAAAGTCTACCAAGCCCCAATGATCCAAAAAAAGATGATTTAGAGAAAGAAGATCCAGAGAAACCACCACCTCCACAACCTCGTCAGAGGCCCACTGCTAGAAAAAGGTTGAATTATCAAGTCAAATCTTTAAGAGAAATAAGAAAAGCACAAAAGTCTACTTGTCTATACTGATTCCAAAGCTACCTTTCATGAGAGCTGTCAAAGAGTTATCAGTTAGACTTGTGAGCATGATGAATATCAAAACTTTTGTCATAGTAAGGTGGTGATCTCAAGCTTTGATGTGCCTTCAGGAAGCTGCCGAGGATTTTCTCATAGACTTTATGAATGATAGCTACATTGCAGTTGCATTTTCTCATAGGGTCACACTTATGAGCAAAGATTTTGTGCTTGTGTCAAGGCTAAGGTACAAGTTTGATAAGGCCCTTGAGCTTATTCCTAGTGAGGATCTTAAAGCCTTCCAAATTTTAAATATCCCTCCTTCCAGGCAGCAGAAAGATTCACGGGTTGTCATTGAGGATGTTACACATGAGTATGAGACAAGAAAGGCCCAGGATATCAAAGCAGGAAAGGAGGTTGAGAGGGAGCAAGACATGATATCAGAGGATGCTATCCTTAAAGAGCAAGCAGAAATTTTAAGAGCATCCAACTCTCTTCTTTATGAAAAAGTTACAGGCCAAATGGTGGTGGATGTCTCCTTGTTTGGAGATGATGAGGTGTACTTGGACATATTCCCTCAAGACACATGTTTGCTTGTAAACCTCAACATTGAGCTTGGTGACATTGTGCTCTTTATCTGTCTCAGGTATGTGTTGCCCCTTTGCTAATTATTAGTGCATGTTCAAGGTAGGCACAAGGGCCTCATTGGGGGGTGTGTTTTATTTTTCAGGTGTCTTATGAGGGATCTTCCAGAGGCTCTAGCTATGCAAATTTCCATACTTGACCCTCTAGTGACACAATGCCTTTTTAACAAGCAAGGAAGACTTTCAAGTTTTTTTGAAGATTTTAACATGCTGACCTGCAAATACATAATATACCCCTATGTTGAAGAGTAAATCTTAACCCCTTACATGTTATTTTTAACATTTTGTGTATTCCTAGCTAATTGTTATTTTTGGTAGAGGACATTGGAGTCTTATTAACTTCAATCTTTTGGAGAAAGATATTATATTTATAAAATCATTGTCAAGTATCCATGGGAGAAGTAAACTATAAGTATGAAGTATGATCTATGCTTGATGGCCCATTGTTTTCTATTAGTAGCATTTTGATTCAATTTCTTCTTGTAGTGCTGCCAAACTTATTGTTGGTCACCTCAGTCCCACAAATAAGGATTACCATATAGAAGGTTTCAAGTACTACAATCAAAAAGTGCCTTTACAAATAGACTCAACATCTTGTGGATGGAGGGTGCTTTTGCCAATGCATGGAGATATCTTGAGTCAAGGTGCAGGATGACTACACTCACTGTAAGTGTATGGCTCATGTGCCATTGATTTATTTTGATTTCTTAACTATGTATGTATGTACTCATGTCCTTTAATTCCTTTTTCTATTTGTTTCAGTTGCATGACTATCCAAAGTCTTGGGTCACGTGGGTGAGAGAATAGGCTGTTTCTATGGTTTTGGGAAGATCAATAAACCCAAATGATCCAGAATCTCCTTTGCCACCAAAGAAAGGTAGAGCCACCAAGGGTTTGGATGCAAAGAAAATGGATCAGAAGAATAAAAGTCCTGCAAAGAAGATCCGTACAAAGAAAAAGGATCACAAGAAGAAGAGTCCTACAAAGAAGAGCCATGCCAAGAAGAGTCCTGCCAAGGGGAAGAGTCCCACCAAGAAGAAGAGCCCTGCAAAAAAAAGAGAAAATACAAAGGGCCATCCATTCCATTCACCATTGAAATTCAAGGTTCAAAAGCATCGTACAGTTAAGAACAATAAGGGGAAGGCACCTAGCTCACCTTTCAAGCTACCATTCATGTTGCCAAAGAAGGTTGCCAAGTCACCCAAGCCAGCCACTCCTCAGGAGCCCAAAGCACCAACCCTTGCCAAGTCCCCCATGCCAAGCCCTGAGGATCCCAAGTCACCACCACCACCCACTCGTGAACTTTCATCCCCTTCTGAACACAAAAGAAAAAGGGTCTCTGAGGATGCAGAATCCTCTAAGGAAAAAAGAAAAGTGGAGTTTCATGATTGATTACTCCACAAAAGCTATGTACACTTTTGTTCATTTTGTCCATATAAACATATATATACCCTTTGGTGATTCATAATTTTGTACTTCAAATACTTAATACCAACTATCGATTCTTAAATGTGTATCATGGTTTCATGTAAGTTTAAAACAACATAAATAATGATCACAATAAGGTAGAGAAAAGATAAATATATTTGCAAAATGCAATGATTACAATATTGAACTTGTTTTTCAAGTCCTTGCAAGTGGCTCAAATACAACTCTTTTTGGGGGAAGGCATGTGATGCAAGAGGTTGAATTCTCCATCCTTGTGCTCACCACAATTTCATCCACTTTGAATCTATACTCAAGAGATGTTTCATCAAGAAACTCAAGAGATTCTCTAACATCATGTAGTTTCCAATTTGTTGTTACTATCAGGCTTCTATACTCAGTGTGTGGATGGACTGTGACCTTTAGTTCAAACTCTGGAAAATTTTCCTCAAAGTCGAGAGGAACCCAGCTACCTAATTTGTTTCTCCATCTCCTATAGTCGTAGCCGAGAACTAATGATTGACGACATAGTTGATATGAGATAGACATAGAATTTGGGCTTACTCTACAAATAATATTATCACCAATATGGAAAGTTTCTTTGGTGCTCCATCCGTCTCCAAGTACATTATCAAGTTCAGTCATAGAAAGTGTTCTATTAAGCCACATCGTCTTTGTCCTCTGCAAGTCCATTGTTTTGAAACATGCCACAAAGACATGTATAGGCAAGAACCATTGAACTTTAATCCTTCTTGATATCCTGCCCGGAGACATAGCTTTAAGGATGTCTTCTTTGATCTTGGATTTGAAGCTTGATATAGTACATGCATCAAGAGCTTCCCAGTCAAGTGAACTTATGGTGGGAACAGGTAACTGATGTAGTTCTCCATATGCACCTTCTCGTGATGGAACTTTGTATTCTGCAAAATAGACAAACAAATCCATTGTTTTGTAAAAGGAAGGTGGCTTGTCAGCATACATAGCATCTGCAATCCCTTTATGCATTGCTTTGAACGTTCCACTTAGACTCTCCACAGGCTGCCATTCCACAGATGTTGAAGGAAATATATCTGGAATGGAATAAAAAAATGAGAAAAACAATGGGAGAATGAAAAATTCATTGTATCAAATAGAAGTTTTTTTGTACTTACAGTAAGAATGCAGTGTGGGATGTTCTTCCCAGTCTAACACCATATCTTTGGCCATGTACACATGTTGAACCTTAGCTAGCCAGTCATTGTCGGTTACTTTGAAAGCAAGAACACAACCTTTCAAATGGATTTTTACTTTATCACGTTTAGTTCTCTTCACTGTGTGTACACCTTTGCATGAAGGAAGCATTGTTACCCAATCATTCACACAAAAAGATATGGGCTTCCAAAGACCATCCTCTCTAACGTTATGAAAGTCACAAGAAGTTATGTTATGTGAACGGCGGTGTGCAAAAGACGCCATGGAAACTCAGAGATTAGAGAAGAAGAAAGAAAATATAGAGACGGAAAGACTTAAACCTCTCACAAAATAGAGAGAGAGTGAAAAAGGTATACGTTTGAAAAAAGTAGGTGATTTGTCATTAATGCCCTTGTTTTGAGATCCTTCTAACATAGATTTCGTATCTTTTGACAACGCTTTATTACTTTGGGCCGCAAATTTAATGAGCTCTCTCATCGAAAGCACCCAAATATAGCAGTTTCAGCCTTATGACCAAGACATTTAGCGGTTCTCCGTCAAAATAGGACCACCAAAACCCAAAATAGAGGAGACAAGAGTGCCATACTTTTGTATACGTGTCAAATAACTATTGGACTATTCCTTAATCCTTATATTAACAAACAGTCCTTTTTGAGTCGTTTTTGGCCCTAATGATCTCAAAAGCGGCTCAAAAGGAGATGGTCTACTAAATAGCAATGTGAAAATAATGGAGCTTAAAAGAACTTAGGGTTAGCTTCAGTAAAGACCTCCAAAGGTTAAGGCTAAAAGTCCTTATACCTAGGACCTTTAGGTATTTTAGACCTTAGGCAAGTTAGACATGTGCTTGAGGTTCTTGAGGTGCTTAGTGACTAAGGTGTTTGAGGTGCTTGATGACCAAGGTGCTTGAGGTGTTTAAGTCAAACATGATTCCGACAAAGAATGGGGTGATCCCTAAAGGTAGGGGATGAGAGAGAACACACTCCCACACTCTCAAGAGCCACCCTTTCCACAAGAGGTATAAAGGACACATGTCAATGCCCTAGCCATGTTTCCCTCATAGTGCACCTGAATCTTATTGGATTTCCTTTAAGAAGGTCCAATGAGAATTTAGATTCAATTAAATAATCAATTAAGCTCTCTCTCTCAAAAGGGGAAAGGAGGACACTTGTCCAAATGCGACCTCTATTACTAGTTATGACCAAATCTTGTGATTGGCTAGGCCTTGGCATAGACTAATAGGGTGAAAGCTAGTGCTAAGGGAGAAGGGTCGACCAAAGAAATATTGGGGCCTCCTTTTTAAGCATGCAACACACACTCATACATTCTCTCATGTGTTGAGCAAGAAGTCCATCTCCTTCTCCAAGCTTGAGAAGTAGAGAGCCTAGACCAACACCTCTTGGGTATGGAATGCAAATCCAACCAAGAGTCAAGATTCAAAGAAATGCTTATCATCTTATTCATCTCCATTACTATGTTATTCTATACTCTAAGAGTAATGATATATGAGGAGACTAATTCTTTCTCGTAAGAATACATCTTCTTCTCTTTCCTTCCCTTACTCCCTACTAGCTCTCTTCAACTTTGAAGGTGTTTGAGGTCTTGGGGTTGAGTCCAGGGACAAGTTCATGTTTATTGCAAGTTAATGTAAGGCATGGGGAGTGAACATGCTAATCTCCACCCAGCCATGCCCTGTATAGAGCCTTGGACTGCTAAATATAGGGACCCCCTTGACTGCATGTCCATCCTGGCCCTTGGCCGTGACTGGTCCTACCCTTGTCCTGACATTACTCCCCCCTTAAGAAGAGTTTTCGTCCTCGAAAGAAAAAGTGGGAGACTTCTTCTTAAGAACACTAATGTTTTCTACCGTAACATCCCTCATGGATCCAACGGTTCATTTGAGCGGAACTCGGGTCAGTAGGAGGTTCAATGAAACCAAGAGTAACATCTTGATTTTTTACATTGTTGTCCCTTTGTAACCATCTGATGGTACCGTTTCCTATCCAAACATGGTGTGTAGACTCCATTTAGAATGCTCATGAGCATGGTAAACGAGTTTATCACAACAAAGATGTACCAAAAAGAGTACCTCTTGTCACTTTCCATGAAAGTAACTTGCTGACATAACTCATCAGCCAAGTTTAAGTCCTTGACTTGTTCCCAATTTTCATCATCAGTAAACAACCCCACGCTAACGAGTATTCAAGGTTGAGAACCTGACTTATACATGAAGAGACTACCTAGTCGCAACATGCGTTAACTGATAGTAAGTAAACTCCAAGAAGAGCAATAAATGCTATTTAATTGGATTGCATGGTGCTAATGTACGCACTTTGCATATCCTTTTAGCCCAAGGTTACACTTTGTAATCTACCAATCCCCTTGGATACTGACAGTACCGAGGTGTGTTTCCCCCACGGTTTGTAGACAGTCTTCCCAGACGACTGGTAAATGGGGAATCACAACAGCGTATAACATTGTTGAGGAATCAACAATGTCCGGAATAACCATCGTGGTTAACTTGAAAAATCCACAAACACCCAAACCGAGCCATGAACTCTATTAGTGATTAGTAGACCCAAAAGTAATCTCATAGAGATAGTGCACATAGAGCGCAAAATGCTTCATAAGCAACCTGAGGAATATACATGCCGTTCCAAATCAGCCTTTGGTAAACACTAGGGCCCATAACACCTAGTGTGCATGCATTTAGCAAGAAACAGATCCGAACCTGTATATCCATGGTGATCTTTGCCAATACTTATGGCAAATGTGATGCGCGTAGCACACATTAAAAAAGAATGTAAATAGTTCTGAAAAGAAACTAAATACTTTCAGTTGCAATCTTTTGCAAGCCTTGTTGAAACGTCTGAATGGCAATAGAAGGTGAATCATTGATCACTTCTAGGTACATACAATGAAACTTTTTCATTAACCACTTATAGCCTTGCTATATGTATAAACAACCATCTGTAATGGTGTTTAGCAATACTTGTGAACAAGTCATTCTAAGTATCCGAAAATCTTTGGCCACTGAAATTGCTCCTGATACATCGTGCTGAAAATGGTCTAGAAAATAGATGTGACTAGCACCTGGGGACTTTGTCGTGACACATAATTGAAATAATGGCGCCAGTGTCAGTCCAAAGACTCATATTCTCCACATGTGGAATATGTCTCAGGTAAGGATGTGTAAAAAAGAACATCCTTCAATTACAAGATGTGTGTGGAGGTAACTCTAAACACTCGCGACAAAAGTGAGAGGGCCCTCATTCTTTGCTCCACACTGGCTAAACCAAACTCCTTGAGTTCCTAGACCATGTTGTATCCCATGTGACAACACGTGCCAAATCGAATCCTACAAGTGGATTCATAATAGCAAAATGTACATTGGACACTACTGCCCAAAATACGTGTTTTGACATGCCCTTGGCATGGCCCTGAAATATTCAAGCGTATTTAAACGAATTGAATTAAAAAAAACAAGCAATGCATACTAAAAATTGGAATAACACCAAATCAATAGATGCGTACCTGGAGATTGAACTGAATGTTCACTTAACCGTATTCAAATACAGAGGAACACGTCGTCCATGTGTGAAAAAACAAGCGACATTGCACTAAAAACCCTCAGTGTTGCCTTTGCAATCCAAACCCTTTGATTAGAATCTACGTAGTCAAACCCTTTGGTAAGACCCTTTGTAGAAACTACTCGACTAGCAGATGACGGTAACCAACCTAGTTTTAACCGTGGATAGAATGATGAGAGTCAACTTGAAAAGTTGAATTTTTCCGCTACCACGTGGTAGATTGCGGAATTATTTCCTTGAAAGTATAATAGATCAAATTGTGATTCACAATGCCTATGGGGTGATTAAGTAAGCACTCGCGGGATCGTACCCTGAAACAATGCGTCCATAGATACTCGTAGTGCTATAGAGAGAGAGAACAAGAGCATGAGGATACACATGCGTGTAAAGCCTAGCTTGTATGGACAGCCATGTTGTCTCAATTTATTGTTGCATCGATACTTCCTTGTAGGGATGAGCTGCTGTGAGTTGAAGATTATAAAAAACTCAACTTGAGTGTCGCACTATAAACACGTAGTGCAAACATGACACCCTAGACATCCGTAATGACAAGACTCTTGCTCATCCATTAACGTCGATATGTTCGATGTGTACTTCGCTGGGCAAATTTGTTCGATCCTAAGAACAATCTCCCACGGAATGCCAATAGTTGGGTCTTACCCAAGATCTGACAATGGCTCGTGGCCAGCCTGTGTATGGCTCCTAGCTCTTACGGCAATTAGTGTTCAATCGATAAACCGATGAAAACTAATGTGAATGTCATCTTGGCCGATTTTTAGCTGAGAGTTAGAGCACCTTGGCTCATACTGACTCCCAAACAGAACATGTATGAAAGGCTTCTTAGAAAGTTTTCATTATTCTTGAGAGAAATAAGAAAAAGAGAGAGAAGAAGAGCATGCTGGGCTGAGGAACTTTCCTTAAATTTGTAGAGTGTGCGCCCAGAATGTGTGCTCTTAGACATCTTATGCCTGAATTGCTGCTTATCCTATAAGCATACAACAATCTGCCTATATGATGCTCTCGCCAAGAGACGTAAAAAACAAAAGTCACAACTTGACACACCTACTTTGTATATGATCGTGACTATAACAAGATGACTTAACGCTAGCACTTTGCCTATAAAATGATGTTAAACAATCCATAACTTAGCTAGTTCTTGACAGAGCTGCTAGTGTGATAGCGGAAGCATAATCCATGAGGCGGTGGAGTTCATGCCACCTGATTGGCATGCCTTCCATGCAGAATTGTAAGCCCTTGGCTACAGTGACAGCCTCAAACATAAAAGCTAAAACCGTAAGTGTCGTGCTCAGTGTACTGGTAGGGATTCTGGGAGCTGATATCGCTATTTTTCTAGTTCCCCAAACATGTTTTCCAATGCCCTTGACTCCATGGCAATAAGCAGTATCTTAGCACAAAGTAGAAGCCTTGCTTCACGTGAAACTGTCAAAGCACTTTGCTTTGAACAACAGACAATCCTTTTCAAGGTAAATTTGTAAACATGGAAAAACAAACAAAACTTGAAACTGTCTGGTCATCCTAGTGTAACCAATTACCTTGAAATTCCAAAGAGAAAGCTCGTTGAAAGGTGGCTCATAGTCATTTCTGCTTTGCGAGAGAGAGTTGTCGTGTATGCATATATGCCTTCTTGTATCATATATGCCCATCTTGTACATAATGAAATAAAATGCAAGCATATTGCCAAATCCCCCCAAGTTTGTATGCTCATAGCATATGCAAGACGTGGGAAGTTCCAATGTAAAATGTATAGATTGAAGCCGTGCTTCACAGAAGTATTGTGGTCTTGTAGTCAACAAATGCTGCTACCGATGTACAGATATCTTGGCAAAATAAAATTGACCTTGTCAAACATTTCCAGCCAAACGGCCATGTTGAATAGCTCATCATATTGAGAATGATATATGGTAATTGATGTATTCTCCACCGATTTCTAGAGCGGTGACAATGAGTCAGCCATGCCGAGCATGTGTGTCGTTGTTGGTTTTCTTAGACATGAGAAAGAGAGCTATGTCTGACCTGAAAAGAGTCGGCCATGCCAAACAATTTTGCATGTTTCATCAATTCTAGGTACAGGCCTTGTCGAACGCCAAGAGTTTCGGTGAGTCTTACCGTTTAACCTCCGACGAGCGTGTGTTGTCTAGGTAGTTTGTACTAAAGCCGTGCTTGATACAACGCTCATAGCCGCTTGAGGGATCACATGTCATGCACAAAAATCTTCCAAGACATGTCGTGCATGCCTGATTGTGCTGATGATTGACAAACAATCGTGCTTGTCCTACTTGTTCAAATGACAAAATTGCATTGTGCTTATCGTCTCATTAATCACTCAAATCGACATGCCATGCTGTCGATATCTTGCATGTTGCATGACCATGCATGCCAAGCTTGTTGTAGCCTTAGCAATTTCTTGCACTGCATAATTGTAACTAATCAAATAATAAAAGTGTAACAAAATATGCATACCATGTCTACTATCTATGTGTAGTTCGCCTCCCGAAACCGAGGAGCTTCCTTGGCACATAACTTGCATCAAAATTTTTGATTCCATGTTCTTGGCAGCTTTAGAAGATGAGCGTGAGTCCGTGATCGTGATGTCCTATGTCTTGCCGATTGCCTTGCAAAGCAGCTTGAGCCTTTGAATTTGAGATGTGCATGAGGCCTTGTGGAGGTGGAGGGTAAGAGCCTCGCCCTCCTTGCCCTTGGGTAAGGGCCATGCCCTTCTTTCCCAGGGGCAAGGGCCTTGCCCTTCTTGCCCACGGGTAAGGGCCCTAAATTTCTGAAGTTAGGGCATTAAAAACAAATTAACTCAAGAAAATTAAAGCTCACATGGCGGAAGCGTAGACAGGCAGCGCTGGTGATTCATGTGCTCGCGCTGGACTGCACGGCTCTCCTTGGCCCTCGCAGCAAAAACAAAAAATAATTGGCCCTCCCTTGTGGTCCTGTTGAGCCCAACCTTGCGGATTTCTATGCAGATCAACCTCGCCATGGCCATGTGTGTAGGCAAGGGTTTTCGCCGCCTATCCCGGCTTCTGTGCAAGTAAGGGTTCTCTCGGCCGCCTATCCCGACATCTATCCGTTCATGTAGGGTTTCATGGCAGCGGGTTTAGCGAGATTCCAAGAGCAGCTTCTTGTGTAGCACCGGTTGCTTCTCCTCCTCCGCCATAGCAGCTTGAGAGAGAGAGAGAGAGAGAGAGAGAGAGAGAGAGAGAGAGAGAGAGAGAGAGAGAGAGAGAGAGAGAGAGAGAGAGAGAGAGAGAGAGAGAGAGAGAGAGAGAGAGAGATTTCCATGCATCCCCTCCTCTATAGCTCCACGCTTCTCCTTACTCTCCACCATGCTCTGATACCAATGTAAGGCATGGGGACTGAACATGCTAATCTCCACCCAACCATGCCCTATATAGACCCTTGGCCTGCTAAATATAGGGACCCCCTTGACTGCATGTCCATCCTGGCCCTTGGCCGTGACTGGTCCTACCCTTGTCTTGCAGTTAATTACGGGCATAATATTGGTGCATGAAACTTACCATCTTCATGGAATCAACAAGGTCTCAAGGAACAAAAATAATGTATTGTACCAAGTCTCTCTTTATGATGGGAGAACCTATAATACAAAAGCCTTTTGGAGGGGGGACTTGCTCCAAGTAGATCCGGTCCTCAATTGTTGTCAATTTCTCTAATTCTCTCTCTCGCAAATGTCCGAGTCTTATTGTCATTTGTTGTTCAATTGATTTAGCGACTCACTAAATGGACATGTGAACTGCTTTTTTGACTATTGATTTCAATGAGAAAATTTATGAAGCAACCAAAAGAATTTTTTATTCGAGGTAAGGAAGACCTTGTTGCTCAGCTTCATAATGCATTGTATGGTCTCAAACAAACTTCATGGGAATGGTATATAAATTTTGATCTTTTTCTCACCTCCAAAGGATTTATCTCTTGGTCTTCATATATAAAATACCAAGGTGATAGTTTTGTGATTCTTGCTCTTTATGTGGATGATATCATCCTTGTTTTCAATGATTTGAAACTTTAAGAAGTTTTCTTTAGCATTTGATATGGTGGATCTTGGAGAGCTTCACTCATGTCTTGGAATTTAGATTCGAAGAAACCGCACAAAAGGTATTTTGTTACTTTGGCAATCAAATTTTATTACAGATACTAGTAAAAAATTTGGTTTGGAATCTGTACATTCAATCAGCACACCTTGTCTTGCAAGTTCTACGAAGAACACTTCTTAAAGTGGAGGTCAGCTTGTCACAAATCAACCTTATGCTAACCTAATCGGATGTCTTCATTTTGTTGGTATGAACACTTGCTCTAATATTTTTTTTATTGCTAATTATCTTTGACAATATCTTAGGCACCCTCCTCTTGAGCATTGGTATGCAACAAAACGTGTGATGAAATAATTAAAAGGCATTATTGATTTTGGTTTGATCTATCGAAGATAATTGACATGGGCTCTATGCAATCTCTCTCTCTTTTGGGTTACACATATGTATATTGGGCGAGCTCGTATTTATCTATGCAATCTACTAAACCTTAGACATTTATCTAGGTAGCAATTGTTTCTTCATTTTGTTTCTTGGACTAGCAAGAAACAATGATGTGTTACAGTTTCTACGATCGAGTCTGAATATGTTACCGCATTACTTACAACTCATGAGTTGATCTTGCTTCGACAAATGCTAGTTGATGTCAGGACAAGGGTCCTACCGGGCAAGGCCCAACCTAGGGGGTCAGGGACCTAGGCTAAGGACCAGTGCGGACTAGGGATCTGCTTAGGGCAAGTGCTAGGAGCTAGCCTATATAAGGGGCGGTAGGGAGGAGGATCCTATATCCAGTTACCCTAGGTCTTACATTGGTATCAGAGCTAGGGGAGAGGAAAGCTATGGAGGAGGGAAGGAGAAGGGAAGCTATCGATTTGCTGCTTCATGTTCTCTCTCTCTCTCTCTCTCTCTCTCTCTCTCTCTCTCTCTCTCTCTCTCTCTCTCTCTCTCTCTCTCTCTCTCTCTCTCTCTCTCTCTTTGGTCGTCAAGCAGTCATGGCATGGGCATTGCCCCTTGTTTCGACAGTGGAGCCGACAAGCAGGCCGCGGGAAGCGACCCTTGCACACAGTCAAAGTGGAATTCGACTTGCTCAGATCATCATACAGAGGATGGGGATGGATTCACGTTGCCGTGGGGGGGATTTTTCATCACAGGGATTTGCCCGGAAACGGCGTACAGCGTCGACCCTCTCAGCCTCCTTGCTCGCGCAGTCGGCTGCCGCCATGCGACCTGCAGGTTTTTCAAAGTTAAATTTTTTTTAATACCCTAACCTTGCCCATGCAAGGGCACTTACACACGGGCAAGGCCCAGGCCCTGCATTCGAGGACTACAGACTCCCCACCCAAGGGATCTGCCCCATGGCCAAGCTCTGCATGTTGGCAAGACATTAGAGACGTTTGCAAAGCAAGGCAGCAACAACAGTCTTGATGCGGACACGGTCCTCTGAAGGGGGATTTTTCAAAGCTTTA
This sequence comes from Adiantum capillus-veneris, assembly GCF_014529385.1. Lineage (NCBI taxonomy): Eukaryota > Viridiplantae > Streptophyta > Polypodiopsida > Polypodiales > Pteridaceae > Adiantum > Adiantum capillus-veneris. The sequence continues at coordinate 128,973,372 of NC_140950.1, read as the reverse complement.
ATTGCTATCCACATAAGATCAACATTTCCATCACCTTAGTGTTTGGCAAGGCTATAAGCCAAAATGGTGATAGATCCACAGGAAATAGATACCCTCCAGGATGATCTTAGATATTTCGCACTGTTGGCACGCCAAGGCCTATTGTTCGTTTTGAACAAGAGTATGCTCGGCATGGCCGACCACTGGTTACAGATTGCGATGCCGATTATTTTGTCTTTTCGATTTGCATTTTTGGATAGGGACATGGTTCATAGGACAATGTGATCGTGTTTGACTCGCTCACAACAAACCTAAGCGGTCAAGGACAACAATCATCATGCAACATAATCATGCAGCGCGTCAATTGTTGCTAACACGGCTATCCAGAATTCGACAACATGGTTCCACTGCTCGAAGAGCAAATTTTGCTCGGATATGGTTCCGCAGGCAAGGTTGTATGACAACATTGGACCTCGGTATGAATTGCGACTGACCAAAGTAGGGCAACATCATCACATGATTGTGACACGGCTTTGAATACAATGACAGAAACAAGGTAACCTCTTTCAATTTTGTTTTAATCAAGTTGATTACCATCATGATTTATGCAGGGGGGAAACGTTGCCTAGCAGTAATGGTCAATAAGCCTATGACTGCTATTGCCATTAGCAAGACTCCGTGAAAGGGTGCTCATGAGCACGGCCGGTGTAATCCAATGTTGGGTTACTGCTTTCGTCCTATTTGCAGTTTCCCCTCGATAACACATTCAATTTTCGGGTAGACAAGATTGGTCAGCAGGAGTGCTTAATGAGGTATGCAGTTGATTTTGGGTTTATTCTCATCTGCATAATAGGTTACAGCATTCTGGTCATATCTCTCCATAAGGTAATATATGCAAATGGCGTCATGCACTTACCATACATATTTTCATCATCGACCATGAATTGATGTAACAACAGAAGGGCTGTCAATTGCTTACGAAGCATTTGACCTAGATGGAACATGCCTCATCTCTATTGCATATATCTCACATGCATCAAAGGAGACATGCATAGCCTCTTAGTGGACTTGAAACAGAAAGCAAGTTCCTTGGCATGGCCGACTCTTTGTCACAGTTTTTACATGCTGACGGAGGCTGCTTATACAGCACTGGTTTTAGCACAAAGATATTTACATGAAGCAAAGCTTCAATCTACGACTCTTACATTGAGATTGTTCCCGTTTGGGGTATGCTATGAGCACACGCCTTTGGGGGAATTTCTCCATATGCCTGCAGGATATTTCAGGACAACTTTCTCTCGTGCAACAGAGACAAAGATCTACATTTGAGTGAGTTTTTCTTCCCACATCTCAAGACAACTGGTTACAGCAGTATGACCAGGCTAGACCAGGTTCAGTATTGTTTATTTTTTCCATGTTTATACATTTACATTGGAAACTAATGCTTGTGTACAAAGCAAAGTTCTTTGATAATTTTTCATGAAGCAAGGGTTCTCCCTTGTGCCAAGGTACTGCACAATTACTCGGAATCACGAGCAGTGGCACACAAGATTGACAAACTGGCAAAATAGGGAATACCACCTCACAAAATCCCTACCAGTTTAAACTGTGCAAGGCACTAATGGTTTTGGCTCTCAAGTTTGAGGCCATCACTCTCACCAAGCCTTTTCACAATCTGTATGCATGGCATACTAACTAGGTGGCATAAAATCCACCGCTTCAAAGATTATGCTTCCGCTAGCACACCAGGCACTCTATCACAGCCATACTAATTTTGAATGTTGTTTGTTTTTTCTCTTTTCTCTCTCGATGACAGCATTATATAGGAAGATTGTTGCATGCTCTATAGGATAAGCTGCCAGTCAGGCATAAGCTATCTAAGAGCACACCTTCTGGGCACACACACACTAGAAATTTACAAAAAGTTCCTCAACCCAGCATAAGCTTTTGATAAATATTCTGCTTGTGAGTCAGCTTGAGCCAAGGTACTCTAACTCATAGCTAGCACGTGGCTAAGACGCTACTCAAATTAGTCTACCTCGGTTCATCGATTGAACACTAATTTTCATAAGGGCTATGAGCCAAACAGGCTAAGAGCCGTTGTTAGGCCAGGGGCAAGGCCCAACTTTTGGCATTCCTTGGGTGATTGTTTTCAAAATACACTCACAGTAGCTTATCTCAAGTATAGATGCAACAATCAGTTGCGATAGCATGGCTGTCCATAAGAGCTCGGCAGTTCACCTGTGTGGGTCCCCTGCTCTCTCTATAGACTATGGAGTGTCTATGGACATATTGTTTTGGGTAAGACCCAGCAGGTGATTGCTACATCACCCCATAGGCATTAAGGATCACAATTTGATCTGCATTGAGGATCACAGTTGATCTCTACCAGTTATACTTTCAAGGAAATAATTTTGCAATCTACCACACGCGGTAGTGGACGGAGACACTTTTCAAGTTGATTCCAATCATTCTATACACGGTTGACTATGTTGGTTACCGTTATCTGCTAGTTAAGCAGTTTCTACAAAGAGTCTTACCAAGGGGTTTCACTACGTAGATTCTAATCCTAGGGCTTCGATTGCAAAGGCAACACCCAGGGTTTCAGTGCAATGTTGTTTGTTTTTTCAAGTAGGGGAGGTGCTCCTCACTATTTGAATACAGGTAAAGTGTACATTACGTTCAAATCTCCAGGTACGCATCTAATGATTTGATGTTATTCCATTTTTAGTCTGCTTTGCTTGGTTTTTCAAGACGTCTAAGTACGCTTGGTTGTTACAGAGCCATGCCAAGGGCATGTCGGCACAAAGTATTTTGGGCCAAGTGTCCAATCTATCTTTCTGTTTTATGCTGTTACGAACCTACTTGTAGGGTTCACTTTGGCACATGTTGTCACATGGGATACAACATGGTCTAGGAACTCAAGGAGTTCGGTTTTGCCAGTGTGGAGCAAGGCTAATGAGGGTCCTTCTCACTCCCATGGTAGAGTGTTTGCAGTTACCTCCACACACAAGTACATCTTGTACTTGAAGGATGTTCCTTTTTATACATTCTTACATGAGACATATTCCACATGTGGAGAATATGAGTCTCTGGACTGACACTGGCGCCATTATTTCAATTATGTGTCACGACAAAGTCCCTAGGTGCTGGTCACATTCGTTTTCCGGACCATTTTTAGCACGACGTATCAGGAGCAATTTCGTGGCTAGAAATCGTTGGATACTTAGAATGAATTGTTAAGGTACAAGTACTGCTAAACAACATTACATATGGTTGTTTATACATATAGCAAGGCTATAAGTTGTTAAGGAAAAAATTTCATTGTCTGTGCCTAGAAGTGATCAATGTTTTACCTTCTATTGCCATTCAGACGTTTCAGCAAGGCTTGCAAAAGATTGCAACTGAAAGTATTTAGTTTCATTTCATAACTATTTACATTCTTTTTTAATGTGTGCTACGCACAACACATTTTGCCATAAGTAAGGGAAGGCTCATTATGGATATACAGGTTCGAGTTAGTTTTTGCTAAATGCATGCACACTAGGTGTTATGGGCCATGGTGTTTAGCAAAGGCTGATTTGGAACGGCATGCATATTCCTCAGGTTGTTGCTTATGAAGCCTTTTGCACTCTATGTGCACTATCTCTATGACATTACTTTTGGATCTACTAATCGCCAATAGAGGTCATGGCTCGGTTTTGGAATTTGTGGATTTTTTCAAGTTAACCACGATGGTTATTTCAGACATTGTTGATTCCTCACAAATGTTAAACACTACTGTGATTTCCCGTTTACCAGTCGTCTGGGACGACTGTCATGAACCGTGAGGAAAACACACCTCAGTACTGTCAGTTATCCAAGGGGATAGGCAGATTACAAAGAGTAATCTTGTGCTAAAGGATCTGCTAAGAGCATACGTGAGCACAACGCATTTTTGTATAGATGATTTTCTCCCTATTCTAGAATTTGCTTAAGTACGATTTGTGACTTTGAACACCTCTTGTGGTGGGGTTGGAGATTGTTTCAATACTTTCATATGTCAAGGACTTACCAGGTGTGCTAACAAAGTATGTTGGCAAGTAACCTTCATGAGGGATGAACATGTAGTTCTTTGTGTTCCAAACTATTCAGAATTCTAACACAAGGACATTCCCTATCTACGGACTTTTCAAGATACTCAGGCGAGTAGGAAATCTGGCTCACAACTGCATGGAAAGTTACACCAAGGTTTCCTTGCATTATTCCAGTACCATCAAAAGATCTAAAAGCTGGTTATGCCTTTGGACAATTCTTAGTTGTGGTTACTCCTTTACATTACTCAAGTGAGTTATAAATGGAGTTACCATTTAGACCCAAGTGGTTGCAAACGGACAACAATGTTGAAAATCAAGATGTTGCTCTTGGTTTCATTGAACCTCCTCACTGCACCAATTATTGGTCATACAGACAACTGGCTCACTTATGGGACGTCCATAAAGAGAACATCAGTATTCTTAAGAAGATAATACTACTTGTGTTTTCGAGGACGAAAACTCTTCCTTAAGGGGGAAGTAATGTCAGGACAAGGGTCCTACGGGGCAAGGCCCAACCTAAGGGGTCAGGACCTAGGCCAAGGGCTGGCTGGACCAGTGCGGACTGGGGATCCTCTTAGGGCAAGTGCTAGAAGCTAGCCTATATAAGGGGCGGTAGGGAGGAGGATCCTATGTCCAGTTATCCTAGGTCTTACAGTTGATATGTCATTCTCCTCTTTTTGGAGCACCCTTATAATGTGATAATCAAAGTGCCATTAGTCTTACAAAAGACTATGATCAACGTCACAAGTCAAATCATATTGTTGCGCATTATCATTGTGTCAGATATGAAGTACGCAAAGGCACTATCATGATTGAACACTCTCCAAGTAATAAGATGATTGCATATAATCTTACCAAAAGCCTCAACGAGTCACACTTCATCCTCTTGCGCTCAGAGCTTGGAGTTGCTTTGTTCTCACTCTTTTTAGATTAGCCTCTTTGCTATTATAGTAGCTTTGTACATATGACATTGTAATCATATAGGTACCATGCATTCTGCACACTCTACATTTGCACATTGTGATCTATTGGTCGCTTGTATATTTGTACATAGATACACAATGCACTTTCACATCATTATTATTGGTTTATATATTCACATTTGTATAAGGACTTTGTGTTTTTCCCTTGTACTCCCCAAGGGGTTTTCATTAAAAGCTAGAGACCTTTGTTTGAGTGGGGGTGTTGGAGCTATATATGGCTCACTCTACTCAACTTGGTCTCACCTATATATATGTATCTTGTCCTCAATATGAGTTGGTCTTTAGAAGCGCACAAGGTCTCTCTCTCTCTCTCTCTCTCTCTCTCTCTCTCTCTCTCTCATCAGAGTTTAGTAAATGAAAAGACCTATGAAGGTGGAAAGTCAAAATGGAAAGACCTATGAAGGTGGAAAGTCAAAATGCTTTTTTTGTTCATATAAAGAGGTGATTGACTTCACATTGGTGCATTTGTGTTTTTCTTCTCTTTTATTTTCCCTTTAGCGTTTTCTTCTCTTTTAAGTGTCCTTACACTATTTAGGTGACGAATTTTATTTTTTTTAAGCCATTAGAAATGATATAAAATATGGACAAATTACAACCATTTATTCCAATTTCAGAGTCCTTAACCAAACTTACACCATATTTTTGTGCTTCATCACATACTTTGGCTCCAAATTAAGGATGCTAAGCTGACTTCCAATGGCATAGCATAAGGAGTATATATTCATGAACTTGGTATACATAAGGGGGTCTGTAGAGGCACATTTTGGGGCAAATCATGGATACTAGGCTGGCGATTTATAATAAATTGGGTGAGTGATTTAGTTGACTTGCCCCAATCCCAAATGCCGACACACACATTGTCTCATTTAGTAAAGAACTACAAAAGGAAAGTGTTAAGTCATGTAATAAGTGTAAATATTGTTGCTCATGAACAAATAACAAAGTGCACATCAAACTATAGATAATTTCAAAATTGTGTAACGAAGATGCCTCTTGTTGTCTATCTAATTGGGAATGCCATGAAAGTTGGGGTTGGGCAAGTTCGTGTGGATGATAGTGAAGAGAATGAAGCAAGCAATCATGTTGTGAGAAGCATAGATGCTTGAGACATAGTATTAACCTTTAAGGAGGTAGCACTTGTGCAGTAAAAAGATTTAGGATTATGCTTCACAATGGAAGAGATCTCATATGAGGAAAGCGGCAATACGTTTAAAAGCCATAAGGACCAATAACAAGAAGAGAGTGCAATCCAAATTGCAACCTTTGACTCGTGGGATAATGCCACTTGTAAGGATAAATGTAAGTACATTAAGGACCAATAACAAGGGGAGAGTGCAATCCAAATTGCAAACTTTGACTCGTGAGGATAATGCCACTTGTAAGGATATGTAAGTACATTAAGTTGCAACTTCTACGTTGCCTCCTACCAATTTAGGCACATTGTTTAATACAACATTTGAACTTCTTTGACATTTTTAAATCAAATATCATAGGCACAGTACACTTAAAGAAACAGTACAAGAATTGGGTATTGCTCCATCCAATGTTAAGTTGATTGCAAGACTCATTGATAAAACTTCCTCAAAGTTAATATGTTTCCTTCATTTTGTCGTCAAGTAAAACATACCTACATTTGTGGGTCCAAAGGTACACTCATGGTGGGCGGCTTAGGCCTTCAAGCTCTGATCTCAAGTGACAATTTGAAGCATGTCATTTAGGGGTAGAGTGCTCTTATATTAGTAGTTGGAAACCTCAAGAGACCAATGAGCTTTGGAATTTATCATAAATTATACTTTGTCAAAACATTTCCAGCTTTTGTCATGGTGGCTTTTGTGGTATTATAACCACTTTAAAAAGTTCCAATATAAGAATACCCTTTGTTTGCACTTATTAAGTCCAAATTTATGTGATAAATGGAATATACTAGTACTGATGGTAAACTTAGACAGTGATGAAATATGATACATTCTATTTACTATTGATTGTCATAATTAGTAGTGACAAGTTGAGGCTCTTTGTTGGCATTGCCTTTCAACAAAAAGGGAGGGTGTATCAATAGTCATGATTAGTAGTGACAAGTTGAGGCTTTTTGTTGGCATTGCCTTTCAACAAAAAGGGAGGGTGTATGCAGAGGGAGTTTTAGCCCATGCACAACGAAGTCTCCTTAGAATTTGAAAAGGTATGTTTTATCTTCCTCTTTAATCTCTCTCTCTCTCTCTCTCTCTCTCTCCAAAGTGAAAGGCAATGCCAACTTCTGCTCTCTATAGATGCCTTGTTGACCACTAGTGCCTTGCCAAGTGGAAATTGGTTGGTGTACCACTCTTCAAATTCGAAGCCAATACTTTCCTGTTTATATTACAATCATTCCAATTAAGTGGTATGGTTCACTCAAAATTGTGTTATATGCTAGTTTACCAAGTTGATTAGTTGAAAGTGTTAAACCATTGTTTTTCCTTGGATAACCTTTCCTTGGATAACCAAGGCCTTGAAGATCTAAAGACACTAGGTTGTGTGTATGTCATTGGTTTTTTTTTCCTTTTGAGTCATTGATTCGTTGTAGGAGCTTTTCCACAAAATTTCTGATCGCTGTGAGGGTGCATACAAATTTGATTGCCAAACTTGTTTGTATACGAGAAAAAGATAAAACTACGATGCGCAACATAACAGATCATAATTTCCAAGGACAATGCAAGGCAAATTACTTATAAACTTCCTTCTATAAGATTACACAGTATCTCAAAAAACTCAATTTTAGGAACATTTTGATCCCATTACTGTATTAAAGTTCTTTTATATGCCTTCACTTTAAATGCACCAGTTATTGAAAAATTATTCTGGAGACCTTTGCCTTACACACCCATTGTAGCCTTCGGTTTATTTAAAGACTTGAAGAAACATGCTTGCTCTAGTCAAGTCATGAATTGTGCCTTATAGCCTAACAGTTTTTCTGCCTTGAATTCTGATGAAGGGATACATTGAATGTTAAAACACTAAAATATTTCGATAGGTTTAGAAGACATTACGTCGTGCATGAAGAATGGTTACATTGGTGGCTTGGTGTGCACATCTTTCCTAATAATTTGAGCAGTTCATACACATAAGTTGTGCAGAAGTGTTAATTTTGTCACTAAGCAACCCTTGTACAAGTTATGCTAGGTTTAAAAAACCAGACCAAAGGCATATTATTCTACACTAAGCTCCTAATCATATCACAAAGCAAACCAAAAACCTGCATCCAGACCTTTCTTTACTCTGAGATGCTGATGTCGCGCACCTCCGACTTATGTTCTGGTGGCGTTGCCTTGAGAACTATAACAGAGAGAACACCATTGTCCATACTGGCCTTCACTTCGTCTAGCTTGGCATTCTTGGGCAGGCGGAAGCGGCGCAAGAAGCTTCCGTGTGCTCGTTCCACTCTGTGCCACCTATCTGTGGATGCCTTTTCTTCTATCTTGCGCTTGCCACTGATCTGCAAGACGTTTCCATTCTCCACCTGTACCTTCACATCATCCTTAGAAAGCCCTAGTACAGAAACCGCACAACGGCAGGGATTTAGTGAAGGCGCATATGCAGAAGGCTACGCACACAGCGCTTTCCTAAGTGCGTGTGTGTGTGTGTGTGTGTGTGTTGTGAGAGAGAGATCAGTACCAGGCAGGTTAACCTTGAAGATATGAGCATCAGGAGTTTCCTTCCAGTCCACCTGCGTACTCGCCACCGCAGAGACATCGCGAGCGAAAGAGGGGTTGTTCGGAAAGCTCAGCAGAGAAGGCAGGGAGAAGGGATCGAGCATCATGTAGCCAAAGGGATCAATATCGCTTCTGCGTCCGCCGAAGAGGGTGAGCGCCATTTTGAGCTGTGTATAGAGCAGCAGCAGCAGCAGCAGCAGCAGTAGCCCCGTCACCAGATCACCAAACAATGTGTGAAGGATTGTTTCGTGGAGTGTCTTCTTATGGGATGTATACGTCCTTCTGAAGGGCTCTTCCACTTCCGGATCCGCAGTCTCCGTTTGTTTCCAAATTCCGAAGAGAAAGAGAGAGAGAGAGAGAGACTCAGGCCCATGTCACATTGGGACACGCGGCCATTCCACGTTTTGGAAGATGGCCAGCCAAACGCGTCACATTAGGCTATATCCTAAACAATGCTAACTTCCCCCAGCGAATCTGCTGCAGCCAAATGGTAAGGCGTCCGTCTTTCGAGCTGATTGGCAGGTCTCGAAACCTGTGAGCGTCATTCGCGCTTGCGCTTTTTGCAGATGGCCGCTTCATTAGAAAGTTGGCCGGCCTCTCTTGCCCGCCCCTCTGACAAAGACTCGAGGCCAAGTTTTGCCTTTTCATTGGCGAATGAAACGACACCATCTCAGCATGGCCTTGCACACCCCGTCCCAGTGTGACACGGGCCTGAGAGACGAGAGACGAGTCGAGAGACAGCTCTATGAGCCTCCTCAATATGACACATGGGCAAGTTCAAATGGTTCAAGAAACTTTGTAAATTTGGATAGGCTCAAAATACGGGCTGGTTTGCGCACGCACGCAAACACACACAATCCCCCCCCCCCCCCTTTCGAACCCACAACTTCCCAATAGCAAGCCATGTCATCGTCAGTAGCAGTTGTGTGTACCTTGGATCTATCCACCTAGGCATGCCAGTTTCATACCAGACCACCCTTGGTTATTTGTATGAGCAATCTGATATAAGCATGGAGAACCTCTCTCTCTCTCTCTCTCTCATCCTCAAATGTCATGTCTCTTTCTATCACTGTTGGAATTAAGGTTGCAGAGAAACACACATAGCTTGGAGAAGACGAAGGAAGCTCAAGGCACACAATAGAGAGTGTGTTACTTAGTGTGCAATAGAAAGATAGATAGCCCTAGAGTGATGGGTGTATATACAATGCACGGGGGAAAAAACCTCCTAAAGAGGGAAAAAATGCCCCGGCGGTCCTAGTGTGTTCACACATATCACTACCACATGTATATGGTAACAAATCCCCCCTGGAGTGATGCGGTGAACGAGAGCTGGCACATGAGTAAAGGGAAGTGCCATGCCCTGAGGACAGGATCAGTCCACAAAGGGGAGTAAGCCCAAAGCTTTGCGGAAAGCTTCAAGCTTCTCACGAGACAATGCCTTTGTGAAAAGATCTGCAAGGTTGTCCTGTGTTGGCACATAAGCCAAGCTGATCTCTCCTGCTGAGAGCCTCTCCCTGACATAGTGGTAATGCACCTCAATGTGCTTTGTGCGAGCATGAAAAACTGGGTTCCTCGCAACTGCCAATGCGCTTTGACTGTCAATGTAGATAGTGTTGGCAGTGTCCTGTCCAACACCCAAATCAGCCATAAGGCGTTTGAGCCATACACACTCAACCGTAGCTGTGAAGACTGCCCTGTACTCAGCCTCACAACTCGAAGTGGCCACAGTAGGTTGCTTCTTGCTCAACCATGATATACATGAACTGCCAAGCATGAAACAAAAACCACTTGTGGACACTCGCGTGTCAAAACAACCAGCCCAATCTGAGTCCGAAAAAGCATGTAAAAGTCTGGCGGCAATGATCCCTCCTTGGGATAAAACAAGCCAAGATGTAAAGTGCCACTAAGGTAGCGGAAAATCCTCTTGACAGCCTGCCAATGCTTAGACCCTGGGCTACGCATAAATCTGCTGACCTGTGAGACTGCAAACTAAATATCCGCCCTCGTGTTGCATACATAAATGAGGCAGCCAACAGCAGTTTGGTAAAGAGTGACATCAGCAGGATCGCCAGCATCATGTAAACTCAACTTCAAACCTGTTTCCATGGGAGTGGCAATAGGTTTGCAATCCTCAAGTCCAAACTTACATAGCAATGTCTCTATGTAACTTTTCTGACACAAGGCAATACCACCATCACACTGCTTAAACTGTATACCCAAGTAATGATGCAACATCCCCAAATCTTTCATCTTGAAAGTAGCATTCAAATCAGCCTTAAATTCAGCAATATGTCTCTCATTTGGTCTAGTGATCAGCAAATCATCAACATAAAGAACCACGATGAGAAATACATCACCCTCACGCTTTACATACAATGTGCTTTCTGTTGGACTGTTACAAAAGCCTTGTTTGACCAAATGAGTGTCAGCTTTCTCATACCAAGCGCGAGGAGATTGCTTCAACCCATACAAAGCCTTGTTACATTTGCACACTTTGTCCTCTTGTCCTTTTATGACAAAACCGCGAGGCTGCGTTACATAAACTTCCTCAAATATGTCACCATTCAAGAAAGCAGTAACAATGTCTGATTGATGTACATCCCAACCAAAATGAGCTACCAATGCACATAGAAAACGCACAGTAGTCATACGACAAGTGGGAGAAAAAGTCTCTTCATAATCTATGCCTTTTTGCTGTGCATAACCCTTTGCAACAAGTCGAGCCTTATGGCGATCGATCTCACCATCCGGTTTGCGTTTCAACTTGTAAACCCACTTTGTACCAATGGCCTTTTTTCCAGGAGGCAAATCACATAAAGTCCATGTGTCATTTTCTATAAGTGAATCATATTCTGATTGCATGGCAGCCATCCAATTTTCTGAATTCTGTGCTTCATCAAAAGACAGAGGCTCCTCAACATCATGTAAACGAGACACAGCCAAAGCATAACAATCTGATGCATAAGATGCATGGCAAGAGCCTGAACAAGTACGACTAGACAAAGGTGCATCCAATTTACTGTCACGCAAAGTGTGCACCAGCCATTTTGGCATACCTCTAGCCTGCTCATTTTCAGCCCTTTCCTCATCAAGTACATCATGTACATCTGCATCAGTAATAGTCTGATCTAAAACATTTTTAGAAACCCCCATAGGCTGTACATTTGCCTCATTGGAACTTACATTCGTATTTCCACCACTGAAAAGAGGCAACAAAGTGTCATAAATGTCCTGTGAGCTTACATTACTGTCTCTAGTACATGACAGCAAGGGCTGAATAGAATCTTCCACAAACACTACATCCCGAGAAACCAGAATACGTTTTGTTTGCGGATGATACAACCTGTAACCTTTGCTTTCAGCACTATAACCAACAAAAGTACATTTGACAGCCTTATCATCCAATTTTCTGCGCTGCACTTGTGGCACCAAAGCATATGCCAAACAGCCAAAAACACGCATGTGCTCAATAGAAGGTTTTCTATCATGCCATGCTTCATATGGAGTAATAGACTGCAAAGCTTTCGTAGGACACCTGTTAAGTACATAAGTGGCACACATGATGGCCTCAAGCCAAAAAGAATGCGGTAAAGCTTGACTTTTGACCATACATCATGCCATTTCCGTCAGTGACCTGTTTTTCCTCTCAGCAACACCATTTTGCTGAGGTGTATAAGGCACTGTACATTGGTGTTTTATCCCACGACTAGCCAGAAATGCATTAAATTCATGAGACATATACTCCCCCCCTCGATCGGAACGAAGGGTGCCCATAGTACATTTCGAGACATTTTCAGCCATAGCCAGAAATGGTTTGAAGCACATAAAAACTTCGGACTTCGCTTTAAGCGGAAATACCCATGCATGCCTGGAGTAATCATCAATGAAAGTCACGAAGTACAGGTAATTGCCCAAGGACGGAGTTTGCATGGGCCCACAAACATTACTATGCACAAGTTGCAACCTACATGTGGCCCGAACTGAACCATCCTTTGGAAATTTAGAATGCTTCATCTTACGCAAAATACAGCCTTCACAAACATGTTTGACAAGTGCTTCAAGAGGCGGCAAAGAAGCAACCATATCAGATTTGTGCAAACGCAGCAAACTGGCAAAATTCAGATGACCAAAACGTGCATGCCAAAGTTTTGCATCTAAAATAACCCTTGAATCTGCAACAGCATTTACAAAATTTTTTCCACACTTGTCATACAAAGTGAGCTTATACAGCCCACGGCACAGAAGCCCATATGCAACAATTTCATCACCAAAACTGAGGTCATGAACTATACATCTGTCATCCACAAATTTGACTACAAGTCCAAGTCTAGCAAGTGCGGATACATATAAGAGATTCTTCTTGATCCCAGGTACATAAAGTGCATCAACAAGTGTGAAGGAACTCCCATTAGCAGCAGTGAGCACAATCTTTCCAACTCCCTGAACTGGATAAGAGGCGTTGTTGGCACAAGTGACTGAATTCCCATGAGGGACAGACTCGAGAGAGGTAAACAATTCACGATGTGAGGTAATGTGCTTTGTAGCACCACTGTCGAAATACCACACATGTGAATCTGCAGCAAGTGACAAGCATGCATCATGGACAGCAGGATTGTAAGTGCACTCTGTGCTAAAAGCCCATTCTGCATGAACATCAGCAACACAGTCTCCTTTCACAGAAGACTCAACAATGGCTGCATTTGTAGTGGAACTAGCATTTGCAGTGGAACCACCCTCTTTCTTCTTAGCCTCTTTGGCCTTCAACTTAGGACACGACTTGATCAAGTGATCATTGGCTTTACAATAATGGCAACACATCTTCTTTTTGCCCTTATCACCAGAGTTTCTAGAAGAAGTACTGCCAGCAGAAGCATTAGGAACATAATTTTTGCCACTCACAGCAGAACCATAAGAAGTGGCTGCATTACTGTTACCACCCTTTCTTTGAGGAGCAAAAAAGGCCCGTTCAACTGCACGCTGCCTAGTCCTGTTTTTTCTAGAAAGTGACTCTTGCAACAGCAATGTGCATAATGCATCAAACTTGACAACTTCAGGATTTCCTTGGGTCATCAGTCTCCAAGTACTAGCAAATGTCTGGTAGGAATCTGGTAAGGCATCAAGAACCGTCTGCACAAGGGAATTGTCTGAAATGACTTCACCTGCAAAAATAAGCTGCTCATTGATATCCTTGACACTAGCAAGGAAAGTGTCCATATCATCTTCCTCATGCATAATCTTCGAATCCAGCTCTTTACGCAGCAAAGCAATTTTAGCCTCATTGCGGCTTGCATAAAGGCCTGCTAGAATATCCCAAGCCTGTTTTGCAGATTTTGCTGAACGGATGTGAGGAACAATGGTGCGCTTCACAGACAACGCAATCAGTGCATGAGCCTGCGCATCCTTAACATCCCAACGAGCTTGTTCTGTCGTAGGCAAAACAACTCTAACAGCTGCAATCCTTGCAGCAAGACCTGCAACATCCTCAACATCGCCTACATCCTCAGAACCAGGACGTACATCAATGCCCTGCACAATGTTCCAGACACCCTTTGACACAAGAACATGTTGCATCATATAAGCCCACATAGGGTAGTTGTCCCCATCCAACCTGTCCTCAGCAGCAAACATCTTGAACACATCTGTGTTGTTGTTGTCAGCCATGGTAAATGCTGCACCTGATGTGAAAACTGCCCGAAAATAGGAGAAACAGAGCGGGAACAACCTGTGCTATATAGCACAAACCGTAGAAGACTGTAAGGCACCTGTTATGTAGAAAATGGCACTGACAAAAATTCTGCACAAAATGACGAAATAGCTTGTGCAGTACTGCCTGTAGTGGAAACGGAGGCCGAAATGAGCCCAAATCAAAATTCTGAGCAGATCCAGCTCTTCGAGCTGGCCCTAAATTTTTGTCGACCTGCGAACGCTCGCCAAAGCTCATTGAAATCGGAGAAGGTGAGCAGGCGTGTGCTGGAGCAGCTGGCGACTAAGCCCGGGAGGACGTGACCTGCTCTGATACCAATTGTTGGAATTAGGGTTGCAGAGAAACACACACAGCTTGGAGAAGACGAAGGAAGCTCAAGGCACACAATAGAGAGTGTGTTACTTATTGTGCAATAGAAAGATAGATAGCCCTAGAGTGATGGGCGTATATACAATGCACGGGGGAAAAAACCTCCTAAAGAGGGAAAAAATGCCCTGGCGGTCCTAGTGTGTTCACACACATCACTACCACATGTATATGGTAACAATCACACATATCTCTCTTCTCCACAATTGCCTTGTATAGGTATGTATGTGGCATTGCAAGTGTTCTCTAGTGTCAGAGGATCTTATCGAAGTTGAGCCAGATCGGAGTCGAGGTGTTCACTGGATCAGAGGCTAGTTCTTGTCTTCATTGAATCTTCCATTGTCTACTCTGACATGGTATCAAAGCCCTAGCCTTGTCACTACCACCTTGGGTTCTCGGTATTGGTTGATCTAGTGTTGTTTTAGGGGACCCTCATATACTTGCTCCACATTGGCGAAACTGAACTTCATGAGTTCTTCGACCATGTTGTACACCGTGTGACTAACGACATGTGCCGAAAAAACTCTACCATGTAGGTTTGTAAGTGTTGCAATAGGGAACACAACCATCATGGTATCCTAATATACAATAAAGAGAGAAAGTGATACTACTTTCCCAAAATGCTATGCTCTTACATGACCTTGCTATGTGACTGAAGAGAAAATTGGATGAAAGCCTTCTAGCTTATGCATCTCTGTTGCAGATCTTAACCAAGCTTATTTGGAAATGACATTGAACCAAAACCATATACTTACGATAAGGTGGAAAATACCTCTAATACTTACCCGAAGGGCAAGTGCATATTTCAACCGATAAGGATATATTACAAAAATTCCTTTGACCTGCTAATCACTAAAAATAGAGATTAATGAAGCTAAAGAAGCTAAAACTTTGAACCCTGGGTGTTGCCTTGGCTCTAAACCCCTTGGCTAGATTCCAGAAAGAACTTATTGATGGGAATGGGATCGCGCTAGCTACGGTGGATGAAAGAGAAACATAGTGCAAGTGTGTGTGTGTGTGTGTGTGTGTGTGTGTGTGTGTGTGTAAGCAAGATTATCACTCAAGTGAATTAGGTTCCAAGACAGAATTAGCTTGGACTCATAAATACAATCTTGAGTATTGACTTAGCTTAGCACAAGCTCACCATAGACAGGCATGTAGTGCAAACTTGAATTGTGTTGTTTATTCCTAAAAGTGAGCTTTAAGTAGCTCTACAGCTTGACTCCATTACATGTGGGATAATTCCTCCTCTTCCCTCTTTCACTCAGACTCTAAGAAAAAACCCTCACTTTACAATCCTCTCCTTGGGATTTGACTAAGACAAAATACTAAAAATGCAATATCCATACATGATGATAAGTTGGTATCCACACAAGGATGGTAAAAAATCCACACAAGTTGACAAAATCCACACAGGATGATAATATCCACACATGAAAATAAAAGTCCTCCCCTATAAGTAGAGAGGCTACATCTTCAAAGAATGTCGTCATAAAAGACAAGGTTGTTTTCGCCTTCAACTTCTTCTTCATCCTCTACCATGTGAGCTGATCCTTTGTTAGGCCTCTTTCCTTCATAGCTTCGGCTACATTGCTTCTACTATTGCTGCTTTCTCCACTGCTACTGTCTATATTTGAGTAGCATCGAGAAGGAGGGTGCCCCTTCTTACTGCATTTGTTGTTGTACGAGACTCGGCACCCTCCTGTTGTAGTGGTTAGCTGCAATTGAGATATCTTGAGTAATGTTTAATTATGTGATGTCTATTTTATTTTTCTAATTGAGTTGATGATGATTTTGTAGAGTGGAAAGCGGGGAGTTGACAAAGAGGCGCAAACAATAACTCTTGGACGTTTTATACTCGCACAATGTTTTAGATGTCCATTTCAATAAGCCACTAAGGCTCTGTAAATAATTGTAGTGGGAACTTTCCCTTATGGAACATGCAAGAACTAATGATCTGCACTCATTTACAAAAGTGAAGTGGTTGTAAAAGAGGGGCCTCAAATTTTGGCACCTTAGACTCACAAATAATATATTAAATACCAAAAATCCACAAGAATAGGTGCCTTGGAGTTTGGGCTTAGATTTAGGCCTTTCTCTTGCAGATTCTCTTCTCTGCACTCTTATGCTATGTTTAATTTTTGTGTACTCTCTAATCAAGTCTCTATCTCTTACAATTCTCTTACACACTCTTACAATCTTATCTAGGTCAATTCCATGCTCTGTGTGTGTGTGTGTGTGTGTGTGTGCGCGCGTGCTTGGAAATTGGGGAAAGAGGTTGACAGGTTGATGGTGAAGTTTGTGAGCAAGGTTGAATTGTTTTAAGCAACCGGTCTCCCCCTCTTTCACCCAACAGTGGTATCAGAGCAAAGGTTTCGTTTCACGAGGAGTAATTTTGTGAGCATGAAAACTCGATTAGCTACCAGGAAGCTTATACTAAGAAGGTTGAGTTCTTTCCACTCTGATGCGCCGTCCTCGAAAGTTGGAGCAGGTGGGCATTGGGTAGCTGTAAAGAGAGTCCATATCCCACTTAGCACTCAGTGAGCTTCCCTCCTCCTGAGTCCTCCAACTCCCTCTCCACAGATGATCAGATTATCAATAGTCCTTGCACAACTCATAACTTACACGCTACCGGTACTATCGAGCTTGAGAAATCGAATCTTTGGCCGGATTTGTACTACCAAGTTGAACCAACTGATGGCGTACCACCTTCTTGATGACAATGGTCTGCTACACCTATCTGAAGTCCTCATAAAAAAATCAAACTCAGGGGAATCGGGTTTTGCGCCGCTCTCACGAACCATTGTGGCTGCAACAAGACACCCTCAAACAATGCGAGTCGCACACTAGCCATGAATAGGGCCTACTTTAAAGGGGCGGCCCCCATGCATGGCATGCCCCAGTAAAGACTCTAAGAATATCACTGCATGAGCACCTCCTTCTCTCTCCTTGGTGAGCTCCGAGTCTATCAACCACCCCGTACAGGTAAGATCTCTCAAATTTTTTTTATTTTTAGAGAAAGCAATACAAGGGCCAAACTCCAATAGCGACCCCTTTTGGCATAATGCCTTGCATGATGATCCTGCTTTTGCAGCCATTAATTTGTTTTCATTTTTAAGAAAATGGAGAAAAAAAAAACAAAGAAAAACAAAAACACTGATAGTCCAGTGTTAGAAAAAAAATGGACATGTAGTGTATTTTAACCGACTAAACTCACAAAAGCTCGGTTAGATTTTGAGCTTTCCTTGAACAAATTTACACAAGTTTTAGTGTAAATATCGGCAAAAGTTTCAAATTTTGACCTAAACATTGGTAGAATTTTAAGACTACCTTTCTTTTCTTCGGTTAGGCAACATAATTATTCTAGCCCTGCATGACTAACTGTACTAGATCTTAACCTTCCGCTCAGAACTATCACATGATAGAGACGTCAAGGCCCAACGATGAGGCAATGCAGGCTATTTAGAGACATCGAGTACCATGGGCTGACGGTCCGCCAAACTACCACATCAATTAACAATTCAACTATGAGAATAAAGCGTACAACTAAGAATCATTACATTTTGGTGGGGATCTTAATGGAGTATGGAGACGACATAAGTAGCCAAAAAAATAAATTTTAAATTTTTGACATAAGTAGCCAAAAATATATATAAAAGACGACATATATAACCAAAAAAATAATAATCATACAATCGATAAGTATTTTATATCTCGATGAAAAGTCCATATTTTCTCTCTTCTATGTTTATTTAATGTAATTTTCAACAATAGAGTCCTAAATTTTAATCAACCAAACATCTGTGCTTATTACGATGTTGACAAGTTTGATTTAGTTACGGGTAATCACTTCAACTCCTATCATCTATGCTTTGAACTTTATTAAGCTTATTATATTTCTAGTTTTGATGCTAATTCTAAGAAGGTATATTAAAAGTCTATGTCGACTGACCCACCTTGTCATGGTAAGATTTATCACATGCCATATTGACTGTATGTTTGTGAATATAATTTGTGAGTGTCTCTCCTTTCTATCTGTTTAGAACAAAAATTGTTGACATTCATTCATGGTAATAGTCAATTTTTTATCATTTACGGGTCTTTACTTGACAACTGTGGTTTATCATTGATAATTACATATTATATGTTTTTCAATATTTATGCTACTAATCATAGCACACATTCCACTTTTAGTTCTAATGTTCACAGATCACAAATACAATCACTGGTAAGTACAAAATTCTCTCAAGAATTGTGAGCTTCAAACTCCAGCTAAATATCCAATTTACAATGGTTCACACTTCTTTTATAATAAAAAAAACAAATTCCAAGTCATTGACATGTGATAAAATTGCATCATTAATTTACTACTTATGTACTAGCTTAAATTCAAAGATACAAATATGTCTCTATAATGCAATAGACCAATTGTTCCATAATGGTATTTAATTATTTTCTTCAAAAAGTGCATATTTTACCACATCTCTTGAATTGTTTACATCCAAACATTGGGCTTCCTAGCCCTATAAGGTACTAAATTTTTGGTGAAGTTTTATTTCCAGATATTCAGCCTTGTGACCACTTTATGTGCCACTTTCTATGGTTTAATGCGGGATATGGTGGGGAGGAGGACTGATAAAATGCGTTCAGCTCATGCTTGGATACTCACTATATTTTGGATCATGGTGTAATGCCCAAATAGATTTAAACAAGATGCCTAACCTTGTAATGTATTTTAATAGTTAATTACCTTCATAATGGCACATTAACAATGCTTTCTACATTAGTCTTTTAATAAGACCTTTTAGAGGACCCCTACCTACACATCACATTTATGAGGATTCACCTTCACTTGTAGACCAAGAAGAAAAACTCATCCCTTGAAAAAATAGTTGATCACGAGAACACCACTACACACGCTGGTATGGTTTATAATCGTTACCTTTTGACTTTCAAGGGCCACCCTATAGAGGATGCCAAATGGATGCCTGAAAAGTTTTTTCGGAACTTTCTTGACCTTCTCCACAGTTTCCATCACTCACGGTTGAGTGGATTTCTCTATTGAGCAACTAACCACAGTTGCTATCCCTGGTGGGAGGGATGTTACAAGGCACCTGTTGGGGGTTGGAGCTAGGGAGGATGCAGCCTGAGGGCCATGGCGAGATGAAGAGCAGCTGTAGAAGCGAGAAAAGAGAGAGAGACAGATTCGACACAGTAAAAATAACGCTATTCATCTTATTGAGAGAGCTTACAATGTATATAAATCTACAAAAAACCATGCAAAACTTGTCCTTAACTGATCTTTCTACTGCATGCCTATAAGAGGCTTTCCCACGGGCTGGCCGACAAGGGCTTGGACCCAACAATCCCCCCCTCAAGCCCGAACTGGACAGACCCTCTCATGATACCTCGAGTTTTTGGTGTACTCGTCAATCGTGAGTTTTAGGTTTTCTCACAACCAAGGATTTCTGGTTTATCCATAACCTGGTGCTATGTTAGTAACCCCCCCTTGAACAGATAGGGTGTAGGCCAAATATGTAGCTACGAAAAATGATTGGAGTTTTTGGTTCACTGCCAAACCTTGGGTTTCAGGTGTACCCAGTAACCTCATGAGAAGCGGTAAAAAAAATAGGCTGAGAACTGACAAAAATTGGGAGGTCTTACCATTAATGGATGGCAGTGTCTATAACCCGTACAAAGTTTTGTTATCATGGCATGACAGTAGTTGACAATTTACAGGCTAAAGAAAGGCTTTGACTGAAAGTTTATGATGGTTTTGACAATAGACAAAAGCTGACAAAAACTATGACACTAAACTAGCAAAAATAGTTGATGAAAAAAAAACTTGTACTGTAGTCTCGAAGCAGGTCTTGATCTTCAGCATCGGTTGATGTATCTCTTGGTTTTTGAAGCAAATCTTCTTTGAAAAGAGTCGGAAGTTACCTTAGTGATAGAGCTTGATGTGCATGCATTATCTTGTCCATGCTGAAAAATATGTTGACAAGTCCTTGGGTAGTTCGCACATACTGCCAATGGTATTTTGAACTGCTTGATGTAGCCAAGCAATTTTTGTGTGTTCTTACATCCATTTTGATATGCTTTTTCAAGTCTAAGACCTTTGAGCATCCCAAGATGATATGGTAGAACTTCCACCAAGCTATTGATTGTGTTTTAAGATGCTGCTTTTTGATATGCTGCGAACACTCCTTGACAATTCAGCACTTCCTGCAAATCGGGTATCGAGCACCGAAAGTGTGAATATGGTGTGACTGTCCACTTTCTTAGAAGGTTAATTTAGTTGGCCACTATTTCTAAATAGTGTGAACACAAAGGGAAAAACGAGCTCTGATCTGCAGAGATGGCGCAAGATAACAGCCAGGAGGGTATCAGGGTCGCAGCAGACTGTATATGCCGAATTTGCAAGCACTCAAGAATCGAGATCTCTCTAGCAAGCCAGGGTGAATCTACTGCTACCAATTATGGGCAAAAGCATGCAGGTCGACTGTGTCTTTTTCCTCTGTGTAAGCGGCTGTACCCGCAAGGGTTTTGTTGAGAGTCAAGGCCCAATAGCATTCTGATACCCGTTGTTGGGGGTTGGAGCTAGGGAGGATGCAACGTGAGGGCCATGGCGAGATGACGAGCAACTGCAGAAGCGAGAAGAGAGAGAGAGAGAGAGAGAGAGAGAGAGAGAGAGAGAGAGAGAGAGAGAGAGAGAGAGAGAGAGAGAGAGAGAGATTTGACACAGTAAAAATAACGCTATTCATCTTATTGAGAGAGCTTACAATGTATATAAATCTATAAAAAACCATGCAAAACTTGAAATTAATTGATCTTTCTACTGCATGCCTATAAGAGGCTTTACCATGGGCTGGCCGACAAGGGCTTGGACCCAATAGCACCCTCCTATTGTATTTGTTAGCTGCAATTGGGATAGCTGGCGTAATGGTTAATTATGTGTTGTCTATTTTATTTTTCTGATTGAGTTGATGATGATTTTGTAGAGTGGAAAGCGGGGAGTTGACAAAGAGGCGCAGGCGATAACTCTCAGTCGTTTTATACTCGCACAATATTTTAGATTTTCATTTCAATAAGCCACTATGGCTCTGTAAATAATTGTAGTGGGAACTTCCCCTTATGGGACATGCAAGAACTAATGATCTTCACTCATTTACAAAAGTGAAGTGGTTGTAAAAGAGGGGCCTCAAATTCTAGCACCTTAAACTTACAAATAATGTATTAAATACCAAAAGTCCTCAAGAATAGGTGCCTTGGAATTTGGGGCTAGATTTAGGCCTTTCTCTTGCAGATTCTCTTCTCTACACTCTTATGCTATGCTTAGTTTGTTGTGTACTCTCTAATCAAGTCTCTATCTCTTACACACTCTTACAATCTTTTCTATGTCAATTCCATGCTCTATATGTGTGTATATATGTGTGTGTGTGTGTGTGCACGCGCTCGCTCGCTTGGAAATTGGGAAAAGAGGTTAACAGGTTGATGGTGAAGTTTGTGAGCAACGTTGAAATGTTTTAAGCAACCGGTCTCCCCCACTTTCACCCAACAGTTGCAAGGTTTGTTTGTGTAGTAGTCTTTTGCTACGTGTCCCATTCTTCCACATTCATAACACTTTCTTCCAATTGATGATGTCAATGGCAAATATCTTCCCTTGGAGGATGTCGTAAAACAAAAGCCCCTTCTTATGATGTTAATGAATCTTTCTGCTTTCTTTCTTCTGCTTGGATTGAGTTGATGACATCTTGAAAAGGTAGAGCCGGTTCTTTTTCTTCAAGAATTGTGACTAAGTGGTCATAGGAAGGTGGAAGTGCACTTAATAGTACGGCCACTTTGTCGTCTTTCGGTACTTAAACCTAGATGTAAGTGAGCTACGTGACAATGCTCTTAAGCCTATTTACTAGGCTAGCAATGTCCTCCCCTTGAGTCATAATGATCTCGTAAAATTGTCTTTTGAAGCTAACTTTACTTGTTTTGGACCTAGCTCCAAAATTGCTCTTTAGAACATGCCAAGCTTCATGTGCATGTTTGCATTCGTCTATGAAATGCACATAGTTGTCATGCAAGGAAGTGATGATAATTCCTAATGCTTGTTCGTCCTTGGCCAAATTTTGTGCCCTTGCCTATGAGTGTGGATACCCTAGTGTGCAGTCCATCAGGTTCAGCTTGTTGCTCTAAGGGAGTGTTGATGACAAACTGCGAACATTTTTTCATGAGGTATCCTCTTAACTTTTTTTTCCATGTGTGAAACCCCTCCCCGTTGAATTTTTGTATTCCCTTCTCACCCATTGTGCTAATAGAGGGGTGTTAGCTTAGGAGACTCTCCTAGCCAGTGTCTACCTCTTTACACGGTGCACAAAAGATTGAAATTTATTTGAAGTTGTTGTGCTTGGTTGGGTTGAGAGAGAGAGAGAGAGAGAGAGAGAGAGAGAGAGAGAGAGAGAGAGATTTCTCCTTGTCAAAGTGAAGCACCTCTTCACGGGAGTGGAATCCCTCTTCTTGACTTTAAACTTTGCTTTGGAAAGGCTTTTGTTTGAAATTCAAAACACTTTGAGGGCCGCTTGGAAAGAATTTTGAATGCTCGTCCTTCTCTTTAGTGCTTTTGTATGGTGCGTCTTGGTAGCCTCGAGTTCTTTCATGCCTTTTATGTTGCTAAGTGGGAGCATGTCGTTAGGAGATTTGGAGCTTTAGAGGGTCGGGCCAATGGCCGTGGGACAGCACCCCTAGGAGGGTTTGAGGCAAGGTTTACTTGGTGACCCGGGGGATCAAGGGCCAAATGGGATCGAGCAGCGAGGAAAGACGGGCAGGGCCTCCGGGCATATTAGGGCAGGCCGAGAAGGCGAGGGTAGCACTGGCGGCGGTCAGCAACTCAATGTAAAAGGGGGTGTGCGTGTGTAGCTCCCCTTGCGGATCTGAATCCGTCACAAAACTGCACTTCACCACCTACTATAGGTCCGTCGGACTTGCCCGATTGAGGGAACCTAAGGAGTCCTCATGGATGCCTGACTGTGGTACCGAACGACTCGGAGGTTTGAACTTTGCAAGAAGGAGATTGACAATGAGCGAGGAGTTAAATGTGTTGTACTATTGAGTCCTCACACCTTGAATCAAAGGCTTGACAAGTAGCAAGGAGTTAATGTGTTGTCCTCCTCACACTCTGAAGCAAAAAGGCTACAGACTCTGGCCCGTTATCTTTTTACATGTCATAAAATTTAATATCTAACCAACCCAAACATTTTTCTCATATTAAACTAATCATTTAATGTGGGAGAATAAGCGGGAACAAGGGTTAGAATATAAACATGTGCTTATGGATCTGTCTCAACACGGGGCCAAGGTTAAAGCGGTCCAAATAAGAGATGGTATGTTAAAGAGCAATGCTACCTAATGGAGCTTAAAAACCTTAGGGTTATCTTCATTAAAGACCTCCAAAAGTTTATGCTTCAAACCAATTGACTTAAGAAGCATAAAAGATACATGTTCAAAAAATTCTTCACATGTGGCCCTCATGATGTGCTTGAATCTTATTGGATAGGCTTGAAAGGGGTCCAATGAGAATTTAGATGCATAAAAATAAATAATTAACTTCCTTCTCTCAAAGACAAAAAAGAGGACACATGCCCCAAATGATTTAATTAAATATTACTAGAGAGAGAGAGAGAGAGAGAGAGAGAGAGAGAGAGAGAGAGAGAGAGAGAGAGAGAGAGAGAGAGAGGTGGACCAAGCATGAGAGGGGGGTATACTCTCCCACACACATACACACATTCTCTCATTGTGTGGAGTGTAAAGTGCAAGAGCTCCATCTCCTTCTCCAAGCTTGTTGAGAAGTTGAGAGCCTACACTAACAATCTTGGCTATGGAATGCAAATCCAACCAAGAGCTATGCTTCAATGCTTAACCTTGCCATCTTCTTCATCTTCATTACTATTATATTATGCTATGCTAATCAAGAAGAATGATGATAAGTGTGGAACTGTTTCTTTCTCCTATGAATGATTCTTCTTCCTCTTCCCTACCCTCATTCCTCACTATCTCTCTCCACCTTCGAAGGTGTTTGAGGCCTTGGGACTGAGGCTTGGGATAGTTAATGCTTTTGCAACGTTTATGTTATGATTGTGATCCATGAAGCTTTCCATCTTCATAGCATCACCAAGGTTACAAGGAACACAAAGATTGTATTGTACCAAGTCTCTCTTAATGGGAGAATCTATAATACAAACGCCTTTTGGAGGGGGGACCGGCTTCAAGTAGATCCGGTCCTCAACTATTGTCATGTTCTCTAATACTCTTTCTCTCTCTTGCAAAAGTATTGTTCATGCCAAGTTAATTAAGTACTATGTTTATGTTGCTACCATCAATTAAGTTCACCCTCTATGTTCTCAAAGTGATCTCACAAAAATGCTCACTTTAATCTCTTAATTCCGCTATTCTCAAAGTTCATACTCCATTTCCATTACATTGGTATCAGAGCATTTGGTTTCTCTTTTCTTGCTTAAGAAGAGAGGTCCTTAAGTAGCCTATTAATGGTTGATTTTGTTAATTATATTAGGGTAAGTGGGAATGGGATCTATTATGGGTTTTATTGAGCCCACTATGTGGGATATGGTACACACCTCGGGAGCTTTGGTGTTAATAATGGGGTTAGACCCACTCCACTACTATCTATAATTAACCAATTCGAGTCGTGGGTGTAGATACTTAAGTGCTTATTTTCAAAGGCTAAGAGGAGTAGCAACTAAGGTTCTGAATTTCCAAAGGATACACTAAGTAAACACATAAGTATAATTAGCATGGCTAACAATAACCAAGAGAGTAGAATGAACATTGATAACTTTGATTTTACACATGAAGGTGCTCATGGTGATGCCTCCATGTTTATCAATTATCTTGTTACTAGGTTGCATCAAGCTATGGGCAACCCTAGTTTGCAAGCCGAACTACTCCAAGAGGTGAGCGAGTTTAGGAGTCCTCTTGATGAGACTCCCAAAAGAATAATCTCTCCCATAAGAGAGGAGGAATTCAAAGAACAAGAAAGAAGTGAATCCCTAAGTTCCTATAAAGATGTGGCTCCATGATGGAACCTTTGGTGCCACAAACAAATTATTGACCTTCATCCAACAATTTGATGTGGCCTTTGGAGATGAGGGCTTCACGGAGTCCTCCAAGCTACACCATGTAGCTATGCACTTTCAAAAATCTGCTCGTGAATGGTGGGCTAGCCTTCGTGGCAATGGCAAGGCCGCAAAGACATGGAAAACTCTATGTGTTTCCATCATGAAGAAATTCTTGCAAGCGATGCAAAGGACAAAGTGCTTATCGAATGGCAGAGCTTGAAGCTAGTCTTCAACGAGTCTATCCACAAATATGTAGACAAGTTTTGGGATTTACATCTCACAACTACAGTCTTTTAAGAAATAGACTTCTTCGAACAAAATCAACAATTTTGTGCGGTATTACCTGAAGAAATGGTCGAGTATGTCAACTCACAATGGCCAAGCACTATCACCGAAGACATCCACCACACTCAGGTTGCTTCAAGGATCAATTTCCAACAAGGGGTGAGAAGAAATTACAAGCCCATGGAAAACAAGGATCAAAATGAAGCTAAAAGGAAGAGCAATGCTCAAAACTCTTTCGAAGGCAACACCAACACCAACAACAACAAGGCCAAAGAGAAAGGATCTTACAAAGGTAAAAATAAGTTCTCTCCTAAAGAATTAGAGGCTTTTCATAAATACGATAAATGCTTCAAGTGTGGGGAGCAAGGACATGGTTATCATTCTTGCCCCAAAAGAAATGTAACGCAATGACACTCCTAGAGCTTCCATGGTTAAATCTCCAAAAGAGGATACTCAATGCAAAGGATCATACCTCTCCTATGCTTGGGGAAAAGTAAGGGAGCTTGATGCCCTTATTATCTTTGACCCTGGCTCTACTCACAACTTCATATCAACGGAGTTGGCCACTAAGTTGGGCATTCAAGCTTTCGACATGGGAGATATTGTAACTGCTGACATAGCTTTCAAGGGATAGCAAGCCTCCACTACTCCATTGATTGGGAAGTTGAGGCTTCATGTCCAAAGCTACGTCGACAAAGAAGACTTTTTAATCTCTCCTCTCCAACATGAGGATGTTATCCTAGGGGCCCCATGGTTCAACCACATGGTTGCGAACATGAAGTTCTTTGAAAGGAGAATTTATTTCACCTACTACAGGGAAAAGAGCATGTACATAGATGCTAATAATTCGGGGAACACCATATCCCTAGTAAATACGCTTGCTTTTGATAAGTCGATGAAAAACTCTCTTTTTTTTTACATATATGATTTTTGTTAGAGAATTTGTAAATGATTCTAATGTTTTCACAAGTAGCAATGAAGGGAATCAAGAGGAATTATAGTTGTCTAATTTCCTAAATGGATTCCAAGATGTTTTCATTGATGACATCCCTAGTGAGTTGCCTCCAAAACAAGGGGATGATGATTATGTAATCGAGCTTCTACTAGGAAGCTCATCGCCTAATAAACCCTTATTGAGTTTCACAAGCTCAACAAGAGGAGATCATGAGGGAGTGCATGAATTGGTGAAAAAAGGGATGGTGAGGCCTAGCTCCTCTACTTTCTATTCACCATTACTTTTAGTGCAAAAGAAAGATAGCACATATCACACATGTGTCGATTATAGAGCACTAAATAGGATCACTATAAAAAAAAGATTTCTCGTGCCACGGATAGAAGATCTATTTGATAAGTTACAAGTTTTGGCCTGGCAAATGCTCGAGTCGCATTCAAACTGACAATGGACAAAAATCTTCAGGCCACTCAAATTCTCTTGAGGAGTACAAGTGACACCTCCAGGAAATCTTTCAAGTTGTGAGAGAGAATAAGCTTTTCATTAATCAAAAGAAAAGTGGATTTTTCTACAAGAGATCCAATGTTCAAGTCACATTATCTCTCAAGATGGTATCCGTATGGATCCATAACTTGGAGGTAATTAAAAAATGGCATAATCCAAGGAATCTACATGAGCTAAGAAGATTTATTGGTATGTGTGCATACTATAGATGCTTTCATAGTATAATTTTCTCAAATAGCAGGACCATTACATGACTTAACAAAGAAGAACGTTAAGTATTCATGGACTGCTAAGGAGAAAAATGCTTTTGACAAGCTCAAAGAGAAGCTTACCTCTCAACCATTCCTTATGCTTCCGGATCTCTCAATCCATTTGAGGTCCAATGTGATGCTTGTGGTGATTGCCTTAGAGCAGTTTTTCTTCAAGAAGGGCATGCCATAGCATATGAGAGCCGAAGGCTCAATCTTGATGAACGGGTCTTGGGCATACATGAAAAAGAGCTTTTAGCTATTCTACATGCCCTAGACACATGGAAGCACTATCTCTTGGGGGCTCCATTCATCCTACGAATGGATAACAAAGCCTCAAGAAATTCATGATGCAAACCAAGATCTCCAACAAACAAATGAGGTGGGAAAATTTTCTTTTGCAATTTAAATTTCATATTGCTCGCGCTGCTGGCAAGCACAATCAAATGGTCGGTGCACTTTCACAATGGCCAAGGGTAAATGTGGTGTCTATAGCAACTCACAATGATCTATCTTTTATGATAGAGGAGTATGCTATTAACCAAGACTTTAAGTAGGTAATTAAAGCCTTTGCATTAGGGAACAAAAAAAGAACCATTCACAGTGGAGGATGGTTATCTTCGAAACAACAATAGGCTATGTGTTACTCACCCATACAATTAGAAAGTAATGTATGAATCCCATGCTTCTCATTATGTGGGGAAAAAAAATGATTCCATAATCTACCGTTCGAGGAGTAGAAATATATTTTTGTTTCTCTACCATAAAAAGTAAACATACAAGAGTATGTTTCAAAATGCGTGGTATACCAAAAATTGAAATTTGATCAAGGGAAGCAACTTGGATTGTTTCAGTCGACAAGCTTAGCAAGAAAACACACTCTATGCCTGTCAAAAAGACTATTAAGGCACATCAAACGCAACCCTCTTTAGATCTCAAATTTTCAAGTATCATGGCTTACCAATATTCATAGTGTCGCGGACAAAGATCCTAGAATGACCAATAATTTCTAGAAGGGTCTCTTAGAGAACCTAGGAAGTAGATTAAATTTCACTTTCTCATCCACAAACGGATGACCAAAGTGAAATAACTAACCTAACCATTCTTGAATCTACTAAAAGCCTATGTCATGGAAGTAGATCAATGTTCTCAATGCAAGAAGTACCTACCCAGAGTATGCGTACAATGACATTGTACATACTTCTATGGGGAAAGAACCTTTCGAAGTTAAAGAGCGAAGATCCAAAAGTCCCTTACTAATTAAAGTACATAGGAAGATCTTCGTTGCTATGAATATAGCCGAGACTCACAAGAATCTTCTCCAAAGATTAAAGAGGTTATTTCCATCTCAAAGAAAAGGCAAAAAGGGTTGTTGCTAATAAGCACAAAAGAGCCTTAGCCTTTAAGAAAAATGATTGGGTCTTGCTAAAGTTTCTCAAGGATCATCTAAGGCATACAACAACAAGAATCCTACGAGCCACCAAGAGTATTATGCTAAACTAGCAAAAAGATACTATGGTCCTTTCTTTTAAAATTCTTAATCCAATCAATGAGATGGATTATTAGTTAAATTTGCCCAATCATTGGCTCATTCACAATGCTAACCATGTGAACCTACTCAAGCCTTACAAAGGAGAGCCACCAAAAAGAACCAATAATGGATGACCCGCCAGAGATCGAAGATCAAGAAGAAGTGTTGCAGCCTGAATCAATTCTTTGACATGAAGACAAGGTGCTAAAAAACGATAAGATTATCCAATGATATCTTAAGTTTAAGAATTATCCTTTCAAAGATGCTAGATGGATGCAAGGAACCTAGCTTAAGGATAATATGAACCTTGTCAATGCTTACAATGCTACACTAGAGTAAGCAAATGAAAATGCATTTTAAATGAACAATGCTTTTGTCTTATAAGACTCATTCCGTTTCTTTTATTGTGCACAAAATTTAAGAAGTACGCATGCTTAGGATCATGTTTGTGGTGACGACGGCTCCCAAACACCAAGTAGAACATGTCACTATACTTTGAAAGTACGATATGGACTAAAGAGAAGATATTCTTGGGTACGTCTCCCAAGCACTAAATGGAATAGTCATCCATTCTAGAATGATGTCACAGGGTGAAAAGGGATCCTCTACCCGCTAAGAAACATAGACTAATGACTAAGACTTTATCTCTTCTACCTCATAGTCGAGGATGACTATGATTTCAAGAGAGAGGTAATGTCATAAAATTTAATATCTAACCAACCCAAATGATTTTCTCATATTAAACTGATAATTTAATGTGGGAGAATAAACAGGAACAAGGATTAGAATATAGTAAACAGGAACAAGGATTAGAATATAGACATGTGCTTATAGATCTGTCTCAACACAGGGCCAAGGTTAAAGGGGTCCAAATGAGAGATGGTATGTTAAAGAGCAATGCTACCTAATGGAGCTTAAAGACCTTAGGGTAAGCTTCATTAAAGACCTCCAAAAGTTAAGTGTTAAAAAGTCATTTGATCTTAGGCAAGCTAGGGTTGACCTTGAGGTGGGAACCCTACCCAAGCATGAGGTGCTTGTCAGCTTGCTAGCTAAAGTGCTTAAAATGTTTGTGGGAACCTTGCCCAAAGCTTGAGGTGATTTTTATGCTTAAAATGATTAAGGTTCTTGAAATGTACAATTCAAAGATAAACTCTCAAGAGGCCGCATCAACGTTCCATGCTTGATTGACTAAGTGCTTGAAGTATTCAATTCAAACCAAATGACTAAAGAAGAATAAAAGACACATGCTTGAAGTATTCAGCTCAAACCAAATGACTTAAGAAGCACAAAAGACACATGTTCAAAAAATTCTCCACATGTGGCCCTCATGATGTGCTTGAATTCTATTGGATAGGCTTTAAAGGGGTCCAATGAGAATTTAGATGCATAAAAATAAATAATTAAGTTCTTTCTCTCAAAGAGGAAAAAGAGGACACATGTCCCAAATGATGTAATTAAATATTACTAGAGAGAGAAAGAGAGAGAAAGAGAGAGAGAGAGAGAGAGAGAGAGAGAGAGGTGGACCAAGCATGAGAGGGGGGTATACTCTCCCACACACACACACACACATTCTTTCATTGTGTGGAGTGCAAAGTCCACAAGCTCCATCTCCTTCTCCAAGCTTGTTGAGAAGTTGAGAGCCTACACCAACAATCTTGGCTATGGAATGCAAATCCCACCAAGAGCCATGCTTCAATGCTTAAGCTTGCCATCTTCTTCATCCTTATCACTATGCTATTATGATGTGCTAAGAAAGAAGAGCGATGATGAGTGAGGAACTGTTTCTTTCTCCTATGAATGATTCTTCTTCCTCTTCTACCCTCATTCCTCGCTAGCTCTCTCCACCTTCGAAGGTGTTTGAGGCCTTGGAACAATAAATGCTTTATGCAAATTTTATGTTATGATCGTGATGCATGAAGCTTTCCATCTTCATAGCATCACCAAGGTCACAACAAGGAACACAAAGATTGTATTGTACCAAGTCTCTCTTGATGGGAGAATCTATAATACAAACGCCTTTTGGAGGGGGAACCGGCTGCAAGTAAATCCAGTCCTCAACTATTGTCATGTTCTCTAATACTCTCTCTCTGTCTCTCTCTCTCTCTAAAAAGTATCGTTCATGCCAAGTTAATTAAGTACTATGTTTATGTTGCTACCATCAATTAAGTTCACCCTCTATGTTCTCAAAGTGATCTCACAAAAATACTCACTTTAATTCTCTTAGTTCCTCTACTCTCAAAGTTCATAGGCCATTTTCATTACATATGGTGTCCTTTCCTAGACAGCTATAGCTGTAGCTCTCGCCTCGCGTTCGGATCTAATTTTCCAAGCCTTGCAAAAGCTGCACGTCCTCGCTCTTTAGTCATCCGCCTTCTTCTTTTTTGAACTCCAATGATTTAAAGCAACCTTGCTGGAGTTGCTGCTTGTGTAGAGAGAGAGAGAGAGAGAGAGAGAGAGAGAGAGAGAGAGAGAGAGAACTTCCCACCTGTGCTTTTGATTAACAATAGCCTGCACGTTTTTTATATGGACTTGCTTTCAATTGGTCCTTCAACGACTCTTGGTTGCCTAAGCGCATGGCCACAGGTTGTGTGTGGGCCTTGAGAGTCTTTGTGAGAGAGAGAGAGAGAGAGAGAGAGAGAGAGAGAGAGAGAGAGAGAGAGAGAGAGAGAGAGGCACATCACCTGGTCAAGGGAGACTCACACATGCCCATCGCTCTTCGTTGATATGCTCGGTTGCGAGCAAGCTCTCTTATTGAGCATTATGTGAGGATAGAAGGGGACAATTATGTGTGGACATGTCAAGAGTTTAAGAAACTTTTAATGTCAATAAAAAAGTTTATAGAATATTTTAACATCATAGACCGAATCCCAACTTATATTAAAGATTTGAAGCATATGGTAAAATTGGAACTATGCATAGGTGACATGCACATCTGGTTTTGGAAGCTTGTGCCCACTACCTATGCCTGCTTGACTACAGCGGCCAGCCTTTGTGTGTGTGTGTGTGTGTATGAGAGAGAGAGAGGGAGAGAGAGAGAGAGATAGAGAGAGAGAGAGAGTTACAAATGTCTTATGGTAGGACAAGATGAGCGGCACAATTTACCTAGGTGAGGGTTCAACCTGCAAATTTAAAATTGAAAACGGCCAGACATACTAAGCTGACTCCTGAGACACATTTTTCTCGAACACTGGATAGAGCATACAAAATTAGAAATGTATATGGTACTTAGTACTTTTCACTGGACCTCTAGGTTTACAATTTACATTTATCTAGAAGGTGAAGCTTGGGGGAAGAAAGGGTTAGCATGGACGGTAGAGAGAGAGAAGAAGAAGAAGAGAATTTTAACGTCGTAGGAAACTATGCCGATCAATGTTAGGGAAAAATGTGTCTCAGTTTAAAATTGTGCCGTTTTCGAGTTCTAAAACTTTGGTTGAGGGCAAGGGAAAAAGGAGAAATTCCGCCCCAAAAAAGACAAAAATAGTGTACAATATTTAAAAATAAAACTAATTTTCTAAAATTTCCTCTTGAAAAATTCAAGGAAAGGAATTTTGTATGTTTGGAAAAATGATTTTTCCTGAACACTCATCTCGAGATATCTCAAAGATCTATCCGACAAGGAGAGTTGAACTCAAGACCTGGAGAGAGAGAGAGAGAGAGAGAGAGAGAGAGAGAGAGAGAGAGAGAGAGAGAGAGAGAGAGAGAGAGAGAGAGAGAGAGAGAGAGAGAGAGAGAGGCAAAATCCTCCCGCCAAGATCATGGTCCCATAGTTAGAGGTTCAAATTTGTGTTTGATGACAAGCAGTGAAGGGAAAACTTGCATTTGGATATCAGGGTGATTTGCACAAGCATATTAGGGTGATTTGCACAAGCATATCAGGGTGATTTGCGTAAGCATCGTGGGAGGCAAATATTTCCCATCAAGATCATGCTCCCATAGGCACTAGAGAGAAAGGTTCAAAGTTGCATTCAACTACAAGCGATGGTTCGTCGTGACCATAGCAATGATGGGACAACTTGCTTTTAAATTTGGACATCTGGGCGATTTGCACAAGTTTTCGCCTCGCACGGTGAGCACATGTTTGCTGTTGGGAGTTTGTTTTTTTCAAAAACTGAAAAAACTATAGATAAGAATTTTTAGAGGGGACCTTACTATATTGAAAGGTTTTTATACTGAATGTTGTACGTTTTCTCACCTTCAAATATAAAAATTGACAATAAACCTCAAAATTTGTGCTGCTAGGAATACTCAAGAGAGAAAGAAAGGGTGAGAGCACTTGTGTTGCCAGTGCACACACACACACACACACACACACACACACACACACACACACACACATGCGTGCGCCGGAAAAGAGACAAAGAGAGACTTAGCAGTAGTGCTCTGGCCAGGAGAGCATGAGCGAGAGAGAGAGAGAGAGAGAGAGAGAGAGAGAGAGAGAGGAAAATCTCCTGCCAAGATCTTGCTCCCATAGGTAGTACTAGAGAGAAAAGTTCAAAGTCATGCTCAACGACAAAAGATAGTTCGTGGAAATTGACCATAGTTGGGAAGGGATGACTTGCATTGGGGCATCAAGGCGATTTGCACAAGCATCGTCCTCCTGAGGTGAGCACACCTTTCTTCACGTTCATTGTAAACCACGTCCCCACATTAACCACGTTCCTACATATAAGAAATTTTAGAGACAACTTGAAGGGTTTTACACTAAATTTCTCTAGCCTTTGCATAGGTTTAGTAGACTTAAAAGTTAGAATCTAAAGGTGAACCTAAAAAAAGTTGGGATTACACTAAATCGCTTTCTTTGTTAACCATGCTCCTAAATATGAGAAAATTTAGAGGTAATTTGAAGGTTTTACACTAAATTCCTCTAGGCTTTGTAGATTTTCTTGCCTTCCAATTTAGAATTTAGAGGTAGATCTAGAAATTTGTAGTTGGGATTACACTAAACTTGGGTTTTTTTGAGGATACACAATGCTCTTTACCACAAAGTTGGAACCCCTACATATGAGATCACACTAATTGATTACTTTGTCAACCAAGCTCCTAGATATGAAAAATTTAGAGCAATTTGATGGATTATATGCTAAAGATATTTTGGTTTCGTAGGTTTTCTCGCCTTCGAATTTAGAATTTAGAGGTATAAAAAATTGTAGTAGGGATTACACTAAACCTGGGTATTTTCGAGCATTGGCTGGTACACAATCTTGAATTCTCTATACCGCTAACTTTGAAAACTTGCAAATGAGAAGTTTTAGAGGTGAATTGCGTAGATTCAAATTTTTTTACACTAAATTTCTCTAGGCTTTGTAGGTTTTTGTGCCTTCAAACTTGAAATCTAGAGATAGGTGGGACTACACTAAAGTTCTATTTTCTTGAGCACTCACCAATACATGATCCTTTGCCTTTAAATTTAGAATTTAGAGATAGATGGAGCTATACTAAAGTTAGGTCGTTGATAAAGGAGCTATTTTTTTTCAATACTTCATCTCCTTTGCATGGCTAATGGTGGTTAGTGTATTAGAAGATACACACGTCCATTTCGTGAGCAAACAAGCAAGGATGATAATGGTTATCCCATTTATGTGCCATTTATGTGCGATGAAACAATGGAGTCACTACCAAGGTCAGGGGTTCTACTATTGATAATCAATGGGTGGTGCGATATAGTCCTACTTAGTATAGCCTACTAAAAGGGAGAACATTGACGATATAAACATTTGTTCCTAAAGGCAACATGCATTACAAAGGGTATCTTGGAGGATGACGTGCAATTGTTTGGCCGCATGGAGGAAGCTTGCAATATACATACAAGCTTGCAGTTGAGACATATTTTGTGAACAATTTATTATTTTTTGAACCCTCTTTCCCTCATCTCTTATGGGAAAGATTTTGATTTCTTTTTTTTTTGGGACTATCGACGCAGTGGAGTTGAGATTCCAATCCTTAGATAAATGTGCACATGTTGTTGAAGGGTACGCATTGAGATATTTGCATGACATTCTTGGTACGTCTGGAAGAAGTTTATTTGAATATCTTGGGATTTCAATACTTGATGAATGTTTTGTGCTGGATCATGAAAACAACTTGCTTTTCCAAGAGGAATGCCTTGATACAATGAAAGAGCTATTCACGTCACATGCAATGGAATAGAGTTTAAAAGAAGATTGAAGGATTGCTTTTGAAACAGTTTTTCATTCATTGGCCGTTGATAAAGGAGCTATTTGTTTCTAGATAGGCGTATCATGTTTGGTAAAACTTATTTGTATAACTATTTATACAAATATGAATAAAATATTTGGTGTTTTTAGGTACATTGGCATTTCATTTGGGGTTATTTGTTTTTGAAAAAAGCATTAAAAATTTCAAAGCTATGCATTATCTTTCCTTTTGAATTGTTGAACATTGTGAAATTCTTACTATCATAAATCAAATACATTTTTCATGTTTTGCATCTCATTATGTGAGAGTGCTGAAAATTTTGGCTTATGTATACATAAACAAATTGTGCTATTTTTTACACTTATGTATGATTGAAAGGCAAGATTTTGTCATAGATTTAAGAGTTTTAGTGGCATTAATAGTACACTCTTTTGGTTTGCACACCAACGCGTGCATCACATACTATAATTGTTATGTTGATTCAATTTTCTATGCACTTTCCGTTGTCACACAAAATTGATGTTGTGGTGCTTCTTGGATCATGGGTTCAAATGTTTCTTACCGTAGGGGTGTTTGCATAAATTGGACCAGACTTCTTCTTGGCCGCAGCAACACGCGGGTCACATATAGTATATATAATGGAGGTTTAAATTTTTGATAAAGGAGAGAGCCTTCAGGTGTCACCAATTGGTTCATTTCAAAAAGAACCTAACAAAACATCCAATCTGAAAGCAGAAGGGTAAGATTTAAAATGTTAAAGTGAAGGTAATTTTATATGAAATGAAAAGCCGTTGACATGTTGACAGTGTAAAGTGAAAAGACTTTCTACTCTAAATAGAATAGGGTAAGATTTAAAATGTGAAATCACGCAAGAGAGTAGATTGATGATCCACATGATCGAATGCAAACAAGCCTCAGAGGACTAGTTTAGAACAATACATAACATCTTGTAATAAGTAAAGTCGAGGAGTAGGAATGGTTTCTCTGCCAAGCAGATAACTTGTAATCCTTTGACCCTCAAGGCTCGGTCTGAGCTCGAGGATTGGTGTATATTTTTGTTCTTGATACTATCCACTCACAATTGTGAGTTTTGCAAAAAAAAAAAAAAGATTTAGGTCAGTTTTTAGGAAATGAAAACCTTTTGACAATATAAAGTCAAAATACACATAACAAAAAAGGCAATTTTGGTGAAGATTTAGTTATTTATTAAAAAATTATTTTTTAATTTTTTTGCAAGAGGCTTTTTCCAAGGTTAATATTGATGTCTTTTATTTACAAATTTATCAAAGTTTGTACTTTTTTAAAGAGATTGAGAAAAAGAAAAAGGCTCGTCTATTCATGCGTCGACCTTGGAGAGAGATCTCTCGCATTGAGGACATGCATGTAAATAAAGGGATTGTTATACACAAGAGAGAGAGAGAGAGAGAGAGAGAGAGAGAGAGAGAGAGAGAGAGAGAGAAATTTTATCGTCAAGCTCATAGGGACTCCATCCCATTAGGGGAAATTTTTAATAAGGTAGCTAACATTTTTCATCCGTCAACAATGAGATAAATGCTTTAGAGTAGGTAAAATTTCAACAAAAATCAACCCTGAAATTGGCACCTTGAATAGGGAGATACGTTTCCCAGTTGACGGGCCTTTTACCAATTGTGGGGTATTTCATTCTCTTAATTTTTTAAGAGTGAAGGAATTGTCTCTCTTAATTTTTAATGTCTTTAAATAAGGAATTGTTATCCACATTGTTGAGAGAGAGAGAGAGAGAGAGAGAGAGAGAGAGAGAGAGAGAGAGAGAGAGAGAGAGATACCATTGTATACCGTGTTTGTGTGTGTGTGTGTGTGTGTGTGTGTGTGTGTGTGTGTGTGTGTGAGAGAGAGAGAGAGAGAGAGAGAGAGAGAGAGAGAGAGAGAGATTAAATTGTCAAACTCATAGGGAGTCCATCTTACCAGGGGATACTTTTAAAAGGTAGCTAACATTTTTCATCCATTGAAAATGAGATAAATGCCTTAGAGTAGATAAAATCCTAACAAAAACCAAACCTGATAGTGGCACCTTGAATAGCAAGAATTTCTCAGTTAGCGGACCTTTTACCAATTGTGGGGTATTTCATTCTTTTAATTTTTAAGAGCGAGCATGTGGGCCATGCTTAATTGTCTATTTATTCTATGAATTTTGGCAGGCAAAGAGAGAGAGAGAGATCTCAAATTATCCGTGTCACCTATGTATCATTCCAATTTTATCATATGCTTCAAATCTTTAATATAAGTTGGGATTCTGTCTATGATGTTAAAATATTCTATAAAAATTTTTATTGACATTAAAAGTTTCCTAAACCCTTGACATGTCCACACATAACCGTCCCCTTCTATCCTTGCATAGCGCTCAACGAGAGAGCATCCTCGCAACCAAGCATATCAACAAAGAGCGATGAACCTGTGTGTGTCTCCCTTGACCAGGTGACGTGCCTCTCTCTCTCTCTCTCTCTCTCTCTCTCTCTCTCTGCCTCTGCCCAAGCCCTTGATACCCTTCTCGCACATAATCTTTGTAGACAAAATGCCTTCATTTTGTTGATGTATTCGCAATGCACATTTTATCACCATTTAGATGGAGACCAAAATTACTTTAAAAAATGAAATTTTAGAGCATTTTTTGACTATTTTC
Source organism: Adiantum capillus-veneris (assembly GCF_014529385.1). Classification (NCBI taxonomy): domain Eukaryota; kingdom Viridiplantae; phylum Streptophyta; class Polypodiopsida; order Polypodiales; family Pteridaceae; genus Adiantum; species Adiantum capillus-veneris. The sequence continues at coordinate 128,935,120 of NC_140950.1, read as the reverse complement.
AACTCCTTTGATTCTGTTAACCCAATTTGAGGTAGGATAACCTAAACTCTCAATTAGTAGGCTTAAGAAAATCTTCTCCAAACACTGTTGGCAAGGAGTCCTCTTATTGCATTTCTTGAGAGAGAGAAAGAGAGAGAGAGAGAGTTTAACATCACAAAAACAAACAATTGAGCGAAAAATAGTATCTAAAGAGTTCTAAGAGGGGGTGAGAGATTTTGTGAGAGAGAGAGAGAGAGAGAGAGAGAGAGAGAGAGAGAGAGAGAGAAGAAGAAGAAGAAGAAGAAAAAGAAGTACACAAGAGACCTAAAAGATATGGCCGATGAGTTTTGATTTTTAAACGCAAGTGCTTACATGCTCACATACTTTCTCAAGGAGGGAGAGGATTCTGGAAGTTTTATTATTGTAGTAACAATCACAATGACCATAAAGTTAGAGAGAGAGAGAGAGTGTGTGTGTGATTGTCCTTAAAGATTAGATTTACCCATGGGACCAATTACAACATGTAGCATGCTTAAAGGCTATGGATATAATGGTTATAACTGACAAAATGAATCCATGAAGTTTCTGCGAGAGAAAGAAATGTAAGCCGTGGATTGGCAGGCTAAAATGTAAGAAAAGCAAGTTTGATGTGATCAAAAGTTAAGCACTTAAGTAGGATATGATGCTCATGCTCTTAACTTTTTAAGGGGCATAATGTGTATACATAAAGAGCTCTCCTACACTACCTCAATGTCCAATCTCACATTTAAGGGAATAGGAGCTAAGCCAAATGGTTGGTGTTGTGTAGACCGTGCGTAACAAAATAGGCTCAACCATGTATATGGTTGAACACAATCTGCTCTCTCAAAGAGGAACATGCTTTTGTAATTTTGGAAGAGAGGGAGAGAGATCAATGACATGCATGATTTCAGGTCACAACCTCAGTTTTGCATGGCGTCCTTGAGTTTAACATAATGGCCAAAAAACTTTCAAAAAATAAACAATTGAGCAACCTTATTTTGCTTTTATTTCTATCGCATTTAAAGTTGAATATGGCGTGAAAGTGTACATGAAAAGGTAGTGTGCACCTTATTGTTGTAAGCTACATATGCATTCTTATGATTAGGTGACAATGTACACTCTTACCATGCTTGTGCACAAAACATAGATAGAGATGCAAACAAGGCATTTAGAAAGCAACATAGATGGAATGGTCAATCAAATTCTTGATACTATATATAATGGAGCTTAAATTTTTTGAGGGAGGAGAGGGCCTCCGGGGGTCACCAATTGGTTCATTTCAAAAAGAACCTTACCAATCTGAAAGCAAAATTGAAGGGTAAGATTTAAAATTTTAAAGTGAAGGGTAAGTTGTATGAAATAAAAAGCTGTCAACATGTTGACAGTGTAAAGTGAAAAGACTTTCTACTCAAATTAGAATAGGGTAAGATTTAAAATGTGAAAGTGAAAGGTCAATTTTTGTCCTGCGGAAGGCCATAGGGTTGTTAGTGCAAGGTTGTTGCAAACTTGATGCTGTTCGATTTTTTAACCGGATGCTTGCCGCGTGTCTAGGTTTACTAAAGGCAGCGTCCAAAAGAAACGAGTCCTTTTTGCCCTTCTCCTGGCAATCTCATTGTTTCGCCCTACTCCCGGCAGAGGAGGTGGCGGACGTAGCCTGCAGGTCTCAGTCTTTTTGACCTGCTACTGCCAAAAAACATGGCGTATGCAAGTGCTCCTGGTAGAGGATATGGCGTATACAATTAGTCTTCGTGCGCTGTTTAAAGCTGAAGGTGGGCACCGTCTGGATTTTCAAGGTTGCTGAGAGTGCATTCAATGCCGCCTTGTGTAGCCTCTAGTGAGTGTTGTCCTTGTTCGAACTTTGTGGTTGAGAGACGTGTTTGAAAGGCAGTCACAAATGTGAATGCAAGTTAGGTGATGTCCATTGCAGGTCCACTCAATCAGAGTCTTTTCTCGGTGACTAATTCATGCAGGATGTTCTTTCTCTCTAAGAAATTTTGCAGAGCACTCCACGTGCTTCTTGTAGCTTTTAAAAAAGGCAAGAATGAGCTATATTATGATTGTAAACTGCACTGTCTAATTTGAGCCTCTCCCCTAAAACTTGTCTTGTGCAAGCCCTTGTATCAATTGGTTGTGATTTCGCTGAGGATGGTGAATTAGACATTTGGTGTGCCTCTTATGTAGATGTACCAGCAAGTCTCGATGTTTTTTCAAACATCTAAGCTTTGAGGTGTTGTTGTCTGTTGGGAAATTGTCTATTTATTGTTCAATTTCTCTTGAGAAGCCTTGTGGGTCCCGACATGCTATAATATTCAAATTTAAAGCGACTCCAGTTACCACATGCAAGGCTATTGGTTCTTCTCCCGAATGTTACTGAAGCTTTTGTTGTGGCTTGTGAGGATTTGAAGCTTTGTGAGCGTGTGGTGTGAAATTCATCTGAGAACTTGTGTGTAAGCATGACATCAGTTTGCTCTTCCTCAACCTCACCATTGGGTGTAGTGTCACTAAGAGTATTCGCAGGAGCTACACTTAGGCTAGAAAGATGCACGAGCCACTTGTTGTTGATGGCGACAACTTCTCGCATGTAGAGAGGTGTGGGTAGCAGTGTAGTGGTTGCACGCATTGTCAGAAGAGGCCGCACAATGCTGCTTAAGTAGCATCTATCGTATTCAAGTTTTCGTTTGATTCCCACAAGAACAGAAGCCTCGTCCTCAATGAAGCAAGGCAGCACATCATGGCTCTTTTCCAAGTTGGCAAGCACATTGACGACACTACCTCTAAGCCCATACTACCCATCGTATGTAAGCTCGCGTATCTTGGCAAAGGGGATACGAGTGGAGACCAAGCATGCCTCTATGTGATTCAGGTCCAACACGGACGCTTGTTTGCAGGGCATGGAGGAATTTCAACAAATCTACATAGCTCTACAGCAGCACAGGAAAATGAAGCAACAACTTAAGCAAAACATTGACTAGTTGAGCAAAGAAAAATGTGCATAAGAACGACCAACAGGCAATAAACTCGCCAAAGTCAAGCAAAACCAAGCCATAGAAAATGAAGTTCTTGAAAGTACGGAGCATGACTTGTGGTGCCACGTAGCAACGCCAAGCGGAGAATCCCAAGGGACAAAATGCAACGTGACTGGCTAACTGTCTGGTGCGGAGCACAAGGTAGTCGGGACACAACTAGAACCCGACAACAAGCATGAGCAAGCCCTCGTAATAGAGCACACATGCTTCAACTCCAAGCCAATGCCGGAATAAAACACGTAGAAAGTGCTCCAAATTTGGCTAGTGAATAATGTAATCCCTCGCAAACAGACAACGTGCATCTCAATTCCAAGCAGACGCTAGAATGAAAAGCGTGGAAAGCACTCCAACTCTGGTTACTAAACATTATTTCCTCGAAAGGACATGGACTACTGATACATAAAGCAGATGATGGTCAGTTAGCTAAAACAGCTTGTGTCAATCATACAACATGGTGGACTTGAGACCAGAGTATTGCATGCCTCGATGTGCTTCACATCACTTAGAACAAGGATACTAGATGTTGACCACACGCTCAGCTGATTGACTGCCCTACAAGAACAAGCAAAGCAAGCTGTCTCTTACACCCAGCACCATAACATAGTTCAGGAGAAATACTAGAACATAGCAAACCAATATAACACTTTGTCAACATGCACGGTAAGCGGCAGCTACACACATCAATCCAAGGGCACAACCTACACCCAGCAATCTAAGTTAAAACATTCATGTCCAGAAACATGTTTTTGAGCCAGAACGAGCTTTTTTCGAAGCACATTCTAGAAAAAAAAAGTGTTGATATACGTCCAATCTGACCGCCAAGGGTAAAAGCAACCAATTCAGTCAGTGGTGTTGCTCATGCATCACAAGCGAACAGAACATCAGTCAGCCACACAGCAAGCGGGACCACCTCACAGGAAACTAAACGATGCCACTATGTCAGTCTTGAGTGCACCACTCGTATGCAAGAAAAAAAATAGCACCAAGAGCGAACATTCAACACCAGCACAAGGCAATGCTCTCAATTGGTTCACCAGCAGGGGAAAAAAAACCAGGACCAGAAATAGAAATGCAACACCAACACATGGCAAGAAAATACCTCAGATGAGTCTTCTAGGCAATAAAACAACAAATCAATTATTGCCATACAAAAACATTAAAAGAAACCGCCAGCAAGCCAGTGCAACAAACCTCCGGAGAAGTCCATGCTTTGAGCATCAATGGGTGAGGCATTGCTTGCACTTCCTTCACCTGAAGATTCCATGACAATAGAGGATCTCCAAGAAACTGTTGATGCAGGTACTTGAAGGGGGTCACAAGTGTGGGAGAGGTTGTTGATTATAGTGGCAAGGTTCTACATGTTGCACCTTGCGAGGAATTGAGTTTCCCAACGCTTTTCTTTGGGTCCCCTAGAAGATATAGAGAAGCTGCAACAAAAGATTACCAAGCAATTGCAAAGTGAGAGCTCATTAATGTTGACAGAAGGTTTGCATTGAGCATCGAGAATTTATTTTTCAAGTCTATCAAAATTATGTCATGCCAAGTTGCTTCCTCTGTTTGGGTAAGAATGCGCAAGGGAAAGCTAGCCGGTGCAACGTTGACTGCAAGACAAGTAGTAGAAGACACAAACATAGAGAGGCTTCTCAGCCCAAGATTAGGCTTTAGAGACTTTGAGGCACTTTGCACATCTCCGGACTACAAGGAAAAGATGAAAAAGAATGTTTTCACAATGATTTGACAACCTGGACTACCTACATTTTTTGTCACATTCTCTTCCACAGATCGGAGATGGAAAGAGCTTCTTGCTGCACTGAAGAAGCTGGTCCCACTGAGCAAGGAGCCCGGGGAGAGTTTGAGCTCATACCAACATTGGCTCATTCATGCTGATCCCATTACAACCGCTCGTTTCTACGTCAATAGGTTTAACACAATGAAACGCTTGTTGCGCACTAATTCATCCATATGCGAAAAAATACGAGACTTCTTCTTCGTCACGGAGTTTCAGAGCCATGGTAGCCAGCATGATCATGGTTTGATGTGGCTAGAGAATGCTTCATCACTCACGACCCACTCAGATCAAGATATTGTGATGTTCGTAGATACCCACATCAGCACAGATGGAGCCATCTTGTCAAATGACCTTTCTGAAGCTCACAAGCACAAGCATCACAGGACTTGCCAAAAGAAAAGCAAAAGTTGCCACTTTGGTTTTCCACGTTCCCCCATGCCGTTCACAACTATTTTCCAGAAAGGAATACTTGAGATGAACATGGCTACACAAGATAAGCTTTACTTGCAACAAGTCAGAAGACAACTTAGCCAAATTGATTTACAAAATGCACCTACATTTGAAGAATGGCTAGAACAAACACAACTCTCCATGGAACAGTACTTGCTTGCATTGCAAGCGACTATCTCAGGCCCCACTATTTTTCTGAGATGCAAACCGACCGATATATTCACAAAAAACTTCAACAAATCAAAAGATTTGCTTTGGGATGCGAACACAGATATACAGTTCGTGCTAAACGCACATGGAGCAACAAGCTATTGCACTTCATACATGACAAAAATGGACAACACATTGATAGAAGAAATCAAGACACAAGTCGATGCCTGCGTTGCAAACAATGCAACAACGTTAGAGAGACTACGAAAAGTTGGTAGCACAATCCTTAACATACAACAAATTAGTTCACAACAAGCTACTTACATATGCCTCTCACTTCCATTGTATAGCTCCTCTAGAGAATTCATATACATAAATACTAATCCACCTGAAGAGCGTGCTCTAGTCCTAAAAAGAAAGAATGCCTTGCAAAAATTGCACCCTGACACGACAAAAATCTTCTCTACCTCCGTCATTGACAAATATGCCTCTAGAACTTGCTCCTTCTTTGCCATGTGCTTGGCTCAGTTTGTATCCACAACTAGAAACCCCTCCAGACCTGACAAGCTCCTACGAAGGGCATGCATCATACGTTACGTTAGATACAGTAAAGACAAAGACCCTAAAAACCACTACAGAGAACAATGCCTTCTCTTCTTGCCATGGTCAAGACATGATAATCAGCACCTGCGTGAAGGCTTGTCTTGGATCGATGTCTACACTTCGAACATTGAGACAATGAAAAACAATGAATCACAGTTTGTTGTTGAACCAACTTTGCTAGACAAATTTGTTACAATCATCACAACCTCACGTAGCACAAAGAATCCAAGTTCCTTGAACAATTCCGACAATGCCAACGTGATGATCAACACCCCATGAAAGCAACCGACCAAGAAACCATTTGCTTTGCATTTTTCCAAGCACATTGAAATGACCAATGAGGATTTACACACCTCAATAAAGAAACTAAACCCACAACAGTGACTCATACTCGACGACGTCACACTCAAAAAACGCATAGCACCATCAAAAAAGATACATCTCTTCCTCACACGTGGAGCAGGCACTGGAAAAATGTTCACGCTGCTCTTGTTGGTTGAAGCCCTCATTCGATTCTACACGCACAAGTCAGGTCACAATGCTGACTTTCCCAAGGCACTACCAATGGCATATACAAGGAAGGCATCATTCAACATTGGTGGTACAAGTATACACTCATCTTTAGATTTTCCTTTGATAACTACCACACACACAAGCCTTGGAGCAGAAAAGCTACATGCATTGTCCTTACTTTATCAAGATTTGGATCTTGTAGTGTTCGAGAAGTCTCCTTGATAGGGTCAAGTGTCTTCTCTTTGGCCGACTCACGTCTTCGTTTCATCAAGAGAAAACACGACCAGCCTTTTGGTGGCCTTGACGTCATAATTTGTGGTGACCTCTGCCAAACTAGCCCAGTCAAAGACTCTTAGATATTCACAAGCAAGCAACCTCTCATTGAGTCAGTCGCACCTTCGTACTGGCGCAAACTCCCTAACTGCTACGAGCTAACGATTACAATGAGACAAACCAATCAACAGTTATGATAGAGGTTCTTAATTGAATGAGAATTGGTTCACACACCAGCAACAATATTGCATACATTAACAACTCCTCCCACAGGGAGTTGCGTGCTGACATAACCATATCATACCTATTCTACTCTAACAAAGCAAAGGACGTCGAGCACAACGACAAGCTCTTCGCACAGTTGCCCAGTGAGCCACATACATTAAAGCAATTGACAAGCATGCCAACACTTGTAGCAAAACAATAGCAATACCATTGGATGCCAAGCAAACTGCAGGGCTCCAAGAAACATTGTGCTTGAAGCCAGGCTTGGTGGTCGAGCTATGTGCCGGAAATATGGACATTGGCAATGGCCTCATCAATGGTGCAAAAAGCGTTTACAAGCTTTGCACTATTGCCTCTAGCACAACATGTCTTTGGATTCATTTCACCAATCCCAATATAGGGAGAAAACAAAGATATGAACATAGCCACCTCCGCACACCACTCACATCGGCTGGTTGGACGCCAATTCTTTGCATCATACGTGAATTCTAAATTGGGAAAAACCACCTCAACACCCTCACACGCAAGCAATTCCCGATTCAGCCTGCTCTGCAGCACACACAATTCATCGATCGCAAGGGCTTACACTCAACACATTGGCTTTTAGCCCCATAGGAATTAGATCTCATGGGCTCACCTACACTTCTCTCACACGCGTTCATGACACTGTAAATCTGTATTTGATAGACATCCTGCTCCTCGACAATGTTTGTGTCCACCCAAGTGTCCTTGAAGAGCTCCATAGATTGAGAACAAAAGCAACTTATTCTCCCATCCAAAAGAAATTACATCTCCACCAAGATACACATTACATTGTGCAATCACTGAACGTCGTATCCCTTAGAAAGCATGCAGACAATATCATTCATGACACAAGTCTAATGGCCTCCTACGTGCTCTGCCTCCAAGAGACTTGACTACATGCGACGACCATTCCAGGATTCCAGAGCATATCCTCAACACAATTACACAGCGTCTCAATTCTCCATAAAAGCAACCTAATACCCACGTAAACACACATATGCATAAACCACACTCTTGAAACAAGCCGTGCAACTTTCCACTGCATGAACAAGCGTGTGGCGACAGTCGTCTCGCTCTACAGGGCACCGACATCATCGCTCCCAGGGTTCCTAGAGAGCATCTCTAGCCTCCTCGATTCAACAAGCACCCTGCGGCCACTGATCATAATGGGAGATTTTTACGCACTTGCTGAACCCAGCACATACAAAACCCTTTCCACCCTCATTCGCCAACATGGACTCTGATAGCGGGAAAAAGAGCAGTGCAATCGGGTGGCCTCTGTACTCGTGCACACTCCACAAACCACGCCTCATGCAAACAAGCAAAGAAAAAAACAAAGGGGGCACCACCCTGAATTAAGAGGTTTAGGGACCTCACACATAGTGCACATAGGCAAGTGAGACTTCTGGCATTATGATGGCATCAAAACATATGGCAAAACACATAGAAACAAAGCTTAGGGACCTTATGTAGCATATATATACACAAAACATCAGCTTAACAATACAACGGCATCTGATCATATATAACAAGGAAATAGAGAAGCAAGCCAAGGATGGCATAATCCCTTGTCAAAAAAACAATCAACCCAACAAGTAGGTATGATCCTACTAGCAACACATCAATACCTTAGAGAATGATGGCGAGGATGGTGGCCATGGAGCATGAGAGAAGACTCCTTATTTAGGTTTTAGGGCTAGTAATGTAGCATACTAGAGGGATAGAGAGAGAGGGAGAGAGAGTAGAGCTCCATCCATAGCTCCTCGTTGTGAGCAATGTCGTCATAGCTTCGTTGCTTGGTGAAGTGGGTGAAGTGTTGGTTTTGAGTGAGAGAAGGCCTCCTTATATAGGTTTCTGAGAGGGTTTAGGATTAGGGATAAACATGCTTAAATCCGCTGATTGGGGTTACTTTTTGCTTAGGGTGGTCAACAGATTGAGGTCACCTGATATGTCACCATCAAGATATTCTCTAGAGTGATGTGAGAGGGGAGGGTAAATGCTGATTTTTCTGATTGTGACACATGGGGATAAGGCCTTGACGAGCATTTAAGAGCAGGTAAGGTGGATGTTGAAACTGAAGGTTCTGCACATGTCAGGGGGGGACCTGTGGGGGGGAGGTGGCAGCTGGGTCCTCCTGAATATCAAATTCTCAAAAAATCCTCAATCATGGCTTCTTTTGACATGTGTTCTTTGAAAAAATCAGCATGTCTCTTTTCAACTCAAAAGTATTTATCCCTGTTGACTCACCTTTACCATAAGATTTTCCCCTTTTCTCCTCCTGTAACTGCATTGTTGATGCCCAATCACTGCTTCTAGTAACAGTGAACTGTTACCTACCAAATACTTATGGTGCAGTAAAAAATATTTACCATGGGTAAAAAAGTTACTGTAGGTAAAAAGTGATTTGTATTTACCATGTAGGTGAAAAATATTTACTGTAGGTAAAAAATATTTACTGTGGTAAAAAATATTTACTGTCGGTAAAAAAGTGAAAACGGAGTATGCTGTGAAGTGAGTCCACACGAACATCCTCGTGTAAATTTCTCTAGAAATTCACACCTAGAATGGGCTATTCTGTAAGATATAGGTTGTAGGCATGCATAAGAGCTCGTTCCCACGTATCTTCTGTCCATGGCACTTTTTACTCTTTGGTGCTTGTGAAGTAGATTTTTCTTCTCTTTCGAGATCCCTTGGACTAGAGTATCCTCATCTCCCCAACAACTGACTGTGCCTTTATTGCATCTTCAGAAGGGGTCCTAAAAACCATGCATCATATAGCCCTCCCCCTTAAGCTAGAGGTATTTGATGCCTCTAGCTGTAGGTTGTGCTACAATAGGGTTCTCTTGAATACTTACCCACCTGGTACCAATTGAATTTGCCATGTTACTGCTTTCTTGGCTGATGCACCCTGTTTAGTCCTTTCTGATGAATAATTGTATCCATCCATGACTAACAACTGGTCTCCTAGACCCTTGAAAGCCATACCCCATCCATTGTCAATATCCGCTTTCACTGGTAGCATTCTCTTTTTTTCTTTTTTTCTTCTCTTTTTCTCCTTTTTTTTTTGTCTTCTCTTTTTTTTTTTTTTTTTTTGAAACGACTATGTACATGATTGTTACCTTAGTTGGAGCTCGAATATGATGAGCTCTCCTCTGAACCATCCTTAGCATTGATTTCACGAGCATATGGCTGTGAAAGACGACATTGGTAGGCCTTCAATCGCCAACCATTTACCGGGGTCTGATGTACCTTACCATCTAGGTCACCTAGTTGGTAACTACCATTTGAGAACCTCTGTATCACTACAAAAGGGCCTTCCCACTTAAGCAAGAACTTACCATCCTTCCTGCGATCAAAGCGATTGTCATATCTGAGCACTAAAGAACCTTCCTTGATACCTTTCTTGACAAGGTTGCGATTGAACTTCTTTCGTTTCTTCTCTGCCTGGGCTGCATAGTACTTCACTGCTGACTCTCGATCTAGCCCTAACCTCTCCAAATCGATGATTCTTTTTTCCACCTGCTTCTCTTGACTATCCTCTTGATGTGCTTTTAGAACTCGAAGGCTCGCTAGATCCACTTCTATAGGCAATAGTGCCTCTTGCCCGTAAACCAAGTGAAAAGGTGTATACCCCAAGGATGTTTTAAAGGATGTTCTGTACGCCCAAAGTGCTGCATCTAGGTGTTTGTCCCATGCCTTAGGATGTAAATGCACTTGCTTAGTGATGATTTTACATATAAGAACATTTACCTTTTCCACAAGACCATTGCACTGAGGGTAGTATGGTGTAGAGTGCCTGTGCTTGATTTTTAACTTTCTCATCAAGTGCCCGACTAAATCAGCTCGAAATCCTGGTCCCTTATGCGAGAGAATCTCCAAAGGTGTGCCAAAACGGCAACAAAGGCATTCAAAAATGAAATCACTCACGTCCTTGGCTGTGATGCGCTTTGTGGGACGGGCTTCTGCCCATCTCGTCATGTACTCCACCCCCATAATCATGTATTCCTTCCCTGATTGAGTGCAAGGTAGTGGCCCTATTGCATCTATCCCCCATTTTTCAAATGGCCCATAGGTTTTGATTGGATGCTGATTTTCATGGGTAAGACGCCCTGGTCCAGCTTTTTGGCAAACCTCACATGTGCGGCACCAATGTTGTACATCTCGATGGAGGCTTGGCCACGTGAACCCTGCTTGTAAAATCTTTCTGCTAGTAATCTCTTGTGCAAAGTGACCACCACACACACCTTCATGACAAATAAACAAAATATCCTTTATCTCTTGGGATTCAGGAACTCTCCTTAAGACAACATCTTTCCCTCTACAATACAAGTCCTCATTCACTAAGCTATAGCTGGTAGCCTTTTTTGCCAACCACCTACGTTCACTTTTACTCATACTAGAGGGTGCTTCACAATGCTCAAGAAAGTAAAGTAAATCATGCAGCTCCTCCTTTCCCTGGTATAAAGGATTTTTCACAAGGATAGCACCTACTATGAGAGTTTGTAGTTCTTCACCTGCTAAGGCAACTGCTTCTCGATTTTGATCTCTAGGTACAAAGTGCACTCAAACTTCTTTAAAACCCTTCAACAAGGCCTTTGCTTCCCTCATCTTAACAGGAAATTTGTCATTTTTACAGGCCCATACACCAACCATTTTCTTAACAATCAACATGGAGTCACAAAAAACATTTAGCTTTGTGATGCCCTGAGAAAGACAACATTGCAACCCTAAAACAAGGGCATGGTACTCAGCCTCATTGTTAGAATGAACCTCTGTTAGATGAAACCCTTTTGCAAAGATCTTCTCCTTCTCTGGACCTAATATTACTATGCCTGCTGATGCCTTGTCTTTGGTCCTCTTGTAAGCCCCATCAAAATACAGACTGTGTGCTCCCAGTAGAACTTCAGGCTCCGCGATAGGCGGTACCTTACTAGGTGCCTCTTTCTTGGCCTTCTCATAACACCTTTGTGTGAGGACATCTTCCAAACAAGCACGGGTGGAATCCTCTACTTGTAGTGTGTAGTCAAACTCTTGAAGCTGCACCACCCACTTTGCTATTCTTTGAGACAATTCCATGTGTTGTAGGGCATATGGAAAAACCTCCTCAGTCGTGATCACCACAAATTGTCTCGGAAGTAAGTAAGCCCGAAACTTCTCCACTGCAAACTTAAGAGCTAGCACCAATTGCTCAGTTGCGCTGAAACCCTTTTCAGCAGCTGTCATCACTCTACTAGAGAAGTAGACTGGTCTCATGAGAGATGTCTTTGGGTCTTTTTGCATCAAGACAGCTCCTAGAGCTTCTAGACCTACACTAGGATTTACATAGAATAATTCACCCCATGTGGGTTGTAGGACGACAGGCAATGATCTCAAAATGGTTTTAACTTCTTGAAAGCACCTTTCACCCTCCTCACTCCATGTCAATGTAGTGTGTTTAGTGAGCTGCTGCAAAGGATAGATTGCCTGAGAAAGGAGATGTATGAATCGTCCCATGTAGCGAACCTTTTGAATGAAGGAGACTAGTTGCTTCACGTTTGAAGGAGTAGGTAAAGCTAACAATGTCTTTACCTTTTCAGGGTCAGCCTCAATACCATCTTGAGACACAACATGGCCTAGTAGAGTGACCTTGCTCTCACCTATGTGGCACTTGTCTTTATTCAATTGCCCACCCAATTGGGCCAGACGGGTGAAACCTTCATTAACCTTGGACAGATGTACTTCCCTAGAGCTGTAAATGCAAAAATCATCAATGAAGACTCGTATGGACTTACCAAAGTAAGGTTGAAACACCAAGTTCATAAACCTCTGGAAAGTAGCTGGGGCATTAGTTAAACCAAAAGGCATAACTCTATAAGCAAAACACCCCCAAGGTGTTATGAAGGTAGTCTTTCTTTGGTCTTCATCTGCAATTTTGATTTGGAAGTAGCCTGAGTACCCATCACACACTGTGTACCTTTCATGACCAGCCACTTCATTTAGTATTTCATCTTGAAAAGGCAAAGGAAAATGGTCCCTTTTTGTGGCTGCATTTAGAGGCTTCTAATCCACACATACCCTCCACTTCCCATTTTTCTTTGGTGCTACCACAACTGGAGACACCCACTCAGAATCTTCCACTGGGTAGATAAATCCTGCCTTGAGTAATCTTTTTACTTCTTTTAAGAGTGCATCTTGTTGCACTAGCCCTAATCTCCTTAGCCTTTGCACCACCGGTTTGGCACCTTCCTTTAATTGCATATGGTGTTGGGTTACCGTCACTCCTTTAATGTGCTCATAATCAGTTATAAAGAGGCCAGCATGATTCTTTAGTACCTGCAAATAGGGTTCTCTCTCTTCTTCTAGTAGGTCCTTAGCTAGCATCTCCTCTAAGCCTGTGGCTTATTCCTTGTTTAGAGAGTCTTGACCACCTTCTCCTTCTGGGTTTCGCAGTATTATACCCATGACATCCAAAGAGCTAGCATCCTCCTCAGATGACTCATCCTCAGATGAAGAGCAGCTGCTTGTGCTCCATTCATCCATAGAAGTCTCCATCTCTAGGTCTTGTTGTCTACCCTGCTTCATGTCATACACAATTTTTTGTTGCTTGCCACCTACCTTATGATTTGGTCGCAACTCAAGGGAACCTGTCTCCCAATCTTGCCTAGCTTTCATAGCCATAAGCCAAGGTCTTCCAAGGATTAGCGGATAGCCCTCCCCCTTAGTTGGGATCACATAAGCATCAATTGAGATTGCCACACCAAAAGCTGAAACCTTCACTCCATTAACCTTTCCCACACAAGCCACCCTTACATTATTTGCCATCTTAGCTTGTAAGGAAGTTTGCTCGTTTACTTCAAAACCCAACCTTTGCATTAATTTCTCTGTCATAACACAAATCTCGGCTCCACCATCTATGTACACATTGGAGACTCGCTGACTCTTAATCTCTACATCAATGACTGGCACGATATCCTTCATGCCTCTTGCACTAATAGACTCAACTGACTTTGCCTTAGCCCTCCTGGTGCTGACCATCTTAGACCAGGTTCTACGCATCTTTGGGGAAAGGTGGAGGAGTTGCTGCCATGAAATCTTTGGTCCTTGCTTACTCACATCTGCTACCAGGTCGTAAGGTATGGATCCTACCCCAAGTGGAAAGTCTTCTACTCCTATGTGCCTTCTTGACCTACTCTTCCTTTTCTTGTCTCCTATCACTTGGGAGGAACCCTCATTCCCTTTATCCGGCTCTGAAGCTTCCATTTCATCAGTTCTTTGTCTCCTAACTCTCTTTATTGGCATGGCAACAGCTTCCTCCATTTTTTCTTTCCCTTTATCCTTACCATTGTCAAGACTTATGACAGAGACAGGCCTGTCCTCCCCTCCCAATGGTAGTGGAGGGGTCTCTGCTGGTGCTTGTGGTGGTGAAGGAGGGGGGTCTCAATATTTGGATTGGTGGAGCCACGTGTGCATTTTGTCCATTTAGTGGCCTAGCTCGAGGAGGAGTGACTTGCTGGCGAGGAGGCCGTCTTTGATTACCATTTCCTTGATAGCGTCATGGATGGGGGCAATAATACATGCCGTGACCTACCTCTCCACAGTTGTAGCAAATGTACTCACGTGCTTGCCTTTGTCCTTCTTGTCTATTTCGTTCATTTCCTGGCTGGGGAGCCCTTACACCTTGAACCAGATTGATGGACAGGCTCTCTAGTTGATTGGTGATTTGTTGAAGTAATTCTTGTTGAGAGGACTCTTGGTCTGTTGCTCCTGTCCCTGCTAACCCTTGCCGTAGGTTGATCTAGCGGTGGAGGCTCCATTCCCCCTTGTAGTTGAGCTTGGAATTTTAACTTCCTATCCTTCTCCCTTGCATAAGTCATAGCTTTATCAAAGGTATCTGGGAATTTACCTTTTACCTTTTCTCGAAGGATGGGGTAAAGCCCTGCCAGGAAACAGTCCTTCTTTAGGCATTCTGGCGCCCTTTCTCCTTCACCTAGTGATGCACACCATTTCTCCCACAGGTTGGAAAACTTTCCTTCATAGCTTCTATAGTCATTGGGTGATGTTTGGCGTAGCTCTAAGAGCTGTCTCCATATCTCCTCTGGAGGCTCATGGCGGCGAAATTCTTCGATGAAGGCCATCTTTAAGGACTCCCAGTCTCTTCTTTCTTCAGGTGCCAAAGTTTGATACCATAAGTTTGCACCTTCCCTCAAGACCAAAGGAAAGGCCCTTAACTTAGTAGCTTCATCATCCCTTCCCGATACCAGAAAGGCCATTTCCAAATTATCCAAAAAGTCTGGAGCAACCTCCCCAGGCTTACCATAAAAATTAGGGAAGGCCATAAGTGAGAGAGTAAACAATTACACAAACAGCTCCAATTTATTTTAAAATAGAGTATGGTAATTACAATTTGGAGCTTTAGCACAACTTAGCTCAAAATAGGATGAAGATCCACACATCAAAGGAATGGTAATAGTCTAGTAAGGGTAGAATGACACGATGAGGAGAGCGCAAGATTTCCCCAAGTCTCTCGGCTCCAAACAACAGGGCTATTCTTTGCTGATAAAAGATTTTTCTATCAATACAAATATTCACACGGATATGACGCACAAAATGGAAAGGAAACATGCGGGGATCATCATTCTCATTATTGGCATCCATACTTACAGACAAGAGCCTAGCTTAGTTGCACCACCTTGGGACCAATGAGCCTGATCAGCCACAGAAGGTCAGCACCTCGGATCACTTGGACTCTTCCTGATGCATCTGTGAAGACGTAAGGCGTGATGGCAACACTTTGTACAATGCTGAGCCTTTTAGCAAGCAACAATTGGATGCTATTACCATAATCAGCATGACGAATGAAAGTGACACTATTAATGTGCATCACATCATCAACTAAGATAGTTTCCTTAGATTGAGATAACTTCTTGAAAATTAGCAGCAAAGGTAGGGCAGGGAGGCTTGTCACCCGGTCTCCAAAGCACTTTGGACAATATCCAAAGTGATCTTCACGCGGACAGGAGGTTGGCTTGGGATTGGTGGTGTCTGGATTCACAAAGTGCACTGGGAGCACTCGCAGACGGGAGGCAATCTTGTAGGCAAGCCTTCGCCTCTTTGCTTCAGGAGGATTTAGGGGTGAGGGTCGTGGTTGCAAGTTGGAGGTTGAAGTTGGTTGCTCACTAGCCTTTTTCTTGCCTGTAGTGGTCATGTAATCCATTATTAATGAGATTAAGCCAAATGTTACCTTACCCTTGAGCACGCGCTGCGGCCTTGGGCCACTTAGGTGTAGAGGTGATCTTCCTCCTCTTAGTCGGCTCCTCAGGAAAGAGAGGTCTGGTGATGCTTTTTCTTCCCTTAATGTGTGTCACAGTACCTTCGTGTATGTTGATGTAGAATATTTCAAGCTTGTGTGCGTTGGAGATTTCTGGAGCACTCATAGGTTGAGAGGAGAGGTATATCAAGCTCTTCTTCTTACTCTCCTTCGTTGGCGACGATCACGAACAAGGCATGTAGAAGAACTTACTTCTTGAATTTCAATGACACTGCAACCTGGTAACAAGACCTCGATGAAAGCCTTTAACGCCTCTAAAGCCTCCTCCTCTTCTGTTCTCCAATTTGCAAACTCCTCACGCCATT
This sequence comes from Adiantum capillus-veneris, assembly GCF_014529385.1. NCBI lineage: Eukaryota > Viridiplantae > Streptophyta > Polypodiopsida > Polypodiales > Pteridaceae > Adiantum > Adiantum capillus-veneris. The sequence continues at coordinate 128,918,455 of NC_140950.1, read as the reverse complement.
CGTCCATGTTGTAGATTGCACATCTTCATTGCTTGTGAACTGAAGGTCTGCGTAGCCCTCCTCCGTGGGGGCACCAAAATGATAGCGGGAAAAAGAGCAGTGCAATTGGGTGGCCTCTGTACTCGTGCACACTCCACAAACCATGCCTCATGCAAACAAGCAAAGAACAAAACAAAGGGGGAACCACCCTAAATTAAGAGGTTTAGGGACCTCACACATAGAGCACATAGGCAAGTGAGACTTCTGGCATTATGATGGCATCAAAACATATGGCAAAACACATAGAAACGAAGCTTAGGGACCTTATGTTGCATATATATACACAAGACATCAGCTTAACAATACAACGGCATCTGATCATATATAACAAGGATATAGAGAAGCAAGCCAAGGATGGCATAATCCCTTGTCAAAAAAACAATCAACCCAGCAAGTAGGTATGATCCTACTAGCAACACATCAATACCTTAGAGAATGATGGCGAGGATGGTGGCCATGGAGCATGAGAGAAGACTCCTTATTTAGGTTTTAGGGCTAGTAATGTAGCATACTAGAGGGATAGAGAGAGAGGGAGAGAGAGTAGAGCTCCATCCATAGCTCCTCGTTGTGAGCAATGTCGTCATAGCTTCGTTGCTTGGTGAAGTGGGTGAAGTGTTGGTTTTGAGTGAGAGAAGGCCTCCTTATATAGGTTTCTGAGAGGGTTTAGGATTAGGGATAAACATGCTTAAATCCGCTGATTGGGGTTACTTTTTGCTTAGGGTGGTCAACAGATTGAGGTCACCTGATATATCACCATCAAGATATTCTCTAGAGTGATGTGAGAGGGGAGGGTAAATGCTGATTTTTCTGATTGTGACACATGGGGATAAGGCCTTGACCAGCATTTAAGAGCAGGTAAGGTGGATGTTGAAACTGGAGGTTCTGCACATGTCAGGGGGGGACCTGCGGGGGGGAGGTGGCAGCTGGGTCCTCCTGAATATCAAATTCTCAAAAAATCCTCAACCATGGCTTCTTTTGACATGTGTTCTTTGAAAAAATCATCATGTCTCTTTTCAAATCAAAAGTCTTTATCCCTGTTGACTCACCTTTACCATAAGATTTTCCCCTTTTCTCCTCCTGTAACTACATTGTTGATGCCCAATCACTGCTTCTAGTAAGAGTGAACTGTTACCTACCAAATACTTATGGTGCAGTAAAAAATATTTACCATGGGTAAAAAAGTTACTGTAGGTAAAAAATGATTTGTATTTACCATGTAGGTGAAAAATATTTACTGTGGTAAAAAATATTTACTGTCGATAAAAAAGTGAAAACGGAGTATGCTGTGCTGTGAGTCCACACGAACATCCTCGTGTAAATTTCACTAGAAATTCACACCTAGAATGGGCTATTCTGTAAGATATAGGTTGTAGGCATGCATAAGAGCTCGTTCCCACGTATCTTCTGTCCATGGCACTTTTTACTCTTTGGTGCTTGTGAAGTAGATTTTTCTTCTCTTTCGAGATCCCTTGGACTAGAGTATCTCATCTCCCCAACAACTGACTGTGCCTTTATTGCATCTTCAGAAGGGGTCCTAAAAACCATGCATCAGACTCCACCAACTGATACAACATCCAACCACAATACACAGCTCTACACTAGACCACATATGGATTAGCACTGATCTGTCACAAACCATGTCTGGCACCAACTACAACTACTGGTCTGACCACTCAGCTACATACCTTCTCATTGCGAAAGGCTAGCCTTCTCTTGCCTTCTGCAAGCCATCATGAGTTCTCACCTTGTTAGGAAATGAAAACCTTTTGACAATGTAAAGTCAAAATACACATAAGAAAAAAAGGTGATTTTAGTAAAGATTTAGTAATTTATTAAAAAATTATTTTAAAAAAATTATTTGGCTTTATTTTTTTGAGAGGCTTTTTTCAAGACTAATATCGATGTTTTCTACTTAAAGATTTATCAAGTTTGTACTTTTTTAAAGAGAATGAGAAAAAGAAACACGTTTGCCTATTCATGCATGGACTTGGAAGAGTTGAGGACATGCATGCAAATGAAGGGATTGTTATCCACATTACAGAGAGAGAGAGAGAGAGAGAGAGAGAGAGAGAGAGAGAGAGAGAGAGAGAGAGAGAAAGAGAGAGAGAGAGAGAATCATTGCATAGTCTGTGTGTGTGTGTGTGTGTGTGTGTGTGTGTGTGTGAGAGAGAGAGAGAGAGAGAGAGAGAGAGAGAGAATCATTGCATAGTCTGTGTGTGTGTGTGTGCGTGTGAGAGAGAGAGAGAGAGAGAGAGAGAGATATTTTATCATCAAGATCATAGGGAATCCATCTCACCAAGGGATCTTTTTTAAAGGTAGCTAACATTTTCCATCCCTTGACAACGAGATAACTTCTTTAGAGTAGGTAAAATCCCAACAAAAACCAACCCTGACATTGGCACCTTGAATAGGGAGAGACATTTCCCAGTTGATGGGCCTTTTACCAATTTTGGGTTATTTCATTCTCTTAATTCTTAAGAGTAAAACTATGGGCCATGTTTAAATGTCTATAATTGAAGGGATTGTTATCCACGTTGTAAGAGAGAGAGAGAGAGAGAGAGAGAGAGAGAGAGAGAGAGAGAGATTTTTGTCAAGCTCATAGGGACTCCATCTCACCAGGGGATATTTTTAAAAGGTAGCTAGCATTTTTCATCCATCACAAATGAGATAAATGCCTTAGAGTAGGTAAAATTCTAACAGAAACCAAACTTGACAATGGCACCTTGAATAGCGAGAGACATTTCCCAGTTAACGGACCTTTTACCAATTGTGGGGTATTTCGTTGTTTTAATTTTTAAGAGTGAACATGTGGGCCATGGTTAAATGTCTATTTATTCTATGAGTTTTGGCAAGCAAGGGTGCCTATCAGAAATCAGAGAGAGAGAGAGAGAGAGAGAGAGAGAGAGAGAGAGAGAGAGAGAGAGAGAGAGAGAGAGAGAGAGAGAGAGAGAGAGGCCTTAGGAGAAAGCTGGACTCACTTTTGGGCTTTTCAGTTCTAGAGAGAGAGTGGCGCTCGACCAATGAGGAAGAGGCTAACGTTACGTTGAAAATCGACATTTTGGAGTCAAGCTCTTTTGAAAAAAGGGAGGAAATATTATTTTGGTTCATCAAATTGCACAATTTCACGCTTTCAAGGCATAAATGCCGTAAGTCGTACTAACTCTGTACCGAGGAATTTCAGAATTTTCATTGAAGACTCTATCTAGTATCTTTGTTCCCGCCCAAATATGACTTTGAGTAGCTCTACTTCCCTCTCAAAACTTTTTCCCTTTTTCATATTTACGCTAACCTTTCTGTGTATTCTATTGCACACCATGTCTACTTCTCGAAGGCCTAGCACTACCATTCACTCTATTAGCATTTTTAACAGTTATACTTTAGACGATCAAGCATGAATACCATCTCGAATAACTATCGGAAGTTGGGTTCTAATGCAAACTAGGAGGAGGAAGAGGAGGCAACACAATGATTTCGTGGAGGCTTTCAAGGGACAAGTTAAAGAGTTTAAAGTGTGTGCACAAAGCAAGTGGGTGAAAGAGGTCCTCATACAACATGCAGACTTAAGGTTGCAAACATCTCCTCCAAGTTTTCCAAGGCATCGACCCAACTGTAAGTTATTTTCAGCATCTTGCTTAGTGCATGATTATATTCGAAGGTTAAGTGGTCGATATCATCGACTTTGGTATGTTTCAGATATTTACCATCGAGTAGGACAGATTGGCAACTAGTTGAGAGCATAGTTGGGAATTTTGATGCTTTCCATGCGTTTATTGGTGAGCAGATGGTACCGAGGAAGACAACACAAGGAACTTGCACACAATGGAATTTTCTTTTATGATATGTCATATGTCGAACCGCGAACTTCCATTGGTTGGGGTCGTGTAGCTTCTTTGTCACTTCCATCCTTTGACAGCAAGGATTGGTCCTTGCAAGCTTCGCAAACTAGTAAAACTTTAGGAATAAGTTGTTTCAGGATATACAAAAGTCCCTCAAGTATTCAATTGCCACAAAAATAGTTCAGCTCGCACTATTTATGCCTCTTGAAGTGTTTGTAGATTTTTTCTTCGATGAGAAAATAAGAACTACCGCAACAATGTTCATTTGCAAGTCTGAGAGCTGTTTGGACTTTTTAGATGATAATTGGGATAGGAAACAATCACAGAACAAAATCTATATTTTGCAAACGAAGTCCATAATTTGCAAGTTCATTATAAGCTCTCAAAATTTCTTAGTATCGTTTTACTATATTAGATATCATCTTCTTACTGGGCAGCTTATTCCACTCGACCAAGATATAGAGAACAGCCTCGAGAACAAACCTTTATCAATGGAGCTCTACTTTCGAGAAAACCTACTTACTGTGATGGAGACAATGTCAAGCACAAGTCTTGCACAGCTCGGGGTAGATCTTACATGTGAAGAACTTCCATTTTTGCCGAAATTGTATGCATTCAGTCTCAACAATAGAAAGGTGCTTACTAAATCGATAAATTTTGATTGTCTTTAATACATTAAGACAGAATCTAACTTTTTCTTCTTTTCAGATTCCAAGACGCAAGGAGAAAAAAACATTGTGCAAGGAGTCACTAACAAATACACCACTTAATTGCTTCCACTGGAAGCTAGGTCACATACCTTGTGCACGCAAAGAGCTTTGATGCCAAGCAAACCATGATGTACTCTTCAAAATGACTAATGTAGAGACATTTTGTGGTGGTCAAACAATGTTTCAAAAATGTAGATTTTCAATGTTTCAAAACATTAGATATTGTGTTGTTTCTGTCAAGATTTATACAAGTGAATTGCTCCCTTTTCCTGCTACTGTCCTCTCCCTCGGTTTGTGCCACTCGACCCCTGTCCTCTCCCCCAGTTTGTGCCACCTTTCCCTTGCCCTCTGCTCCGGTTGCTGCTACTTCTGCCTTTGGGGACGTTGGTCTCGGGCATCCTTTCGCGTCGCTCGAAATCATGGGCCTCTTCCATGGCTTCCATGCTTCTTGCACCTGTGAAGCTTCCCTCTGTTCTTGCTCTTACGGTCGACGTGTAACCCATTCCTCTACTTCTGTGGAGTCCACATAATATTGATTTATTGCTTCTTGCATATTTCAAACTTATTTTTGAGTCTGATTGTGGCGTTGCGTCATTTTGTTAATGTGAGCCTCTTCGAACTCCTCAGCTCTCGCCGCTTCCTCTCTTGTGCGTCTGTTTATAGAGATTATAATATGCTCGATGGCCATTATAGAAAAATGTTGCACATCATTGGGGGTGTAGTTATGTAATTGAATTTCGTGTAGAAGCGTGATACATACATTTGTTGCTTCATACAAACGTTGCAGAAAACAATGAAACATCATGATTACTTACGTTCGATACATCCATAATTTGACTGAGGAGCAATAGGGAATTCAAACAGGTTCGCCAGCCACAACTATAGTCATCAGTTTGCGTGGGCACGGTTACCCATTCATGCCGGACGATATTTCCTAGATCATGTTCTAACAAAACATGCTCTACACACCATACAATTTTTTTCGCGGCACTACATACATAACCACTTGAGTCAGTAACACATTACAAAGAGACACTGCTTTCCAAATGTACCCAAATGGGCCTTACGTTTTTACACGATCGTGAAACGCCCTACTTTGCCCGGAGTTTGCGTAGTAAACAATCTTAGCTTCCATGTCAAATAACATCAGACTCCAATGATCACTACAAAGACACCATCAAAGATGAGGAAAAAGATTCTAAATGCAACATGGTTTTTACAAGGCAAGAAAAAACTCATGATTGATTGTATGCAGTGACCAGAAAGCGTGCTAGATCAAAGTCGACTCTGCTAAACTAGTTCATCAGACTCAAAAAGGAATCTGAGTTGTTCTGCAGATAAGGCGATATCAGCGGATCTATTACGTATACTTTGTCTTGAACCTCAGGGGGAAAAAGCGAGACAACGTGGCTAACATGAATAAATGCCAGAGATTAGACTTGAGGTATTTCAGCGGGCTGTCACTGCCACAAACCCGTGAGTCAATACCGAGTGAGTGGGGCAGGTATCGAATTCCATCCGCCACTGACTCGCTTGGTATTGACCCATGTCTTAACGGTAGTGATCCATTAATAGGAAAACTTGACGAGTTCTGCAAAGACATGGGTCAATACCGAGCAAGTAGTACCACTATCCAATTCCATAAGCCACTGTTTCACTTGCTATTGACCCATGTCTCGGTAGAGACCCATTTAATGAACCAAACGTGACTTTTAAAGAGCATGAGAATTACCACAAAGCAACGTAGACGACCTCATTTGTTGGTTGGAGTTGGTGAAACTGCGCATGCACAGGAAGTGTTGATGATGGAGGTTGAAAATGCAGGCCTCCTCTGACCTTCCAGGCAGCAGTATCTGTGCATGCAGAGGCGCTGGGCTGAACAGAACTCTCAACTCCTCTTCATTGATTTGCTCAAAAATAATTGACTCATATGATACGTTGGATAGCCCTTGTGATGCAGACAGAGCCTTGCCCTTGCCTTTCTTGAGCTGGCTCCCTGGCTGCCTCAAGCTCCTCCCTAACAGCTGCAGGGTCCTCCCTAACAGGCACAGGCTCCGGATCATTTTCCTTCAATATTGGTTCCTCCATAGATGCCTCAAGGTCCACCCTGGCCTGCTCTTGCCCCTCATCATCCCTTACTGGCTGCGGATCCTCCATGACTTGCTCATTTTGGTGTCTAGCTGGCTCCTTGATAACTATCTCTGTTTCTTCCATGACTGCCTCGGGGTCCACTCTGGCTTGCTCATGCCCCTCTACGGCTATCTCAGCCTATCCATCTCTGTTGTTTCTCTCGACCGTGATCGGGTCCTTCTGCTGTTTGTTTCAGCCCTAGACAGCTCTGTCTGTCGTGGGCACTAGGATGGAGAGAGGGGATGTTGAGAATATCCATGGTTCTACTATCCCGGATATGCACTGGCTGAAGCAGCCCATCGTAGAGGAAACGCAGCCTCCGAAGAGTATCAAAATCTCGTGGCATGATAGTAATGCGGTGTGCATGGGCAACCAGGATATATCCATCGCTGAAGAATTCCACGAGGTAGTCTTCTGCAATTCCTTGAAGGCAGAGTAGTGCATTGCTGGCCCATCGCATGCCGACTCTCCATTGCTTGCAAATATCCCGCACTACACGTTGGAAAGGGAGACGTGGAATAGCAGGTTGAACGTGTCGTTCTATCTTGCGTAGCTCTTGCAGTACACCTGTGTGCGCCTCATATCATCGTCTTCTTGCTTGAGCATTCAAAGATTCACCTGTTGACCTCCTAGCCGTGGCCTTTACATGAGGCATCTCTACAAATAGCATAACACCAAAAGACAATTCATTTGTCGGCACAAGGGACTTCAGATTTCAGAAAAGGTCAGTACCAAGCAAACAGGTGCATCGGAAAGATTTTGCCTTCCCTTATTCGCTCGGTAGTGACCTCAGGAAATAGTAATAGCAGACGTCACTTATATTTTCTGAGGTCAATACCAAGCGAACAGGTGCATCGGAAAGAGTTGGCCTTCCCTTATTCGCTCGGTAGTGACCTCAGTAATAGCAGACATCACTTATATTTTCTGAGGTCAGTACCAAGAGAACAAGTGCATCGGAAAGAGTTCGCCTTCCCTTATTCGCTCGGTAGCGACCTCAGAAAATAGTAATAACAGACATCACTTATATTTTCTGAGGTCAGTACCAAGCGAACAGGTTTGCATCCCTGCAACAAAATACCTTATTCACTTGGTAGTGACCTCAAAAAAGTGTAATAGCAAGTGAACATGTTTGCATCCCCTGCAACAAAATACCAATGTGAAGGAGACGTTTAAGTCCATGCGGTCCTAACTGTCATGTTGTTCCCTCCCATCACCTCCCCTAATCTAGGGGGGTGGTACCATTGCTTCTCTCTCCCACGTCTACCTCTCATGAAACCGCATGGTGGTACCACCCCTCACAGACCATTCATAAGCCAGAACCCAAGCTCTTCTTTTTAGGCATGTCCATCTAGTCTATTTAACTAGCAGTTTTTTTAGAACCTCCCCCAGGGTTTCGCAGAACAACTACAAGAAGCTTAGGATAGTGGTGATGCCTTTCCAAGGTATACTCCCGTAGCGCCAGCAGCACCGCATACGGGCACTCCTCAGTCTAGGTCATGGGGGCAACAACTTCCCGGGAGGTCACCCATCCCAGTACTGTTTCCGCGCATATGCGCTTAACTATGACGTTCCACAAATTGGTCTAGCCATCCAAACCCCAAAACCTTAAGGTGTTAGGGACCTCCGGTCTAACCAATTTATGCAAGCCTCATAGATAGAAACCACTTTGTCACCACAAGTTGGGCTTACCCCAACAATTGCCCCCTTAAGCCAAACTTGAGACTTTCCCGTCCCCTTGAGTACCAACGTGTTCCGCCTTTTTCTAGGCTCAGAGGTTGAGAGCTTCAACGTGGCTGGGAGCTAGCTCAGAGGTTGAAGTCAACATCAACATGTCCCGCTCCATGGACTCAGAGGTTGGACTTTGAACCATGGCTCTGATACCAATTGAAGGGGATCGAGGAGCACCACAGACGGAGAGTGAGAGAGAGGGAAGGAGACAGACACAATGTGGGTGGGGAGACTCCAAAGAGTGAGCAGCCCCCTATACACTTATGCTATGTATAAGGTATACAAGTCAGTGGGCACCCAGACTCTGGGCGGCCAGGCAAGGCACAAGCGCCTATACCCCAACACTCAGGAAGTCCCCCCTTAGCCCTCCCCTGATGTTACCCTTAATGTTCTCAACCGACACAGCTCGGGAATGGCTACTGTCAATACGGGAGTCAATTCTCGAGGTAAGCCGCTGGTAATTCTTTGCTTTCTGCTCCCAATTTCCAAGCTCCTAGTTTGAAGAGCTTATTTGCTAAATGCTCTGTGCAGGATGCTAGCTTGAAGCTGGAACAAATGCTGATCGTCAGGCATAGGATCTCAATCCTTAAAGAATCTCTGGAAGCAAGAAGGCCTGAAGACATGCAGCGATTTATCGCCCAGAATGGCTTTGTAGAGGCTATCTATAATTGGCTACAGGAGATGAAGGATGAAGTGCTTGAGCTAGCCAGTAAATATGAGGAATCCATTAACTTTGCCAACAGGCTTCAGGAAGAGATAGTCTGGCTGTGAAGGAAAAGGACTACATGGTTATTGCGAACCCTAAACCCCCGGAAATTAGTAGGCCACTCTTTGTAAAGTCTGAAACTTGGCCTTTGCGCCTGTCCCTAGTGTTTTCTAACTCAAAACCCGGTGTTAAGTTGTAATTTTGTTTCTCCCTTATAAATTCAAAACGCGTATTTGGTAAAAAAAACCCTAAACCCGCAACAAACAGGGTTTACCTTCCCCTTATTTGCTTAGTATTAACCTCTGTACTAGCAGACATCACTTAACTTTTCTTTTGGTCAGTACCAAGCGAACAGGGGCATCGAACTAAGTGGCCTTCCCTTATTCGCTTGGTACTGACCAAGGAAAACTGTAAAAGCATGTTAACATCCTATGGTAAAGACGATGGTCAGTACCAAGCGAACAGGTGCAGCGAGCAGGGTTTACCTTACCTTATTCGCCTGGTACTGACTACACAAAATACAAGTGCATAGAAGGGTAGTAAGTAGCATACCTCTTCACTGTGTGTAGAGTTCTGCGTCACTAAAGCACTGCAGAATAGGAGTAAGAGAAGGATGCACAAGAGTAAGAGGTGATGGAGTTGGGATGGTTTTCTTACCGCGTAGCATCGATGGGGGTAGAGTTAATTAGAATGATGCACAGTAGAGGACGCGAAAAGAGGCAGAATAGTTGAGATGTTTGGCGGGGGTACTGCCTCTAAACTTCGAATGCTTACCTCGGGGAGGGTGACAACTTCACTAATGCGCGAGATTGTGGTTGGTAAATCGTACTGCATGGAAATCTGAGACCATTTATTACTGGTTGTCCTTGTGAGCGCAACCCACGTGCCTTTTTGAGTGACCGTTTATATAAGACCTAGGATCCTCCTCCCTATCGCCCTATATATAGGCCTAGCTCGTAGCTCTTGCCCTAAGCAGATCCCCAGTCCACACTGGTCCAGTCCAGGCCCTTGGCCTAGGTCCCTGACCCCCTAGGTTGGGCCTTGCCCCGTAGGACCCTTGCCCTGACATTACTCCCCCTTAAGGAAGAGTTTTCGTCCGCGAAAACACAAGTAGTAATATCTTCTTAAGGATACTGATGTTTTCTTTATTGACGTCCCATACGTGAGCCAGTTGGTTGCATGACATAATTGGTGCAATGAGGAGGTTCAATGAAACCAAGAGCAACGTCATAATTTTCAACCTTGTCGTCCTTTTGTAACCATCTGATGGTCGTGTTTCCTATCCAAGCATGGTGTGTAGACTCCATTTAGAATTCTCATGAGCATGGTAAACTAGTTTATCACAACAAAGATGTACCAAAAAGAGTACCTTTTGTCACTGTCCATGAAAGTAACTTGCTGACATAACTCATCAGCCAAGTCCTTGACTTGTTCCCAATTTTCATCATCAGTAAACAACCCCACCCTAACGAGTGTTCAAGGTTGAGAACCTGACTTATACATGAAGAGACTACCTAGTCTCAACATGCGTTAACTGATAGTAAGTAAACTCCAAGAAGAGCAATAAATGCTTATTAATTGGATTTCTTGGTGCTAATGTACGCCCTTTGCATATCCTTTAGCCTAAGGTTACACTTTGTAATCTGCCAATCCCCTTGGATACTGACATTACTGAGGTGTGTTTCCCCCACGGTTTACAGATAGTCTTCCCAGACGGCTGGTAAACGGGTAATCACAATAGCGTATGACATTGTTGAGGAATCAACAATGTCCGGAATAACCGTCGTGGTTAACTAGAAAAGTCCACAAACCTCCAAACCGAGCCATGAACTCTATTGGTGATTAGTAGACCCAAAAGTAATCTCATAGAGATAGTGCACATAGAGTGCAAAATGCTTCAGAAGCAACAACATGAGGAATATGCACGCCGTTCCAAATCAGCCTTTGCTAAATACTAGGGACAATAACACCTAGTGTGCATGCATTTAGCAAAAACTAACCCGAACCTGTATATCCATACTGATCCTTGTCAATACTTGTGGCAAATGTGATGCGCCTAGCACCCTTAAAAGGAATGTAAATAGTTCTGAAAAGAAACTAAATACTTTTGGTTGTAATCTTTTGCAAGCCTTGTTGTACGTCTGAATCACAATAGAAGGTGAAACATTAATCACTTCTAGTTACAGACAATAAAACTTTTTCATTAACAACTTATAGCCTTGCTATATGTATAAACAACCATTTGTAATGTTGTTTAGCAGTACCTGTACCTTAACAAGTCATTCTAAGTATTCGACAATTTCTGGCCACGAAATTGCTCCTGATACGTCGTGCTAAAAATGGTCTAAAAATCAAATGTGACCAGCACCTAGGGACTTTGTCGTGACACATAATTGAAATAATGACGTCAGTGTCAATCCAAAGACTCATATTCTCCACATGTGGAATATGTCTCATGTAAGGATCTGTAAAAAAGAACATCCTTCAAGTACAAGATGTACTTGTGTGTGGAGGTAACTGCAAACACTCTACGACGGGAGTGAGAGGGACCCTCATTAGCCTTCTCCACACTGGCTAAACCGAACTCCTTGAATCCCTAGACTATGTTGTATCCCATGTGACAACATGTGCCAAAGAGAATCCTACAAGTGGATTCGTAACAGCATAATGTACTTTGAATACTTTGGCCCAGAATACTTGTTTTAACCTACCCTTGGCATGGCCTTGAAATATTCAAGCATATTTAAACGACTTGGAGAAACCAAGCAATGCATACTAAAAGCTAGAATAACACCAAATCAATAGATGCGTACCTGGAGATTGAACTGAATGTTCACTTACCCGTATTCAAATACGGAGGAACACAACATCCATATGTGAAAAAACAAGCAATATTGCACTAGAAACCCTGGGTGTTGCCTTCGCAATCCAAACCTGTTGTGTAGAAGATACGTAGCCAAACGCCTTGGTGAAACCCTTTGTAGAACGTGTGGTAGATTGCAGAGTTCTTTCCTTGAAAGTATAGAAGATCAAATTGTGATCCTCAATGCGTATGGGGTGATTTAGTAAGCACCCGTTGGGTCATACCCCAAAACTATGATGCCATAGACACTCGTAGTGCTGTAGAGAGAGCAAGAAATCCTCTGAAATGACAAGACTCTTTCTCGTCCATTAACGTCAAGATGTTAGATGTGTACTCCACTGGGAAAATATGTTCAATCCTAAGAACAATAACCCAAGGAATGGCAATAGTTGGATCTTACCCAAGATTTGCCAATGGCTCTTAGCCAGCCTGTGTGTGGCTCCTAGCTCTTATGATAGTTAGTGTGCAATCGATAAACCGATGAGAACTAATGTGATGGAATCTTGGCCTATTTCTAGTCTGCCTGTATACCACTCTCATCGAGAGAGGGAACAGGAAAAAAAAAAGACACAACTTGACCCACTTACCATGTATGGGGTCGTGACTTTAGAAAAATGACTTAAACTGGCACTTTGCATGTGAAATATTTCATAGATTTAGGTTCCATTTAGTGGTAGGGTGCGTTGACAACAACCATAAATTTAACTATCTAGAATGTAGTATGTCTGTGACAGAGTACCTGGTGTGATAGCGGAAGCGTAATCTTTGAAGCGGTGGAATTTATACCACCTAGTTAGCATGCCGTGCATACAGATTGTGTAGCCCTTGGTGAGAGTGATGGCCTCAAACGTGAGATCCATAACCATTAGTGCCTTGTACAATTTAAACTGGTAGGGATTTTGTGAGGTGGTATTCCCTATTTTGCCAGTTTGTCAATCTTGTGTGCCACTGCTAAAAATAAACAATATTGAACATGGTCTAACCTAGTCATCCTGCTATAACCAGTTGTCTTGAGATGTGGGAAGAAAAACTCACTCAAATTTCGATCTTCATCTTCGTTGTGCGAGAGAAAGTTGGCATGAAATATTCTGCAGGCATATGGGGAAATTCCCCCAAAAGCGTATGCTCATAGCATACCCCAAACGGGAAAAATCTCAATTTACGAGTTGTAGATTGAATCCTTGCTTCACATAAATATCTTTGTGTTGAAACCAGTGTTGTGTAAGCATCCTCCATCAGCGTGTAAAAACTATGACCAAGAGTCGGCCATGCCAAGGAACTTTCTTCCTTTTTCAAGTCCTGTAAGAGTCCATGCATGTCTTCTTTGATGCATGTTAGATATATGCAATAGCGATGATGCATGTTCCATCTAGGTCAAATGCTTCATAAGCAATTGACAGCCCTACTGTTGTTACATCAATTCGTGGTCGATGATGAAAAGATGCATGGTAAGTGCATGACACCATTCGCATATATTACCTTATGTAGAGATACGACCAGAATGCTGTAACCCGTTATGCAGATGACAATAAACCCAAAATCAACTGCGTACCACATTAAGCACTCCTGCCGACCAATCTTGTCTACCCAAAAATTGATTGTTTTACCAAGGAAAAATTGCAAATAGTACGAAATCAGTAACCCAACATTGGACTACACCGGCCGTGCTCATGAGCACCCTTGCACGGAGTCTTGCTAATGGCAATAGCAGTCATAGGCTTATTGACGATTACTGCTAGGCAACGTTGCCACCCTGCATAAATCATGAGGGTAATCAACTTGATTAAAACAAAATTGAAAGAGGTTACCTTGTTTCTGTTATTGTATTTAAAGCCTACTTTGTTATTGTTTCTGTTATTGTATGATTGTGTCGCAATCATGTGATGATGTTGGCCTACTTTGGCCAGTCGTAATTCATACCGAGGTCCAACATTGTCGTACGTGAGACAAGTAAAGGAAAAGTAACCGTGAGTTGCACCCTACGCTTGGCATGCAGTCATTGCCAATTACTTTAGAAAACGCATTGGATCACATTCACAAGCCTTACCTGTACCAACAGTTCACAATCCTTGTCGGAACCTTAGGATCTAACATTGCCGGCGGAACCATTTCCGAGCAAAATATCCTCTTCGAGCGGTGGAACCATGTTGTCGAGTTCTGGATGGCCGTGTTATCAACATCTGACATGCTGCATGATTATGTTGCATGATTATTGTTGTCCTTGACCGCTTAGGTTTGTTGTGAGAGAGTCAAACACGATCAAACTTTCCTAGGAACCATGTCCCTACCCAAAAATTCAAATCGAAAAGGCAAAATAATCGGCATCACAATCTGTAACCAGTGGTCGGCCATGCCGAGCATCTGTATACTCTTATTGAAAACAAACAATAGGCATTGGCATGCCAATAGTGCGAAGTATCTAAGATCATCCTGGAGGGTATCTATTTCCTGCAAGAGAAAAGCACGCATATAGCTTTAAAAAACGCATAAAAAGACATGGATCTCAAACCTTAAGATCATGTGTTGTCAATGCGTCTTGCTTGATGTCAAGTATGATAAAATCCATGATTCTGGTGCATAACCTGTGGATCTATCACCATATTGGCTTATAGCCTTGCCAAACACTAAGGTGATGGCAATGTCGATCTTCTGTGGATAGCAATTAAAGCTTTGAAAAATTCCCCTTTAGAGGACCGTGTCCTCATCAATATTGTTGTGAAGCAATCATTGAAATGGCCCTTGCCATTTTTGTGAGACTGTATCCTAGGACTACTCCCCTTTGGGTCTCTTCAACAAAGCAGCCTGAGCTTCCTTGCCAAAGTTATGTTGCATACGGTGCCTTTCGTGTATGCGAACCTTGCTACCTTGCTTTGCAAACATCTCTAATGTCCTCATATTGAAACTAGGCCGGAGTTGACAACCCTTGCGGAATCTGGCTACTCAAGCTATGCATGCCAATGATGATATGGCGAATTCCCAAAGTTGTAGATGTGAAACCTGCCAACCATGCGGAGCCTGGCCATGGAGCACATCCCTTGGGGGTGGGGAGTCTCTAGTCCTCGGATGCATAGCATGGGCCTTGCCCACGTGTAACTGTCCTTGCATGGTCAAGTTTAGGGCTCTAATTTTTTTTTGTAAAACCTGTAGCTTGCATGGCGAGCATGGCGGCAGCAGCCTGCGTGATCAAGGAAATCAACAGGGTCGTCGATACATACCATACCCAGGCAAGGCCATGTGACGAAAATTACCCCCCATGGTAGTGCGAAGCCATCCCCATCTTGTGCGTTTGGATCCGAGCAGGTCGAATTCCGCTTCGTTTGTGTGCAAGGGTCGCTTCCCGCGGCCTGCTTGTCGGCTCCACTGTCAAATCAAGGGACCATGCCCACGCCATTAAGGCTTGACAACCACATTGAGAGAGAGAGAGAGAGAGAGAGAGAGAGAGAGAGAGAGAGAGAGAGAGAGAGAGAGAGAGAGAGAGAGAGAGAGAGAGAGAGAACATGAAACCAAGTGTGCAAGGCTTTCTCCTCCTCCGCAAGACTTCCTCCTCCTCCATAGCTCCTCCTTCCCCCTGAGCTCTGATACCAATATAAGACCTAGGGAACTGAGACCTAGGATCCTCCTCCCTACCGCCCTATATATAGGCCTAGCTCGTAGCTCTTACCCTAAGAGGATCCCCAATCCACACTGGTCCAGTCCAGGCCCTTGGCCTAGGTCCCTGACCCCCTAGGTTGGGCCTTGCCCCGTAGGACCCTTGCCTTGACAGTTTAGGGTCAGACAGACGCCAATTTCCCTTGCAGTCACCATCTCCATCTCCAAGTGAAACAAACAGATCACCGCTGCCTTTGCCTTTTCTGTGCTCTTCCCCTTGACTAGCTCTCGTGATCCTGTGTTTAGAGTTAGACGCCGATCGCCCTTGCATTGGCCATCTCTATCTCCAAGTAGAACAAACAGATCGCCATTGCCTTTGCATTTTCTGTGCTCTTCTCCTTGGCCACCTCTTGTGATCCTGCGTTGAGAGACCTCCATTGGGTCGATTCCTTTGCTGCCGCGTCACCATCGCCATGGCCATCGCCACCTTCTGATTCTTGTTGTTGACGGCCTGCGACATCACCATCCAACTCGGCGCCATTGGATATTGCAGAGATAGGTTCTTTCTCCCTGCCTCTCTCCCCTTCCCGTGTGATGTTAACTGTGTGCGCACCAAAGACACTGCATTAGGGTAAAATTAAAAGTCTCAAACCGCATGGTTGGAATAATTACTCCTTATGTGACCGTGCCTGAGTTTGGGCATAGTGAGTGAGTAGGCCTATAAATCTATCACTGATAGCATTAAATGCTCTGTTATTATCCACCTGTTCTGAATTCTTGGGTCACAGGACAGAACCAAGCGAATAGGGCCCTTCGGAGATTCTTTGGGCCCCTATTCGCTTGTTTCTGACTCAAGTGACGTCACCTTTTATGACATTAGCGCATGGGACAGAACCAAGCGAATAGGGGCCTTCGGAGATTCTTGAGCCCCGGCCTATTTTTTTGGTTCTGACTCAAGAGCCGTCACCTTTTATGACATTAGCGCACGGGACAGAACCAAGCGAATAGGGCCCTTCGGAGATTCTTTGGGCCCTATTCGCTTGGTTCTGACTCAAGTGACGTAACCTTTTATGACATTAGCGCATGGGACAAAACCAAGCAAATAGGGCCCTTCGAAGATTCTTGGGTCCCCATTCGCTTGGTTCTGACTCAACTGACGTCACCTCTTATGACATTAGCGCACGGGACAGAACCAAGCAAAAAGAGACCTTGAGGGGTACTCGAGGCTCAATATTCGCTTGGTTATGACACCAAATAGTTTTGGCTTTCTTTTCTTTCAGTCATGGGGATCATAGTCCTGGAGACAGACGTGAGCGAGGATACATGTGAAGAAAAACTATTCACGTTCTTATACAACGCCCGTGCTCATCATCGTGCAAGAGAACTATCAAGAATGTTTAATGCAGATTTTTCTATACAGAGGATTATAGATTGCTCATTTGAGTACCTACAAACACGTTTGCAAAAGTATGAGGCAGTCACTTGTGACAATTCCATGACAGTGACTGGGTGCACATATCTCATGCCATCATATCTCATGGCTGGGTGACATCTTATTTGTTGACACAGCTGTCTGCGACTCACTGTTCGCTTCAGGGTGGCAACTGATCAAAGATACATTCAATGAAGCGAATTTCGGATAGGCCAATTTGCCAACAAATGAGCAGTTTGAATCGACAACAAAACAAATCAGCTTGGAAAACATGGGTAGGCCCGTGGCACCCAGAGATCAGGTAATGAATAGTCAGTCTATTCACTTGTGGGGGAGGTCGATGCCGGAAATGGACAAGAATCAGATGGTAACTTTTGTCATGCATTCAGATGGTATTGGAGATGTCCCAGTGATAAAATATCATGATCATTTTTTTTGTTTACAGGTGCTAGTGTATGATGATAGTTTCCTTAGAAGAGCGGGAGGCTCACGGCAAGGGCTTGTCTCACTGGAGTCCAAGGCAAGGATGCGGTGTTGTCTCACTACATCGGGCGTTTCAACCACAAAAAGGTTTGTAGAAACAATTCAAGTATTTGGAAATTGTACTCATCTCACTTACGACCCATAAATTCATTACAATTTTTATATAGATCCTAATATACCACAAGGAATACTCCGATGACAATGCAAAGTTTCCATTGTTTGCAATGAAAGTTATTACAAGATTGTGTGGTGGGCACCCCCTCCCACTAAACGCAGAAAGACTAATTCTGATTGAGAAACAGTTTTCTCTACGCGTATTTGGCATTGGGTATGGGTGCCAAGCACTCATAGCCCCCTATTTCATGTCCTACACAGCTCAGGCTCTGGCTGCAGGGGTTGAAGACCCGGAAAGCTTAGATCCATACAACAAGTGGTTGTTTTTGAGGGAAATAAGACGCCTGATGCCCGTGGGAATGCTGCCATCAACAGAGGAACGAGCTCGTCTACAGAGCTTACACATCGAAGAGGTACAAAGTGAGGAAGAAGGAGGTCCATCAAAGAGGATAAAAACGACAGGCTTAGGTCCATCTTCTCCCGCTCCTGACTCGTGACCGTCGCCACCTCGCATGGAGCTCTGCCGCATTTGAAGCTCCCCAAGCCATCTGTTTCTTCTCTTTGCGGCTATGTTGTAAAGACTGTGTAATTTCTGAACTCTTAAGAAGTTCCTTCTGCCTTGCTCTATGAATTAGTCATCTATAAGTCCATTGGTGTAACTCTAATAGGCTATTGGTATTTTCTTTTCCTCCCCAATGTCTAGTGTGCTTAAAATAACCTGTTCTTGCCATGTAGTGGGTTTTTTCTATGCCTTGTGTGGACCATATTGATAGTGAGCCGTATGTCTTGGCAAAATATGGACCATGGCTGAACAGTATGTGCTGCATTAAAATAAAACAAAATGGTCAGTAGAGTAAAATTTAAAATTTTGTTTTGTATACGTAGAATGCCAAACCACCATGTAATGTGTGATATGTTGCCCACCCACCCTGTAAGGTAATCCTTTTTCTAATCCAGCAAGGCTGCTTGAAATGATGTGAGCTTACTTTGGTCCCAATAATGCTGCTCAACGTAATGGAAAATTTTATCTAGTGATTTCCATACGTTCGCCTTGTGATTCTAGATTGCCCTACCACCAGCATTGTCTTTAACCACTTCATGTAACTGTTTCCATTTGTTGAATAGTTTTCTCCTTTCTTCTCTATCTAACTCTTTGAGGCTAAACTAAAGAAACCTTCTTGCCTTCACTCCGCCTATCGATGCTTTCCTCGGTACCTTGTACCAACTTTGAGACATCTTAGGGTCCTCTTCGATTTTGACATTGCCTCCATGCAAACCAATGTCTAAGAGCACTCCTTCTAATGCTTTGATCACTCTTTTCGACTCACTCTCTGGCTTTAATGTCCATGCAAAACATATGTACAAATGAACCACCTTTTCAATCATTCCACAAAGTGCATGAAGTGTACAGACGTGAACTCTACTCAGAGGAATATCAAGCACTGGTTTAAAAGTCTTATCTTGAAGATGTCTGTTGGGAGCTCTATTCCATTGCACACTCTCAAGAGATTGTGCATCAGCCATGAATATGAAGCACTGGTTTAAAAGTCTTATCTTGAAGATGTCTGTTGGGAGCTCTATTCCATTGCACACTGTCAAGAGATTGTGCATCAGCTATGCAATATAAGCATGGATTTGCCATAGCTGCTCCGTGTGTTATGTTGTACATACACTTAAGAGTCTTTAAGTCACCTACCATGTGACATTCCACTGTGTAGTCACTAAATCCTTCCACTGAAAGAACGGCTCCGTTTCTCTGTTGACTGATGATAGAAGGAATTTGGGTTTGACTAAAAACCCAATCGAGGATTTCAAAATTTTCCTTATCAACCTACATGAAAAACAAAAACACAAAATCAACAACCAAATAATCAATATTTTTGTTATCATAGAGTGAACGAAGTATACCTGAAATGATCCTAGAGTTAGAATGTTGTTTTCGGATTGCACGTTGAAGTATCGTGGATCCTCTTTCATTATTGATGGATCCAGAGCTCTTTTCATGAGGGTAATGGTGACTCTCTCCAGCTTCTTGTTCTTCAGGACCTCGCACTCGTCGAGCTTCAAAACAAACGTGAGAACCCCACCGCACTCCTCTCGACTGATGTCAAAGAAGTGAACTTCATACCTTTGCAATGCTTCAAGATCAACGAAGAGGTTGTTGTGCTTGTTAAACTGTACCTCTCTGCCGCCCTTGCCTAAGAACGTTGCTTCAATATGGAATGGTGACCCAAGTTTCTCAAACACCTCATTGTTTATGTGCCGACAAGCAGCTTCTACATGTGATGGCTTTGACACCAATGATCCTCTCTGTAGTTTATTTTGAGACTTTTTAGCTAATTCTTTGAAGAGTGCCATGTAACCCATCTGCGAGATGCCACTCTCATCAAGTATTTCTTGCACTTCCATTGGTTCTAGCTGATTCTCGTTCATGAAGGAGGTAAGTAGCCTCCCTTTCAACTTACAAAATTTTTTCTGAGTTATGATCTCTTCAACTACTTCTGTTGGAACTAAACGACTGTAATGCACTCCGGCATTGAAGCTTGCACCGTTCAAGTTTGGATGCAGTAAAGACTTGCCAAAAAAGAACCATGCGTTATGATCATGCATAGGAAAGTGTATCCATTTATTAATGAAGCACATTGAAGAAACAAACTTCGAGTTACCTTAAAGCTCGTATTCGTTTTTTCAGGCCACCACTACCAACCTTCATGTTCTCAATGTTGCACAGATCTTGTTTTCTTTTTCGACTACCAAGCACAGTGTCTTTCTCTTGCAAACTTGTGATCTTCTTCTGAAAGCCTTGGATTGTCTCTCTGTTTGATGAAATCTTTTGAGAGCATGCTTCATTAAGTTTCTTCAGCTGCATGTTCTCCATTGCCAGGAAGTTTCTTTGCCTTTCCGCATTCAATCCTCTCATTTCCAAATGTTCGGTGTATCCCAATAGCCCATCATTGCCATCGCCTGTGAAATGTAAGAGGTTAGTGATATTACCAAAGGGAGGTGGCGCATTTGTCGTAGGATCCTTTGGATAAATAGACCCATCGGTCCACAAATCCAAATGATGTTCCTTGTTAGTCCTTTTAAGTTCTTTCTCCCGTTGAGATAAGAAAGACTCCCTCCTACGTTTCTGCAACGGTGCGTACTCTTGCAATACATCAACATGAAGATGATATGTGTTCTTTCTTTGGGTAACTGTTAAAGATGAAGGGGTTGAGGATTGTAAGTTCAAATTAGTGTTTTCATCAGGAAAAGAGGCGTTCTCCATTCCTAGAGTTGAAAGAAAACAGAGATTCGAAACTCACGAAATATCTCAGGTTTTGGGAGGGAAGGCCATATTCTCAAGTTTAGAGTTGATAGAGTTCGTGTGGCTTATGTTTCTGGAGGGAACGCTTGTAAGTTGGCATTTCAAATCATTAGTCATACGGTTAGTTGGATTCCTGACAAGAGAACGAAGGATAAGAATGATAAAGACGACGGCTACCTACCAAAGAATGTCATTTTGGCTTTTTGTTGCGTAGAAAAGTATCACATAAAATGCACAATTTAACATTTTCATTTTCTCTCTCTAAGCCAACATGGCACTTCTTACAGGGCCCAAAAGTGAGTCCAACTTTCTCCTAATGTTTGGAGGGGGGGTGTTGACGGACCAGCGCCAACGACATGCATTGTGCTTCATTAGTGTGTACACATATGTGTATACACATATTCTTTGTATCTACGGGCTCTACTTGAGTTCCACTTTGTACGTCTATGAGTAGATGAGCCTAGATGCCTATTACATTCATTTACACTTTTGGCCGGCCGCCCATTTTTAGAAGCTCTTTGTATATAACTCAATTGACAAGATGTGAAAGGGTATTCTTCGAAGAGCCAACTCTTGGAGAGCAAAGAGAGCTCAAGAGAGTGTGAGGTGAGTGTGGAGAAGAAGAAGAGGAGTGGCTATGGAACTTGGAGCTTCCTCATGTTAAGTATGGAGCCTGATTTACCCTTGTAATTTTCTGTGGTAAAAGCGCACATTTGTAAGGCCCCCATTATGAGGAGAAGCCATCGTGCGTGAAGAAAAATCACTCACCGGACAAGAATCAGGGGTAACTTTAAAGGCCTCGGGGGTGGAGGTCCCCGAGACATTTTTTTTGGCCGGAATATTCTTTTTCACTGGAATATTATGGCCGGACGGCGGCCGGAAAGTGGTCGGAAAACAACAGGTCGGTTGGCCGGTGGTCGGTAGTCAATGGCCGATGGTCGGTGGTCGGAAGTCAATGGCCGGTGGCCGGTGGCCGAATTCAAAAGCGGACTTGTCTTCTCAAGGGCGGCCACACATGGGCGGATTGGAGGGTCTGATTTGGACTTATTCACACAAGGGCGGCTACACATGGCTGTCTCTCATAAGAGAGGGTAGCCCTTTTGGCCTATAAAAGGAGGCCATTTCTACACACATTTCATAGTGTGAAGTTGATGCAACAAGGTGAGTGTGAGGTGGTGAGAGTGACCATGTCCCTGATGATGAGCAAATCATTTTACCTGCTCAAGATGTTCTACAACTCCAGCCTGATACTATCCTAGAAACTCGAGAGAGAAAGCTTAGGAATAGATCCATCAAAGAACATCTTATCTTATGGAAGGATTTCCCTATAGAAGATGCTACTTGGGAAGATGAGACATCCCTTCTTAAGGATTACCCTTCACTGTTCTTGAGATGAGGACATCTAAAAATTTAAGTTGGGGAGATTGTAAGGTCTCTACTTTCCAATTTCACACAAGTTCTATTACGCACTTGAATTTTTTTAACCATCACTCATTAATTAAGATATTCAAGTTCAAATTATGAATCGTAAGTTGAGAAAACCTAGAATTTAAAATTTACGCTACAAAATTCTGACATATTTAGCTATATGAATCACTAACTAACTTATTGCAAGACTTATTTACTGATTGTAGAATTTTCTTTTACTACTGTAAAGTTAATATAAGACTGTAAAGTTTAAATTAAAAATGTAAAGTAAATTATCATCAAGAAAATAAATAAAATAATACATAGGGATGACAAATGAAGGCACATGGATCACATAGGAGGGGACAAAGTGGGACACACTATCACATGGAAAGGAGTGGCCTTATCTTTTGATGATAATGACAAAGTGGTCAAACTCATGGATACCACAAGGGTACCAAAAACGCGGATATGATTTTTGAAAAAAAAAATTATTTTTTTTAAATTAAAAAGAAAATTATTTTTTTTAAAAAAAAAATTTAAAAAAATATTTTTTTTTTGAAAAAAAAAAGTTGGACGTTTTTCTTTCTGCTATAAATAGAGCATCCATGCTCACACTTTGGACATAGAGATTGCCTCTATAGCGCTCACGAAGTGCTGCCACTTCTCTTAGAGAGAAGGCGTCCACAAACCACTAAGAGAGCAAAAACTCTAGTGGACTAATAAGGTATGTATTAATTGAGCATTCAATTAGTTCTAAGAAGGATATGTGTGTATATGTGCTATCTCTTACTCTAATCTCTAATAGATTAGTAAGATTCAATTAGTTATGTGTATGTGTGCTATCTCTTACTCTAATCTCTAATAGATTAGTAAGATTCAATTAGTTATGTGTGTGTGTGTATGTGCTGTCTCTTGCTCTAATCTCTCTAATAGATTAGTAAGATTCCATTAGTTATGTGTGTGTGTGTGTGCTATCTATTATTACTCTAATCTTCTAATAGATTAGTAAGATTCAATTAGTTTAAGAAGGATATGTGTGTGTGTGTGTTATCTTTTACTCTAATCTCTCTAATAGATTGGGGATATTCAATTAACTTTAGAAAAGATGTGTGTGTATGTTTTCTCTTACTTTAATATCTCTAAGTATACCTATTCTCTCTAGTTAGTACATCTTCACTATTAACTTATATATTGTTAATTGAAAGTTAATACATAAGAGAACTCATCGTATTCTTATCATACATGATGAAATTCTCATTCACCAGTGTTATTGTCAATTAGGTTAAATAGAATTTTGAATAATAACTAAAAATTGATTTAGTTGAAGTATAGAATTGAAGTTAGAATTGGATTAGAAATGTCAAGCATAAAAGTAATGCATTCCTAAACTTTCACTCATAATTTACACACTTAATTTATTAATTAAAATTAGCAAATATTTGGTGTATAGAAATTATATGTAGAACAACAACACTAAGTGTGAATCCGAGTTGGCGAGGGTTCAAATTACAGACTCTCTTTGAAAACAAGGAGATTACTAGGGAAATTGACCAATTTAAAGTTCTAAGTGTATAACATAAGTGTAGTACAAAAAAATGGCTCCAAAGCGTGCTCGAACACAAGGCACTAATGATCATGAAGCTGGTACAAGTAACGATGGAATCCCTGCGAAAAATGCTATGTCTCCACCAATCGGACCAATCGGAGCTATGGTACAGGTTAGTATTGCAGTTTCAAGTTATGAATCATTGCATATGCGAGACCATAGGAATATATTATTTACCTTATGAAAAGAAAATACGGACCGAAACCACGGGGCTTAACCCCAAGAACTGCGTCATATGTTTGACAAGTAGGAAAGATTGTCTGGTTAAACTGGTTGCTATAGGAAAGAATGTTTGTCCAAAACCTTCGGTATGGTTTTTCTCAAGTATCTCTACTTATTAGCACTGGTATTATGTGGCAGTTGCCGAGGCGTGAGATGACGCCCAGGATGGCACCGCTGATGCTGTGGTGGGAGTACACCCAGGTTAGCCCAGCGGGATACTGCGGTTTTGTTTTGCCATGGCGTGAGGATGACGCCCAGATTGGCACCGTTGTTGCTGTGACGGGAGTACGTCCAGATTAGCACAACGAGTACTTGTCGAGCGGTATGGGACGCTCATGAGGACAAGGGTTTTTATGAATAATGTATATACCGATCGGACATAATAGCGCCAGTAGAGATTCTTGAGTGAACCTAATCCAAGGGTTGTTGGTTTAAAAATTGGACGACTTCTTGTTTGACAATTGTTTGTAATACTGTTTGAAGGGCTGTTTTAATGAACCAGTATCATAAATAAAGTAAAGGAACATGTATGTTTAAAAAGTGTGGTAGTAATTAGATAACAAAAGAAGGGTGAGTGTGGTGTGGAAAGTGGGAGAATGATACCCCGACGATATCATTCTATGGACGGGTGGACCCGATGAGTCGGATAACTTTCCAACGCTAGAATTTGTTTTTAGTCATAAATCTTAAAAGAGACAAACCTTGGCGGCTGTGCTTCTGAAACATGGAGAAAAAAGCGCACAGATTGGCCACTCTAAGATTTATACTTTTAGGTATAATTGGTTATAGATAGTTTTTAGATAGGATTATGGTGGTCACGCTCCGCCATAGCGAGATAGGACCAATCCTTCACTAACGGTTCATGCCCGTGGCTACGTAGTAGCTAAGGCAATGTCCGTTGGTTTTTCCTTATCAGGATTGGAGACCTATCAAAGGTACTCCGCTCCTCTCGACTAGGGGCAGGGACCTCACACATGCCGTGTTCTACTATGTTGGCTCCATACCAAGAAAGCATGGGTGGAGAATCTCTTACCTCAGGTATTATACTGGTAAGTTATTTAATTGTAACTATTTGATTTAAAAAAAAATATCGATGTACAACATATGCACATTTGTTTTGAAATGTAGGTTCCAAAGGAGTTAAGGGACGATGTTTATAATGATTTGTCAAACTTAATGCATTGTGCGACAGAATCAGATTTTGAAGGCAGATTTCAAGAGCTTTTGGTGAGGTATTCACCGTACCCAAATATAGTTTGTTATGTTACTAATGGATGGTGTGGGTGGGATTGCATGTGGAAAACCCAATGGCCAAGGTTTGGACGAATGTTTAGACATGGCAATGTTGACACCACAAACTTGGTGGAGCGCTTATGGCAATATATTAAATATACTCTTTTGGATGCTCGGATTAATCGATCTATCTTGGAGCTCTTGCATGCGCTTGTGGGTGACTCGAAGTCTGGAAGTCGCATCGGTGGTACCCTCTTGAGGTTCTTTCAACAAAAACAAGAAATAGGTAATTTGTTCTCTTTTTTGTTTATTGCAAAGCATACATTGAAGGTGTGGATTCGTGTCTAATTCATGCTTTGCATGGTAGCTGACTCTGGGCGATATGGCGTTCGGGGGGGGACAAAGATGCAGACAGCAAAAATGCTTGAAGGGGAGAGAATCTTGCAAAGGTTTCAAACCACACCATCTACCTTTCAGGTTATAAATGAAGGGTCACTTCTCTTCAAGATTCAAAGTGCCACAACTGAGAGTATTGTTGGAGCTATATATGGCTCACTCTACTCAACTTGGTCTCACCTATATATTTGTATCTTGTCCTCAATATGAATCAGTCTTTGGGAGTATATATGGTGTGTCTCTTGCCTCGTCTCTCTCTCTTTCTCTCTATATCTCAACATGGTATCAGAGCAGTAACGATCATACGCCGATTCAATTCATGGTGACAAAACAGTATGTGTATGCGATTTGCATGTAAGATTCAAAAATTGCTACAAATTTTATTTTTGAGCATTGATTCTTGTTAATTGTGGTTGTTTTGTGTTAAGAAGAATATGATTAGTGTTTTGTGTGACGTTTATTGCTAATCAATCTAATCGTTGATTACGTTTTCTTGTTGATGACATCCTGAACTTCATCTCAATTTTTCTTGCTGTTCTGCTCAAAATTTGGAGAAACGGGAAAAGCACAATGGAGCATAGCGCAATGGCACTTTTCATCCAAAACTTGTTCGTCTCCTCGAGCTCTTCGATTTGAGTTCTAGGTTTGCGTCAATCGGAGTTCGCAGCAGAAAGTTATGTTGTTTTTACTATTCAAAAATTTGGTATGGAATCTGCACATTCAGCCAACACACCTTGTCTTGCAAGCTCTACGAAGAACACTTCTGACAATGGTGGTCAACTTGTCACAAATCAACCTTATGCTAACTTGATTGGATGTCTTCAGTTTGTTGGCATGAACACTCGTCCTGATATTCTGTTTGCTGCTAATTATCTTGGACAACATCTTGCATGTCCTTCTCTTAAGCATTGGTCTGCTGCAAAGCGTGTGTTGAAATACTTGAAAGGCACTGCAGATTTTGGTTTAGTCTATCGACGACAACTCACATCGGATTCTATGCAATATCTTTCTCTTTTGGGTTACACAGATGCAGACTGGGCAAGCTCACATTTATCTATGCGATCTACTAGTGGAAATTGCTTCTTTATAAATGGTTGTCTTGTTTCTTGGACTAGCAAGAAACAACGTTGTGTTGCAGTTTCTACGACTGAGTCAGAATATGTTGCAGCATCACTTGCAGCTCGTGAGTTGATTTGGCTTCGACAAATGCTGGTTGATATTGGTCACTCTCCTCTTTCTAGCACACCCTTGCGGTGTGACAACCAAAGTGCTATTAGTCTTGCAAAAGACTATGTTCAACATAATAAGTCAAAGCACATTGCTGTCCATTATCATTATGTCAGGTATGAAGTACGCAAAGGAACCATTATGGTTGAACACTGTCCAAGTAACCAGATGATTGCAGACATTTTGACCAAAGGCCTCAACGAGTCACGTTTCATCCTTTTGCGCTCGGAGCTTGGAGTTGCTTCGACCTCACTCTTTCTAGATTAGCTTCTTTGCTATTGTAATAGCTTTGTACATATGACATTGTAATCTTTTAGGTACCATGCACTATGCACACTCCACATTTGCACATTGTGATCTCTAAGTCACTTGAATATTTGTACATAGATGCACAATTCACTTTCACATCATCATCGCTGGTTCATATTTTCACATTGTATAGGGGCTTGGGTTTTTCCCTTGAACTCCCCAAGGGTTTTTTCATCCAAAGCTAGAGACCTTTGTTTGAGTGGGGGTGTTGGAGCTATATATGGCTCACTCTACTCAACTTGGTCTCACCTATATATTTGTATCTTGTCCTCGATATGAATCAGTCTTTGGGAGCGTATATGGTGTATCTCTTGTCTCGTCTCTCTCTCTTTCTCTCTACATCTCAACAAGTATATGGTATTATGTCAGCTTGCAAAGCAATTATTGTAATTGTCCGGATTGGGGCAGTCAATGTAAGCATCTTAATGGTGTTCGAATGATAGTACTGACTCACTTTCCTCGTTTGAAAGAATTTCTACATGGTGCACATGAAGACGCATCCAACATCTACAAAGATGTCATGCATCGTGATTTTGAAGCACACGATAGTGACAATAATGTACAAGAGAGGGAAGATGATGTGGTGGATCTCATCAACCACCTCAAGGATGCACTGTCAACTATACAAAAAGAGGTGTATTCTAAGGATCCCAAAGAGATTGAAGTCATTAGGAAACAATTGCAAAACATGAAAGGGAAACTCTCAACATCTGTGATCCCTACAAAGATTGATCTCCCTGCCAGAGGGAGTATTAAACAAATACAAGCCCATGTTACAGCAACTCGGCTTGGTCATGGCGTACCACTAGTTCGCACATGTGAAGAACAACAAAGCATAGACCTTGATGGAACGGGCCAACCTTCCAAACCATTGCGTCAAACGGGCCAACTCAGACGCAAGCACCAAAGGGGGAGATTGCGTGTCCGTTTTGATAAGTGACCCCGTATTTGGTGTCCACATTGTTGCACCAAAACCTTGCTAGTGGATTCTCAAATCACACCCACGTGTCACGCGTGTCATGCTCTCCTCCCTATAAAGCCTATACACATCAAGGAAAATGTCATTCAATCTCTAGTGGGTCAAGTGATTCGCGTCTGTAATGAAGCTGAGAGTTTTGGGGGGGTGATTTCTTCTTACCAATTTGGTGGTGCAGAAGATGTTGAGTATTGCTTTACACTTACCCGAGAAAATGGAGAACAACTACCAGGCATCAAAGCTTCCATCGTCAGAATGCTATTGTTGTATTCTTCTAGTCGAAGCCATGTAATGACGTATTTATGACAATTATATTTCAAGCTTTTTTTAATACAAATGGAAAATTTTGACGAGTTTTATTCAATTTTGATTTAAACCAAACATTATTCGTATGTTGAGATTACGTTAATAGTACACAAATCTAAAGTTCTAACTCTCTTCCATAAAAGTAATCTCTGCACAATGTGTCGAGATTACTTTTTCTCCAGAGAAATAGAAATTAACAACTCTCTGGAGAAAAAGTAATCTCGACACATTGTGCAGAGATTACTTTTTTTATAGGGAGTGGCTAACAGTTCAAAATTTCTAGCTCTCTGGAAAAAAAGTAATCTCGACACATTGTGCAGAGATTACTTTTATGGCAGCGAGTTAGGGATTCTAACTCTCTGGAAAAAAAGTAATCTCGACACGTTGTGCTGAGATTAATTTTTTCCAGAGAGTTAGGGATTCTAGCTCTCTGGGAAAAAAGTAATCTCGACTCGTTGTGCTGTGATTACTTTTCTTCCAGAGAGTTTAGAAACTAAGAGCTCCCTACCACAAAAGTGATCTCTACACATTGTGTCGAGATTACTTTGTTTCAAGAGGGTTGTTAATTTCAACTTGTTGAGATTACTTTTTAACTTTTGAACATAGTAATGAGTTGTTACATCAGTTTTTTGCTTTGCTTTGTTAAAAATCTCTTTGCATTTTTGAGCGTTTGCGGAGCCAAGACCTCTCTGCAAATAGTGTGCTTATACTTGCAACTAGTAATCATATCCCATTATGAAAGTGTGGGTAAACCAATTCTTGAAATGTATGTTAATTCTAGTGTGCTCTGAAAGCAAAAGTCGACATGTATGTTAATTCTAGTGTGCTTTGAAAGCATAAGAATCCATCTTGAAGGGTGGCATCATGCAAAGGATGAAATGGATATTCGCTCTGTAAATACAACTTAAAGAGACTTGTTGTGTGTAAATAACCTCCGCCTAAGGATGAGGCGGCCAGATCTCATCTTCCATAGAAGAGACAGTGTTGACTTTTCAATGGGTCATTTTTGCTGTAGTTGTTTAGTGGTCTGGTTTGCAATGAAACGCTACCACTTTTATGTAAAGTGAAACGCTACCACTTTATGAAAATTTTAGTGGAATAGTAGCATCAACACTCCTTTGTGTCGAACTTTTTGTCAATTAGGAAGTGCTTTTGGGTTTTAATTGCAGGCCATGAGCCCTCTTGTTTTTAGTGCAGGCCTTCATATATTTTCTTGATCCAAACCGAGTGGAGGATATCAATGAGGAGTCAACTCTAGTGTTTCTATGGGCGGCCATGTACTCTAAACTTTCTGCATGTAGGCATAAGCCGAAGCATCGTCATCATCCAGATGCAAGGCATTTTTAAAGGCTTGTTTCTCAGAACTGTCACAACATGTATTGTTGCTAAGACAACATGGGCTATAATCACCGGACAAATCGAAAGCAAAAGAGAGACAGACAAATTCTGGAATAATAAACAAGCATGTATTCCTCATAAAGACCATGTATTCCTCATAAAGACGAGGCTTCTGGAATAATAAACAAACATGTATTCCTCATAAAGACCATGTATTGCTCATAAACAAGCATGTATTCCTCATAAAGACCAGGCTGCTGGAATAATAAACAAGCATGTATTCTTCATAAAGACCATGTATTCCTCATAAAGACCAGCCTCAGCATTGTAAATTTCCATTCGTCCGAGTAAATAGAACCCTCAAACCATTCAGCAGGACACTTTATCCAAACCCACGACCATATTAGCATCTGAATGTTGAGTGCTGTCCGCATTGCCCTGATTCAACATTGGTTTCAAGTACGCATGCTTCACCCTCAAATTCTGGTCTCTCTGTATCCTTGAGTGGCAGCTAAGCTACAGCAACTTCATCACCAGCATGTAAAGATGCTGACACTAATACACTTTCTTCCAAAATACCAAAGCAGGGCACATTGTCATTCCAGCCTAAAATAGGAATAAAAAGCCAGCAACTCAATCACCTTCATTTAAGCACTTGAGAAACAAATGAAACAATGGAATTGCATACTCCATCTGTGGAGGACCAAAAGGCAGAAATTTACAAACCAAAACCAGATAAAATTATTTTGAACGTAATTTGTACATCAAGGACGGATCGGTAGGCTTCGACATGCAAAGCCTCACTACTCATAATCCAGCCAAGTACTATAAAAGCTTTCTTGTGTGTGTGTGGGAACCTCTTTGTGTGTATCCAGATTACATGTGCTATGCATGTGCTCCTCATTCACCCCCCATTCTGGTGTACCTGCTCGTGTACAACTTTGCATAAAAATATCAGGAGACTGGATTCTACAAAAAAGCGTCCCATAAGCCTGAGTAGATTAATCAAGTCCAGACATGACAATATCCCATGTAAGTAAGATTCTCAGCATTGTAGCCTGCCGCAAATTACAACACACAAAGTGGACCAAAATGTAAATATAGACAATATCTGTTAACAAAATCATCGATACAAAGTAGGCCATGACGACTTCCAAAGTTTGCCATTAATACAATAAAAGGTGAACACAACATCGACCTAAACCATGGCCTATCCAAGTGTGACCTCACCCAAAGCCTTGTTCAACCAAGCATTGAGTTTCTGTCTCGTGAACTCGACCTCTTCATGCGCAAACCAATTCTTTTTTAACTGAAAAGAACACAAAGCATTAGAAAGCAAAAAAGTAGTGAGAGTTCACACTATAATGAGTGCTTAAGATAAGCGATTACCAAATTTTCTTGAGGCTTTTGATCTTTAAGAGTGGTCTTTATCAATAACCTCATTGCTGTCATCACATAATAACCACAGTCGGTAGAATTTGGCTGCTGAGGACACTATAGCCAACAAACATGTGTATAAGTCAACAACAGAAAATTCACTACACAATGCAATAGCACACAACCCTAAATTGTGCCATAAACCTGTGCAGTGAGGAGTTCGCAAGCTTCCCGCGGATCTTCAAGTTCTTCTCTAACTTTAAGGTTTGAACAATGCTTACTAAAATGCTTTAGTACCCTTCAAACACAAGCAATTGATTAATTAAAATTATGCAAACAATGTGACCATTATGTTTAAAGCAAAAACAATGCATACCTAGACACGTGTGGTAAGAGTCTCTCCATGCAGACAATCGAAAGAGAGTCAAAGAGAAGTATAGCTGAACATCGTCGAGAAAGAGTGGGTATGCGTATGAGATGGGCATTGTAAAATGCCACAAGAACCCAATGTGATCTATGTAAAGAACACACATTCAGACTTGAAGCTTGACAGTTTTGATACTACGAAAATACATAAAAGTAAAACATCCATACCCATCCAAAACGGGGAAGAAGGTAAATACGTGAGCTCCTAAATCAGGTGTCCCAAAGAAATTGCTAAACGTATGATCTCCTATAGCACGCTCAGAGACAAATGGGAACCACAAGCTGTCTACCCACCACACACCTGAGAGAACATCGGGCGGCAATATGCTTTCCATCCACCTATGAAGGATGAGATACACAAGTGAACAAAGCAAAAAATCTATAATGTTACTTAGGCATAAAGTTTATTTCCTTACAATGCAAAAAGGTTGATCGTTTTTGTAGAAGCTTCAAGATCTAGAACATCATCAATAACATGGGCATCTAACCCCGACTCAAGCCCAGATCTAGAAGACCGCAAAACAAAAGTGACTCCCTTATGGCACCTATGAAAAAATGCACACACTTACACTGTTTGTTTTTCTAATTACGCTTGCAAGATTTACATGCAAAAGAGTAAATCTACGTTAGTAGCACACCTATCCAAGAACTGATCCATATTGCAGTGATCAATCTCACACACAAGGCGATCATGGCTCACCAAGAAAGAAATGGTCTCGACATGCGCAAAGCTAGCGGTCGATGATGAAACCGGCTACAATAACATTCAAATTATAGCTTGAAATAAATGTAAAAACTTGTCACTATAAAGAGAATGTGAGTGTGTAGTCAAGGAAAGTAAACTTACGATGGCAAACTCATCATCTGAAACTTTAATACCCTCTTTGTCATCGCTCTCGTTTTCTTCTCGAGGAATGTCAGCGTCATGTGGAACTCCATAAGCACGGGGTTTGTATCCGCGCTTAATTTTTTCCTCTAGCTTTGTTATCCTACTTGGCATGTCTGCTTCCCATGCAGACTTTTGCGCTTCAATCCATGACTCTTCCCACTCTATTTGCGATTTTCCCTCTTTGTCAAAGACTCTTTCCCACTCTTTTGTTGCCCGCACTTGTAAATCTTTGTGAAATTTTCTTCGTGCCGCCCTAACTTTATATGCAATATCTCCAAACCTTGTAACGCATTGGCGTTTAGATCTAGGAGACACTGGTCGTGGTGGCCGTTCACTGGTTTTAGGACGTCCTGTTTTGTGCTCTGGAACGTGAATATTTGTGATTTTGTGCACATTCTTTAAATGCCTAATAAGAAGGCATCGCCTTTCGTAAGAAACCTTTTGGTCAATACATGTTTGCGATGCATGACACTCACGAATAACCTTCCCATTTGTTCCCATAACCTCAATGAATAGAGTCAATTCCTGACAATGAGACGGAAAAAAACATTCAATTTTTCCCTGCCCGATTACATGCTTCAAAAGCACCAAAAATCTCCAAAGATATGCAATTTACGTCGACATTGTGTGGCATTTTGAGAGAAGTAAGCTCGTAGACATACCTCATGATTCGCCATCAGCTTATTGTAGAAGTACTACACCCTATACTCCCCTTGAGTTGAAGCCGCAAATATTTGTAATCCCGGTGAAAGTAATCTCTACACACCTATGAAATTACTCAGAATCGACCCTGGGCTTTGAAGTAATCTCTGCACACCTATGACAGATTTCAGATGCTCAGCAAGAAAGAAGCAGAAAGACGTGACCGGTGAAGAGGGACGAGCATAGACCCATAAAGATTGTTGTGCTAAGGCCAACATATGCTTTAAGAATACCATACACAGGGCCTCTATTCCTTCAAAAATTCCTCACAACATGCACATCATTGGCAAACATATGCGATAAATGCAAAACAAGGATCAGAATTCAACATTGACATCTTAATATCTATCTTTCTTCAATGACCGTGTGAATGATTCCAAAATTGGGTTATATGCAAGCCATGCAAGACAGTCTTTTACATATACACCTCTAATTTCTGTAGAAGCATGATTCAACCCTCAACCACATTCTAACACTGTTGACCCTCATTTCATTTGCTGCTTAGAGGTATTTCTGGTTTTAATTCACTGTATTAACAATAGCTTAAAGTACTCAACGAACAATGCATGAAATGAGAGCACTCACAATGACCAACTTTCGTGCAGGTTCGGCAGAAGAAGTCAAGCAGGAATCTCGGCATACGACAGCACCTTGCCTCACATGGACAGCATATCTCCGAATGAGGACAGCATTCCCCGTGTCACTCAATCCGTGCAGGTTCGTCGTATGCAGTCAAGCAGGTTACACAGCATACGACAGTCCTTCGTGCAGATTTCACAGCAGCACCTCACGGATTTTTTTCGGCCACCCTTAGGTCGCACTATGCATGCCCGACTGTGTGTAAAACTGGCTCTGCAGTTCGAGCAGGCAGTGTTGCGCAGGCATCTTGCCCGACTGTGTGTAATGCAGGCTGTGTAATGCAGTGTCGCGTAGTGTCGAGCAGGGCAGTGTCGCGCAGTGTCAAGCAGGGCAGTGCCCGCTGTGTGTAATGCAGGATGTGTAATGCGTTTGGCGCAGTGTCGCGCAGGTTTGGGCAACCCGACTGTGTGTCACGCAGGTTCCCCGTAGGTCTCCTGAATCAAATTTCGTCGGCAGAGCTTTTCGGCGCAGGAGGATTTGGGCGCGTATAGCTAGGCGGATTACTTTTTGCATGTCGCTTTCCTCTGCGCCCCCAAAATTCGAAAGGTCTCCTGAATCAAATTGAACGGTCGATTTAACTCCCACCCTTGATCCCTTGAGTTCGACCCCATGTTACATATAGACGAGCCCCATTTTACTGGCTCTGCAGTTCGAGCAGGCAGTGTTGCGCAGGCATCTTGCCCGACTGTGTGTAATGCAGGCTGTGTAATGCAGTGTCGCGTAGTGTCGAGCAGGGCAGTGTCGCGCAGTGTCAAGCAGGGCAGTGCCCGCTGTGTGTAATGCAGGATGTGTAATGCGTTTGGCGCAGTGTCGCGCTGTCGTGCTGTGACATGTATATAGTGGGAACACATGCTACAAGAGTTATCTTGTAACTTTTTAGATACATAATTATATTTCCTATAATGTACATATGCATATGTAAGTGTAAATATAAGCTTTCTATCTCATCTTATTATTTATCTCAAGGGTAATGTATTCTTACTTTACCATCAAAAAATACTATGGGAAAAGTGTCAATAGCTCCACCTCTTTAACTTGGGGCAAAAAGCATTGATTCTTTCTTTCTACCATCTCATTATTATCTCACACCCTATTTAGATCCTATATCTAGAGAAATTTCCAATCTATATATATTCTATGTATTTTTCTTATATTTCTTTTTAAATAGCTACTAGGAGGGAATCAAATCCTAGTGGGACACTAGGTGGCATGATTTCAAAGATACACTTATTTTAATGCATTATTGCAAGCATGATTACAAAACTTTGTCAAGGAGCAATGTCATGCTTTCATATGGCATGAGGTGTCCTTTGGAATCAAATGAAAGTCTAGGCTAAGGGGACCACATGAAGACTTTTGCTGCAAGAAATGGACCCTATTTTGATGAATTTTTTACACAAGGTTCCAATCCAAATTGGAAAATGATTTTAAAATGAAAATCGTAGCTAATGAGCTGAAGTTTTTGCCCATATTTTTATTTTTTTATTTGGAGCTACGGTTGAGGAGATATGATCAAAATACTGGACCCCAGTCTGCCCACATCATGCAGGGACAGCTCATTTCCAACTTTTCCAATTCCTGTTCACACTGGCTCCTCTCTTCCTGTGTAAACCCTTGGGGGTTCCCTTCACCTATAAAAGGGGACCTCTTCTTCCTTGGAAAGAACTCAAGCATTCAAGCCATTGATGAGAGGAATTCTTGAGGGAGTGAGTAGTAATGCCTAATTGTACTTAGCCCCATTAACATAAGCCCAAGCCTACACTTTCTCCTAGAGGAAAACTAGCCATTCTTGTACGCCATCCTTGGAGGATCAACTCTAATCAAAGAAGGTGTTGTACTTGGCGTATCAATCAACGTTGAATTCTCCCCTCTTCTTCTCTCTCCCATCAATAATGGTGCCGAAGGGTTTCAAGTAAGATGTGTTCTACATTGATGTTTTCTTGATTTCTTGTTGTTTTCATTTTCATCTCTAATCCAACATATATATATGTACCTAATCTCATCTCCTTAACCAAACCTATCTCTCTCATTCTTAGTAATTCATCCTCTCTAGGTTCTCTTTGCTACAGGTACATCTCTCCCCGCAGTATCCTTATTGCCTACGGGCAAGAATAGGGCTTGGGAGGGAAACTTCTCATCTCTTCACTTCTCTCGTATCTACATTTCTCACATACTATCCTAAATGAATAACCCACATGATGATCATTTCTATCGCTGTCACTCTGTACGATCTACTAGAATTAACGTATGGATTAGCCGTAAAATACACTTTCAACAACGTATAGTGTTTCTCTTCGGCCCTGAAAGGCTCAATGAAATACTTCTATCACCGGATCCCATCATACTACCTCTCATAGACTATAATTTTTCTTTTGATGTAAGCGTAGTTATCTTGCTATGAACCAAGAGGATTTGTACACACAATTAATCCCAATCACTAGACAAAATATATATATTATGGTAAGCACAAAACTACAATTCCAAAGAACAATTCGTAGCCTATTTGGTCAGCCAAGATTGAATGCCATTAACTCATCCATTAACCCTTTCATATTACCCATGATACGATATGACCATAGCCTTGATGTTTTCATCTTCGTATTGTTTTGACATTCTCTTTTGCGTTCTTTCTTTGTGTGTGTGAATGCAAGAGAGAAAGAGTGAGTCTTCTTTGATTGCACTTCTTTCCAAACCCTAGTCTTCATGGCATATATGGTTTAACTCCTTCATATAGTTTTTGTTGAGTTCTCTTACAAACTCTCACAGCCATAAGCCCGGTGCTTTCCTGGCAAGACCGCAAATTTCTCGACATATTTTTGGTGAACCCGACGCGAATCTGCTAGGGTGAGAGTTTGTGGGTAACCATGGGTGATCATGTTGAGCAACAGGGTATGCATTTTGACCCAGCAACAATGCAAATGTTTCAAGCATTTGCAATGTTCATGCAACAACAACATGCTACTGAAAGAAGGGAGATTTCAGCAACGAAGGCCATACAAGCGGTCGTCAACAGAATGGATCAGTTCAATGGCAAAGATGTAACCAAGTACTTACGCGAGTATGTGAAGGAGATGGAGCTGCATCGCGTGTCAGAAGGTGAGATGATTCAAAGCTTTGAGCTAGTTGTTGCTCCAGAAATTAGGGAGCATGTTAGGGCAATTAAAGATGGGCATGGGAGAAATTGGGAAGAACTCAAAGTAGCTTTAAAGGAGGAATATTTCATGGAGGACTCTGAGAGAGTGACCAAAAGGACATTCTTAGAATGGGTAGTCAAGCCAAAGCAAGGACTATCAATAACAGAGCTACTTAGGGAATTTGAGCGGCGCTATGTACAACTCACTAGGACAGAAAGGGCCACACTAGATGCAGAGAAGATAGATCTTTTCTTACAAGCTGCAGGTAAAGAGTTTCAAGAAAATTTGGAGCTTCTTCTTGAAGATAAAGATGCTGAGCAAGGACTAAAGACCGACTGGAATGAGGTTGAAGGTGCTGTTTCGCTGCTTGCCAAACGACAAAGAAGAAGGGACAAGATGGTAGTAAACACTACAAGTCCTTCCACCTCAACTTCTGACAAAATGGTAAAGCCTACTTTTATCGCTCCTAAGTTTGATGAGTCCATGCTAGATGAGCTTGTGAAGGGAATGCGTGACTTGAAGGTGAAGTTTGCAAAGCTTGAAGAAAAAGGCCAACCATCAGGGCCACTTCCTAGGCAAAGACAACAGCCCAAAGAAGGGTTTGTTAATAGATGTATTTGGTGTGATAGTACAAACCATGTAAGAAGGGATTGTGATGATTTTAGTGATGCTTTGTCAAAAGATGTTGTCTTTTTTAAGGATGGTAAAATCCACTTAAGAGAGACAGGTCTACCCTTGAGAACTAACTTTGGGAAGGGGGGAATGCAAACCTTAGTTGAAGATATGGCAACCAAGCATGCCACCTCTTCAGTTGAGGCAGCTACTTATGGAGTAAAAATTGAACATTTTTGTGATGAAGAAGTGAGTGACCATCATGGTCAAATTTGGCCAAATGTCATGCAATTAGCTAAAAAGGGAAAGCTTACAAAAGAGATTCTATATGAAGGAGGTGATTGCATACGTCTAGAAACAGGATGGAATGATCCAGTGGACTCATTGTCAGTGCATGCCTACATTACAAAATGCCAACAAAATGAGGCAATTGTAGAAGAGAAGCGCAGACGTGAGAATGCTGATGAAGGACCATCAAAAAGAGCTTCTAGAAGTGGGGGAAGAAGCGACTCAATGCCTTCTCAAACACCCTCAACACAAGGAGCATCTCCACCTGAAGTACTCATGGAGGAGTCTACAACAGGAAAGAAGAAAGAGCCAATGAAAGGTAAGACAAAAGGCCCAACTTATAAACTACAATCTGATATTGAGGTTGCTACAGATTTAAAGAAAGTCTTGGAGGAAAGGATCTTGAATAGCAAGATTGAGTTTACTCTGGGAGAAGTTCTTGGCATTGCAAAGCGTGAATTCCATGAGGAGATCATTGACATCATCAAGAGAAAGAGGCAAACCCTTGCTGAAGTTTCTCGTCCACAGGTTGAAGGGGAAACCTCAAAGACACAAGGGATGCAACTGCAAAATAAGGAGAATGATGGAGCTGTGGTAGGATGCTACCAATCTAGTGGGAGAGTGAAGCAAGTGTATTTCTCAAATGATGATGAAGAAGTTGAAGATATTCCTAGGAGTTACTATTCACGAAGTCATTGGGCAAGGGCTACTACAGAAACTTTGGTCAAGGTAGGTGATCTTGAAGAGCCATTTGTTGCCTTGATTGACCATGGTTCAGAAATAAACATAATGTCAAAGAGTCTCTACAACAAGTGCAAATGGCCGATGGACACAGATCATGGCTGGATGGTAAAAGTGGCAAACAATTCATCCGGTGAATTGTATGCAGCATGTCCAGGTGTGAAGGTAACAATAGGAGATGTAAAGATTGACCAAAACTTCTTTGTACAGGATACATCTTCATATCATCTCATCCTTGGACAACCCTACATTGTGGGAGTTCGAATGGAAACAAAGGTAATGGACAATGGTTCAGCATATGCTAGGATACGTAGCAAAGATGGTAAACGTGCTGTCCAATTCCTCATAGTTTGTGTAAACCATGAAAGAAATCGTGACAACCTCAGAGAACATCCTCTACCAAAGGTGAGCAAAGAGTTTCATGATCATAGAGAAATGATGGGTTTTGGCCAAGTACCATTGTAAAGCGGGATTGCAGTGGTACAGAAAGAAAAAGGGTCTCGCCTGATCCAAAAATAGGTGAAGCATTTTCAACGATCTCCTTGGTAACAAAGAATGGATCAGTATGTTTTACAAAACTTGAAGATTTGAAGAGATGCGAGAAGCAATATGTGCATAATGTACAAATAGGCATGAAAAAGAGTGGGTTGCT
This sequence comes from Adiantum capillus-veneris, assembly GCF_014529385.1. Lineage (NCBI taxonomy): Eukaryota > Viridiplantae > Streptophyta > Polypodiopsida > Polypodiales > Pteridaceae > Adiantum > Adiantum capillus-veneris. The sequence continues at coordinate 128,879,036 of NC_140950.1, read as the reverse complement.
AGAGCCTACTGAAAATGTTTTGGGTTTGTGTGAACAAGTTTCTTTTGTAGATACTATGGGTGAGCTTGATGCTATAATGAGGTCTAGTTTGCATCTTGAAAATGAAGTTGTGGAAGTTTGCTCTATGGAAATGTATCAAGTAATAGAAGCCTTTAAAGAAAGCCAAACAGTAGGCCCAGAAGTCCATGCTGAAACTAAATACAAGAGTGTAGCAAAGAAGGTGAAACCAGTAGCTTCACCCTTACCACCCAACAACAGGGAAAAGATTGAACAGGCTTCTTTACAACCAAGTTTGCGGAATCCTAAAAAGATCGGGCATACCTTCACAAAGGAGTCTTTTCAAGAGTTGCAGATTGGTTGCGAGGAGTTTCTAACACAGGAGGAGACAAAGTGCTTCAAAGAAATGCTTTCAAAGCATGGTAAGGCTTTTGCATTTGAGCCACATGAGATAGGATGTGTTGATCCTTATATTGTAGCTCCTATGGTAATTTTCACAATACCTCATGTGCCTTGGAATCTGCGGCCTATTCCGGTTCCAAAGGCTCATTTGCCAAAGTTGTAGAGCTACTGAATGAGAAAATCAAAATGGGAATCTTGGAGCCTTCTTGTGCTCCATACTCAAACAGGTGGTTCACAGTTCCAAAGAAGAATGGTTCTCTACGCTTCATCCAAGATATGCAACCAGTGAACAAGGTTACAATTAGAAATGTAGGAACAGGTCCAATTGTGGATGAATTTGCAGAGGCGTTTGCAGGGAGGGCAATCTACTCAATGGGGGATCTCTACTCAGGGTATGATCAATTTCAGCTTGCAATCGAAAGCAAAGACTTGACAACCATGAGGACACCTTTGGGTTTGGTAAGGATGTGTACCTTGCCACAGGGAGCAACCAACTCGGTTGCACATATGATGAATGGGATGAATAAGGTCTTACGTGACTTTATTCCTCAAATCACAATGCCTTTCATTGATGATTTGCCTATCAAAGGATGTGAAGAAAATGACAAAGATGAAGCTTTGGATCTCAAGGGATGTCGCAGGTTTGTGGTAAATCACATAAATGATTGTGATAAAATTTTGTCTAGGTTGCATTGGAAGAAGTGAATCTTACATTGTCAGGGAAAAAGTCTATGTTTGGTGTCAAAGAAGTGCTCATTGTGGGGCACATGTGCGGGCCATATGGTAGGAAACCTTGTCCATCAAAGGTAGATGCCATCCAAAGAATGAAAGAAACATGCACTAGCATCACTGAGGTTAGAAGGTTTCTGGGAGCATGTGTCTTCTATGTTATTTGGATTCCACATTATGCACATGTAGCTGATCCTCTTTATCAGCTGCTTAGAAAGAATCAAAAGTTTAAATGGACAGAAGCACATGTAAAATCCATGAAAAAGCTAAAGGAGTTACTCCAGTCAGCAACGACTTTAAGAAAGGTAGACTATGAGTATCAAAGGCCAGTGATTGTGACAGTCGATACCAGTCCTACAGGGATTGGATGGGCAATAGGGCAAGATGACAAAGAAGGACACAGGTATGTGGTAAGATTTGGAGCAAAGGTACTAAGTGCTCGCCAAAGAAACTATCCACAGATAAAGAGAGAGTTATGGGGTATGGTTACAGCCTTGAAAAGTGGAAAAGAGTACCTAATTGGTGCATGTGTGGTTGTAGAAACAGATTGTCTACCACTTCTTGGGATGATTACAAGCTGCTCAACACCAGACATTGCTATGTTGCGGTGGATTGCCTACATTAAGTCCTTAAATCCCGAGTTTAAGCACATTGCAGGTAAAGACAATACAGTGGCAGATATGCTATCAAGGGCAAGGTATGAAGATGAGTCACAAATGATTGATGAGGGAGATGATGTAGGCACAAAATTCTATTCTATCTCTCATGTCAAAGGTAACAATGTCTGCATGACTAATTCACTTGAATTGTTCTTGAAAGATCTTTATGAAGGTGATTGGCTTTCTATTGGAAGGTACTTGAGTACTCTAACAAAACAGGATGATTGGTTTGAACAAGAATTCAAGAGGATACGCAGGAAAGCATATGGGTACTTTTTAAGGGATGGTTACTTGTGGAAGCATCCTAAACAAAAGGGTGCTACACCACAACGGGTTATATGTAAAAAAGAGACTCAAGTAAAGCTCATGCAAGAGTTTCATGAGAGTCTATGGGCTGGACACAGGGGTGTGTGGGCAACCTTCTCCAAGTTGAAAGAAAAATACTGGTGGAAGGGTATGTATAAAGATGTATCTCAGTTTGTAGAGTCATGTGTAACTTGTCAAATGTATTCAAATGTTCGACATCGTGATGGATTGCACCCTACATATCCACTAGCCATGCACTATAAATGGGTTGTGGATCTAGTCACGATGCCTTTAGGACTCTGGCAGATGAGATACTTGGTTCTTGCACGAGAGGACCTAACTAACCAGGTTGAAGGAAGAGCATTAAGAGCTAAGACCACAGAAGCTGTGTGCAAATTCCTTCTTGATGAGGTGATTTGCCGTTATGGTTGTGTGGGAAAAATCACTGCAGATCGAGGTGAACTGGATGCCGAAGAAGCAAGGGAGTTCTTTTCTAGATTAGGGATCAAGATTTCTCTTACTACAGCTTACAACCCTGAAGGCAATGGAAAGAGTGAAAGAGGGCATCCTCCTATCATCAAAGCTTTGGCCAAGGCTTGCGAAGGAAGAGTTGGTGAGTGGCCAAAACTGTTACCATACGCTTTATGGGCTGATCGTACAACACATAGCTCAGTAACTGGCTACATGCCTACGGAGCTAATGCATGGTCAAAAGCCAGTGATGCCGATTGAGGATACAATTCCCACATGGAATGTACTACCTTGGCAAGAGGGGCTTAGTAGGGAAGATCTCCTTGCATTGTGCATAAGGCAACTAGAGAGAAGACCTGGAGACATTGAGGCTGCAAAAGAACGACTCAAAAATGCAAGATTGAAAAACAAGGACTACTTTGATAAGCGACATCGGCTCAGGAGCAAAGCAATTGACAAAGGTGACTGGGTTTTAGTGTATGATAGTAGCCTTGATAACCAACACACAGTCATGCGTAAGTTTTCAAAAAGATGGTTTGGACCATATGTTGTAAAACATGTGCATGAAAATGCTACTTACAGCTTGTCTGAACTAGATGGCACAGAAGTAAAGATTCCCATTGCAGGAAAAAGGATCAAAATGTTTAAGAGAAGAGGAGACAATGATCCAAAAAATGTTGATGAGGAAGAAGAGCAAAACACAGGTGAAGATCAAAGTGAAAATGAAGCTCTGGAATCATCCAGTGAAGATGAAAGCAAGGAAGATGTACAAGAGGGCTGATCTTACAAAGAAATAATTTGGCACATACCAGAGGATGTGCAGGTTTAGAGGGGGTGGATGTCGTGCTGTGACATGTACATAGTGGGAACACATGCTACAAGAGTTATCTTGTAACTTTTTAGATACATAATTATATTTCCTATAATGTACATATGCATATGTAAGTATAAATATAAGCTTTCTATCTCATCTTATTATTTATCTCAAGGGTAATGTATTCTTACTTTACCATCAAAAAATACTATGGGAAAAGTGTCAATAGCTCCACCTCTTTAACTTGGGGCAAAAAGCATTGATTCTTTCTTTCTACCATCTCATTATTATCTCACACCCTATTTAAATCCTATATCTAGAGAAATTTCCAATCTATATATATTCTATGTATTTTTCTTATATTTCTTTTTAAATAGCTACTAGGAGGGAATCAAATCCTAATGGGACACTAGGTGGCATGATTTCAAAGATACACTTATTTTAATGCATTATTGCAAGCATGATTACAAAACTTTGTCAAGGAGCAATGTCATGCTTTCATATGGCATGAGGTGTCCTTTGGAATCAAATGAAAGTCTAAGCTAAGGGGACCACATGAAGACTTTTGCTGCCAGAAATGGACCCTATTTTGATGAATTTTTTACACAAGGTTCCAATCCAAATTGGAAAATGATTTTAAAATGAAAATCGTAGCTAATGAGCTGAAGTTTTTGCCCATATTTTTATTTTTTTATTTGGAGCTACGGTTGAGGAGATATGATCAAAATACTAGACCCCAGTCTGCCCACATCATGCAGGGACAGCTCATTTCCAACTTTTCCAATTCCTGTTCACACTGGCTCCTCTCTTCTTGTGTAAACCCTTGGGGGTTCCCTTCACCTATAAATGGGGACCTCTTCTTCCTTGGAAAGAACTCAAGCATTCAAGCCATTGATGAGAGGAATTCTTGAGGGAGTGAGTAGTAATGCCTAATTGTACTTAGCCCCATTAACATAAGCCCAAGCCTACACTTTCTCCTAGAGGAAAACTAGCCATTCTTGTACGCCATCCTTGGAGGATCAACTCTAATCAAAGAAGGTGTTGTACTTGGCGTATCAATCAACGTTGAATTCTCCCCTCTTCTTCTCTCTCCCATCAATAATGGTGCCGAAGGGTTTCAAGTAAGATGTGTTCTACATTGATGTTTTCTTGATTTCTTGTTGTTTTCATTTTCATCTCTAATCCAACATATATATATGTACCTAATCTCATCTCCTTAACCAAACCTATCTCTCTCATTCTTAGTAATTCATCCTCTCTAGGTTCTCTTTGCTACAGGTACATCTCTCCCCGCAGTATCCTTATTGCCTACGGGCAAGAATAGGGCTTGGGAGGGAAACTTCTCATCTCTTCACTTCTCTCGTATCTACATTTCTCACATACTATCCTAGATGAATAACCCACATGATGATCATTTCTATCGCTTTCACTCTGTACGATCTATTAGAATTAACGTATGGATTAGCCGTAAAATACACTTTCAACAACGTATAGTGTTTCTCTTCGGCCCTGAAAGGCTCAATGAAATACTTCTATCACCGGATCCCATCATACTACCTCTCATAGACTATAATTTTTCTTTTGATGTAAGCGTAGTTATCTTGCTATGAACTAAGAGGATTTGTACACACAATTAATCCCAATCACTAGACAAAATATATATATTATGGTAAGCACAAAACTACAATTCCAAAGAACAATTCGTAGCCTATTTGGTCAGCCAAGATTGAATGCCATTAACCCTTTCATATTACCCATGATACGATATGACCATAGCCTTGATGTTTTCATCTTCGTATTGTTTTGACATTCTCTTTTGCGTTCTTTCTTTGTGTGTGTGAATGCAAGAGAGAAAGAGTGAGTTTTCTTTGATTGCACTTCTTTCCAAACCCTAGTCTTCATGGCATCTATGGTTTAACTCCTTCATATAGTTTTTGTTGAGTTCTCTTACAAACTCTCACAGCCATAAGCCCGGTGCTTTCCTGGCAAGACCGCAAATTTCTCGACAGCGCAGGTTTGGGCAACCCGACTGTGTGTCACGCAGGTTCCCCGCAGGTCTCCTGAATCAAATTTCGTCGGCAGAGCTTTTCGGCGCAGGAGGATTTGGGTGCGTATAGCTAGGCGGATTACTTTTTGCATGTCGCTTTCCTCTGCGCCCCCAAAATTCGAAAGGTCTCCTGAATCAAATTGAACGATCGATTTAACTCCCACCCTTGATCCCTTGAGTTCGACCCCATGTTACATATAGACGAGCCCCCCCCCCCCCCCCCTTTTTTAATATTGTACCCTCCTTGGCAATTGTCCTCTGTTCCACTTTGTCCCCCCCTTTGTCATCTGTCCCCCCTCTCAATTTGTGAAGCACCCCTTACTTCAATGCCATGTAAAAGAAACCCCCTCCTCCTTTTAATTTGTGCATAGTGCCCTCCTATTTCAATAAGAGTAAAAAGAAAAACCCTCCACATTCACTTTCAATTCAAAAGAGAGACATTCAATTCAAAAGAGAGACAAAGCTTTTTTTCTTAAGTTGCAAAAGTGAAGGGTTTGTGGCTTACAGGCTTTCCCACCAAAAAAAAAAAAGAAGCGAGAGAGGAGAGAAGAGCAAGTTCTCGCGTCACGTAGTGAGAGGGAGATAGGGTGCGCACCCATGTAGTGAGAGAGAGTAGGAGCTTCTTCCACGCATCGACGAGATAGAGAGGGAGACTTCACACCCATTTGTCCACATATTCACTTGCACTAGCCTTCACTTGTATATGTGCATTCATGCGTACACACGACCACTCACACGCGGACACATACGCATCCACATTTGACAACCGACACACCCGCGCATTCACGTGCGCCACGTTGTACATTCGCTTCGCACACACACGTTCACGCGCATCACCCCGCACATTTCGCACCGCACACCCCATTGACCGGATTGCCCGAGATTAGACATAGGCGCCCGACAAGAGACCGTGCACACGTCGAGAGTGCACTTTGCGCACACATGATGGCCATGACGAGCCAGTGCTCCGAGTATATATTGCTCACGCTAATAGGCGAGCACAGAGGCCGACCCACTTACACAGACACACAGGGATACTTTTTTGTCCAGTGTCGTGCCTCCCTTGGGCCCACAGAGACATTCCAGATAGTGCGAGTCCGTCCCGACAACATGCTAGATGGCACATTTAGAGATGATTTTTGTGCCACTTACGTGGTCGGCTATTCGATTAGGCGAGAGGAGATAGAGCTAGTACACGCAGACGACTGCTTTGAGGCATTCGACCACCCTGAGCAGGTTATATTACAGCGGGTAAGTCACTGAGTAATCTATACTGATAGTGCTCAGCGTCGATATCAGTTAGAGTGTCGTGCATCTAGTCGACGCCTTTCCAGAGATGTTGTGACACTAGTTGGCGAGCCTAGAGACAGATTCTACGAGAGCACCGCAGGCACTGAGTTTTACTTTTTGACTTGTGGGTTGCCATATGATCCTTGACCGACCCGGCGCCCTGCTTTGAGTAGGATTCCCTCACCTGCTCTAGACATAGTGCCACCACCCAGGACACTCAGGAGACCACCGCCAAGGTTCTCGTCGACTAGACCTGATTTGTTGCCAGGCGTTTCGAGCTACCACGAGTCTAGAGTGATGCACACCTCGGCGAGTGCTAGTACTTTGCGTACCACTCATAGTGAGACTGAGAGCGAGAGCCCGCGAGCGACATATTTTAGGGAGTCTCCACCTCCACACCTTGCACCATCTAGAGACCCATCCCCGCCTCTAGTGACACATATTAGAGACCATACAAGAGAGGCGACGATGACCCCAACACCACCGTTGAGAGCACCAGAGTTCGGGCACGATAGACTACACATTGTAGATATGAGTGCCCCTAGACCATTGACCACTACGCTTCAGGCACCGCTTGAGGCTAGAGAGACCGCAGGTAGCACGATACAGATAGAGGGTCAGATTCTATGTATCATAGGCCAGTACTAGCGTGGTGTTGCCTTCTATGTTGATTTACATGACCACTTATATGTGCGAATAGCAGACCCACAACGACCACTGTCTTTACCTAGGCAGATTGTGAGAGTCTACACACAGGCCAATAGAGCAGTCCTTATTGATGAGCTTGGAGAGGAGTATCGCTCGATTCAGACCCTTGACTTCGATGATATTGAGCGAGCACACCCAGACGATCGCCTAGACACGCAGACACATCCTAGGCTAGTGGAGCTTCACAGAGTTGAGCAAACCATGACCTATCTAGACGAGCTCGGTCGTAGGTACAGACGCTTGTCGATTGGTGGATCCAGAGATCCTTCAGCACACTTTCTTGCACATTTGATAGGAGATCCACGTGAGCGAGTTTATAGGGATACCGGCCACGCAGTGTAAATTTTGACTATAGGTCTACCCTACTCCCTTCGACTTAGGCATCACGACTTATGTTTACCCACGACGGCCATGCTAGCTCCATCAGGCACGTAGTTTTCCACGTAGAGCTTCCCGGACCCTTCGACAGGTCTATGTTCCCCGTACTGAGATAGACGCTAGATCTTTGCCTTGTGACGACACGATTGTGTTTATAGAGAGCCATATGACCGATGACGGACTTTCACATGGTTGGCTCACATCTAGACGGTCACTTGAGGCACATGACTATTTCGAGGGACAGAGACATGTTTGGGTACCTAGGCCATGAGTGGTAGCATACCCGGTGCATACACGATCATACCCTCACGTGAGACCTCCGCGAGCTAGATGTCGAGAGACGAGACGGCCCATAGAGAGGCCAGCCCTTCCGCAGCAGCGAGCATGTCCTAGAGATAGATGTCTTACCATATACATGTGGTAGTGATGTGTGTCAACACACTAGGACCGCCGGGGCATTTTTTCCCTCTTTAGGAGGTTTTTTCCCCCGTGCATTGTATATACGCCCATCACTCTAGGGCTATTCTATCTTTCCATTGCACAATAAGTAAAACACTCTCCATTGTGTGCCTTGAGATTCCTTCGTCTTCTCCAAGATGTGTGTGTTTCTCTGCAACCCTAATTCCAACAATTGGTATCAAAGCAGTTCACGTCCTCCCGGGCTTAGTCGCCGGCTGCTCCAGCACATGCATGCTCACTTTCTCCGATTTCAGTGAGCTTTGGCGAGTGTTTGCAGGTCGACAAAAATTTTGGGCCAGCTCGAAGAGCTTGGTCTGCTCAGAATTTTGATTTGGGCTCATTTCAGCCTTCGTTTCCACTACAGGCAGTACTGCACACGCTATTTCGTCATTTTGTGCAGAATTTCTATTAGTGCCGTTTTCTGCATAACAGGTGCCTTATAGTCTTCTACAGTTTCTGCTATATCGCACAAGTTGTTCCCGCTCCATTTCTCCTATTTTCAGGCAGTTTTCACATTAGGTGCAGCATTTACCATGGATGACAACAACAACACAGATGTGTTGAGGATGTTTTCTGCTGAGGACAGGTTGGATGGGGACAACTACCCTATGTGGGATTATATGATGCAACATGTTCTTGTGTCAAAGGGTGTCTGGAACATTGTGCAGGGCATTGATGTACGTCCAGGTTCTGAGGATGTAGGCGATGTTGAGGATGTTGCAGGTCTTGCTGCAAGGATTGCAGCTGTTAGAGTTGTTTTGCCTACGACAGAACAAGCTCGTTGGGATGTTAAGGATGCGCAGGCTCATGCATTGATTGCGTTGTCTGTGAAGCGCACCATTGTTCCTCACATCCGTTCAGCAAAATCTGCAAAACAGGCTTGGGATATTTTAGCAGGTCTTTATGCAAGCCGCAATGAGGCTAAAATTGCTTTGCTGCGTAAAGAGCTGGAGTCGAAGATTATGCATGAGGAAGATTATATGGACACTTTCATTGCTATTGTCAAGGATATCAATGAGCAGCTTATTTCTGGAGGTGAAGTCATTTGAGACAGTTCCCTTGTGCAGACTGTTCTTGATGCCTTACCAAATCCCTACCAGACTTTTGCTAGTACTTGGAGACTGATGACCCAAGGAAATCCTGAAGTTGTCAAGTTTGATGCATTATGCACATTGCTATTGCAAGAGTCACTTTCTAGAAAAAATAGGACTAGGAAGCGTGCAGTTGAACAGGCTTTAATTGCTTCTCAAAGAAAGGGTGGTAACAATAATGCAGCCACTTCTTATGGTTCTCCTGGGAGTGGCAAAAATTCTGTTCCTAATGCTTCTACTGGCAGTACTTCGTCTTGCAATTCTGGTGATAAGGACAAAAAGAAGATGCATTTCCATTATTGTAAAGCCAATGATCACTTGATCAAGTCGTGTCCTAAGTTGAAGGCCAAAGAGGCTAAGAAGAAAGAGGGTGGTTCCACTGCAAATGCTGGTTCCACTACAAATGCAGCCATTTTTTAGTCTTCTGTGAAAGGAGACTGTGTTGTTGATGTTGATGCAGAATGGGCTTTTAGCGCAAAGTGCACTTACAATCCTGCTGTCCATGATGCATGCTTGTCAGTTGCTGCAGATTCACATGTATGGTATTTCGACAGTGGTGCTACAAAGCACATTACCTCACATCATGAATTGTTTACCTCTCTCGAGTCTGTCCCTCATGGGAATTCAGTCACTTGTGCCAACAACGCCTCTTATCCAGTTCAGGGAGTTGGAAAGATTGTGCTCACTACTGCTAATGGCAGTTCCTTCACACTTGTTGATGCACTTTATGTACCTGGGATCAAGAAGAATCTCTTGTCTATATCCGCACTTGCTAGACTTGGACTTGTAGTCAAATTTGTGGATGACAGATGTACAGTTCATGATCTCAGTTTTGGTGATGAAATTGTTGCATCTGGGCTTTTGTGCCGTGGGCTGTATAAGCTCACTTTGTATGACAAGTGTGGACAAAATTTTGCAAATGTTGTTGTAGATTCAAGGGCTATTTCATATGCAAAACTTTGGCATGCACGTTTTGGTCATCTGAATTTTACCAGTTTGCTGCGTTTGCAAAAATCTAACATGGCTGCTTCTTTGCCACCACTTGAAGCACCTGTCAAACATGTTTGTGAAGGCTGTATTTTGGGTAAGATGCAACGTTCTAAGTTTCCAAAGGATGGTTCAGTTCGGGCCACATGCAGGTTGCACCTTGTGCATAGTGATGTTTGTGGGCCCATGCAAACTCCGTCCTTGGGCAATTACCTGTACTTCGTGACTTTCATTGATGATTACTCCAGGCAAGCATGGGTATTTCCGCTTAAAGCGAAGTCTGAAGTTTTTATGTGCTTCAAACAATTTCTGGCTATGGCTGAAAATGTCTTGAAATGTACTGTGGGCACCCTCCGTTATGATCGAGGGGGGGAGTATATGTCTCATGAATTTAATGCATTTCTGGCTAGTCGTGGGATAAAACACCAATGTACAGTGCCTTATACGCCTCAGCAAAATGGTGTTGCTGACATGAAAAAAAGGTCACTGACGGAAATGGCACGATGTATGGTCAAAAGTCAAGATTTACCACATTCTTTTTGGCTTGAGGCCATCATGTGTGCCACTTATGTACTTAACAGGTGTCCTAAGAAAGCTTTGCAGTCTATTACTCCATATGAAGCATGGCATGATAGAAAGCCTTCTATTGAGCACATGCGTGTTTTTGGCTGTTTGGCATATGCTTTGGTGACACAAGTGCAGCGCAGAAAATTGGATGATAGCGCTGTCAAATGTATTTTTGTTGGTTATAGTGCTGAAAGCAAAGGTTACAGGTTGTATCATCCACAAACAAAACGTATTTTGGTTTCTCGGGATGTAGTGTTTGTGGAAGATTCTGTTCAGCCCTTGCTGTCATGTACTAGGGACAATAATGTAATCTCACACGACATTTATGACACTTTGTTGCCTCTTTTCAGTGGTGGAAATACGAATGTAAGTTCCAATGAGGCAAATGTACAGCCTATGGGGGTTTCTGAAATGTTTTAGATCATCCTATTACTGATGCAAATGTACATGATGTACTTGATGAGGAAAGGGCTGAAAATGAGCAGGCTAGAGGTATGCCAAAATGGCTGGTGCACACTTTGCGTGACAGTAAATTGGATGCACCTTTGTCTAGTCGTACTCGTTCAGGCTCTCACCATGCATCTTATGCATCAGATTGTTATGCTTTGGCTGTGTCTAGTTTACATGATGTTGAGGAGCCTCTGTCTTTTGATGAAGCACAGAATTCAGAAAATTGGATGGCTGCCATGCAATCAGAATATGATGCACTTATAGAGAATGACACATGGACTTTATGTGATTTGCCTCCTGGCAAAAAGGCCATTGGTATGAAGTGGGTTTACAAGTTGAAAGGCAAACCGGATGGTGAGATCGATCGCCATAAGGCTCGACTTGTTGCAAAGGGTTATGCACAGCAAAAAGGCATAGATTATGAAGAGACTTTTACTCCCACTTGTCGTATGACTACTGTGCGTTTTCTATGTGCATTGGCATCTCATTTTGGTTGGGATGTACATCAATCAGACATTGTTACTGCTTTCTTGAATGGTGACATATTTGAGGAAGTTTATGTAACGCAGCCTCGCAGTTTTGTCATAAAAGGACAAGAGGACAAAGTGTGCAAATGTAACAAGGCTTTGTATGGGTTGAAGCAATCTCCTCATGCTTGGTATGAGAAGGTTGACACTCATTTAGTCAAACAAGGCTTTCGTAACAGTCCAACAGAAAGCACATTGTATGTAAAGCGTGAGGGTGATGTACTTCTCATTGTGGTTCTTTATGTTGATGATTTGCTGATCACTGGACCAAATGAGAGACATATTGCTGAATTTAAGGCTGATTTGAATGCTACTTTCAAGATGAAAGATTTGGGGCAGTTGCATCATTACTTGGGTATACAGTTTAAGCAGTGTGATGGTGGTATTGCCTTGTGTCAGAAAAGTTACATAGAGACATTGCTATGTAAGTTTGGACTTGAGGATTGCAAACCTATTGCCACTCCCATGGAAACAAGTTTGAAGTTGAGTCTACATGATGCTGGCGATCCTGCTGATGTCACTCTTTACCAAACTGCTATTGGCTGCCTCATTTATGTATGCAACACGAGGCCGGATATTCAATTTGCAGTCTCACAGGTCAGCAGATTTATGCATAGCCTAGGGTCTAAGCATTGGTAGTCTGTCAAGAGGATTTTCCGCTACCTTAGGGGCACTTTACATCTTGGCTTCTTTTATCCCAAGGTGGGATCATTGCCGCTAGACTTATATGCTTTTTATCCCAAGGTGGGATCATTGCCGCCAGACTTATATGCTTTTTCGGACTCAGATTGGGCTGGTTTTTTTGACACGCGAGTGTCCACAAGTGGTTTTTTTTTCATGCTTGGCACTTCATGTATATCATGGTTGAGCAAGAAGCAACCTATTGTGGCCACTTCGAGTTGTGAGGCTGAGTATAGGGCAGTCTTCACAACTACGGTTGAGTGTGTATGGCTCAAACGCCTTATGGCTGATTTGGGTGTTGGACAGGACACTGCCAACACTATCTACATTGACAGTCAGAGCGCATTGGCAGTTGCGAGGAATCTAGTTTTCCATGCTCGCACAAAGCACATTGAGGTGCATTACCACTATGTCAGGGAGAGGCTCTCAGCAGGAGAGATCAGATTGGCTTATGTCCCAACACAGGACAACCTTGCTGATCTTTTCACAAAGGCATTGTCTCGTGAGAAGCTTGAAGCTTTGCGCAAATCTTTGGGCTTACTCCCCTTTGTGGACTGATCCTGTCCTCAGGGCATGGCACTTCCCTTTACTCATGTGCCAGCTCTTGTTCACCGCATCACTCTAGGGGGGATTTGTTACCATATACATGTGGTAGTGATGTGTGTGAACACACTAGGACCGTCGGGGCATTTTTTCCCTCTTTAGGAGGTTTTTTCCCCCGTGCGTTGTATATACATCCATCACTCTAGGGCTATTCTATCTTTCCATTGCACACTAAGTAACACACTCTCCATTGTGTGCCTTGAGCTTCCTTCGTCTTCTCCAGGCTGTGTGTGTTTCTCTGCAACCCTAATTCCAACAAGATGCACACACAGACATGCTAGAAGAGCTCATACCGGTATCCCTATGAGAGCGCGAGCATCGCAGATCTGGCTACCGAAGAGCCTTCCCCCTAGTTTATCACACGTAGACCCTAGCACTAGCTCGAGTCAGATTTCTATTGACCATCATAGAGACATAGAGCTATGTAGGAGTGTACTAGTGATACATGAGCTTCAGAGACCTATGACCAGTGACATAGAGGCTGATGTCATCCCTAGACATGATATTTTCCCTTCAGCGGAGACCACATGTATAGATCTAGGTTCTAGCCAGCCTTTGACCATTAGATAGAGAGCTATCCTTTTATTTGGAGAGGGTTCTCTTATTCGCTCTAGTCGCACAAGACTTTGATTTGTATTGATTGATCATGGTGCACTAGACACATGCACATATACCAGAGGCACTTTTTCCCACTGGGTTTTTCCCTCTGGATATCTAGGTTTTTAGACCTTAGTTTAGGACTTTTATTTTGTTTTCACTATGTCTTCTTTTCCTGCTGATATGCCCCTCGAGGTATTGTGCTTTGTGTCTTACTTTTGTGTAGGAAAAAGAAGCATGAGGACTAGCTTGACATTTACTCCCGGCGATTTGCACTTGGTGGGCCATCTCCATTGCTATTGGGGTCTATCGTCACATCCGGATACGAGGATCCACCCCATTACAGGTGTACTTTTTCCATGATTGCCTCTTTCTCCTCTTATCACTACATTTTCCTTGATGTGCATAAAGTGCACAACCACATGCGTTTTTGCAAGCTAGGCTAGATTTTGCAAGTTTCCATCTAGGTGTTTTGGTGCAAGTCATTAATTTAAGTTTGACCTTATTTTTAGTAATCATGGGTATGCATTTGTGACCTTGTGTTAATCCTAGTTCATGACATTGCTAGCTCTAGGTTTTGAAAATTCTACTTAATGATTGACAAGCATTTAGGTGTGCTAGTTTGAAAATTCTACTTAATGATTGACAAGCATTTAGGTGTGCTAGTTCTACGTGCAAGCTTGTTTCATTTGGTTACACTTTATGAGATTGCATCATATACATTGGAAGATAAATCTAACCAAAAAACGCCAAAACAAAGGGCTACCAAATGAAAAATAAAGTCTTTGTTTATGTCTACAGCTTATCGCCTTAGTGGTCTTTGGCAGGCGAGGGGAATCACCTTGGCTTGCTTGGTCAAGGCCCTAAACCGATGCCTTGGATTGTTAGGGGGTAGCCATGCCTTGAGTGAACTAGTAGACTCTTGGAGAAGGCCTTGTAGTCATACAAGGAACCAAGGTCGATGCTTGTCTCACTCTTGGATGGTCTCCATGTGCTTTAAATTCCTATGTTTGCATAAAATCAAAAGGCAAATGAAGCCTCTTCTACTTGAAATTCAAAGATTCTCATATTTGTTTACTACTTGAAATGCGCCCAAGCCTAGCTCTAGTGCCATTTAGATGTTTGTTTCTTATTAAGAATGCTAATTTCACTTCTTAGACTTGGCATAGTTGAGACCTTAGATTAAAACTCGGACACCTTTTGCTAACTCATGCATTACTTCCAATAAGCTTGGACTTTAATGAAGTGCCTACACTTGACCATCTAATGTACTTTACAATTGCTATGCTTGCTTTGCAAAACTCTAATGTGGTTGCTGCTATTCATTGCTTCTCTTTTATTATGCACTCTCACTCTTATGTTGGACTAGCATGCACCTTAATGAAATTATCTTTTGTGCAGCCACATTCATCACCCCTTTGATGACTTACGGGCGCCCGAGGACATGCGCAAAATTAGGAAGGGGAGAGTGTTGACCGACGAGCGCCAACGACATGCATTGTGCTTCATTAGTGTGTACACATATGTGTATACACATATTCTTTGTATCTACGGGCTCTACTTGAGTTTCACTTTGTACGTCTATGAGTAGATGAGCCTAGATGCCTATTACATTCATTTACACTTTTGACCGGCCGCCCATTTTTAGAAGCTCTTTGTATATAACTCAATTGACAGGATGTGAAAGGGCATTCTTAGACGAGCCAACTCTTGGAGAGCAAAGAGAGCATAAGAGAGTGTGAGGTGAGTGTAGATAAGAAGAAGAGGAGTGGCTATGGAACTTGGAGCTTCCTCATACACATGTAGCTGACGTTTGGGGTTAATGGAAGCTAAGTCTCTCTACTTTCTCTTGTCTTTCATGCTTATGTGTGTTGTTGCTTGATTAAGTCTTAATCTCCTCTTCTCTCTCAAGTTTCCCTCTTGTTGGAGCATTCTAGCTTCACATGTGTGCTAGATTAGAGTGTGTGTGTACGTGTGTTTCATGCATTGATCTAATTAGGCTTCCGTGTGTGTGCTTAATGTGTGATTAGAGTGTGTGTGCTTGAGATGAAAGCAAGGGAAGCATCAATGTCCTCACGTGTAGAGAGTTAGAGTGTAGGTTGAGTGTGTGTGTGTGTGTGTGTGTGTGTGTAGATCTAGCTTCCTGAGCTTTCCCTCTTCTATTCCCATGCTTTTCCCCTCTTCGTAGAGTCCTCAAGCTATCACATTTGGTGCATCCACGCCTCCATGCACTAGCCGGGTTCCGATCCACCGGATTGACATTATGTTGGTGGGTTGAGCTCTATTCTACGACTGCCAACAGGGGGACACGAGCGAACTATAAAAATTTTGAATGTCATCGTTACTAAATTGGACATGTGACAAATTTTCAACTCAAGTATATATATATGTGTGTGTGATTGTGTGTGTCACACACACATATATACATGTGTATGTGTGTGTGTGTGTGTAAGAGAGAGAGAGAGAATTTGACACCATAACAACAACAATAATCACTCTCAAATATCTATCTATAAGGTCTTGAACTCATGCACACATTTTGTGTGTGTGTGTGTGTGTGCGCGCATGTGTGTGTGTGTGTGTGTGTGTGTGTGTGTGTGTGTGTGTGTGTGTGTGAGAGAGAGAGAGAGAGAGTGAGAGAGATCTCAACTTATCGATGTCACCTATGTATCATTTTAATTTTATCATATGCTTCAAATCTTTGATATAGGTTGGGATTATGTCTATGAAGTTAAAAATATTCTATAACCTTTTCTATTGACACTAAAAGTTTCCTAAACTCTTGACATGTCCACACATAACCGTCCCCTTCTATCCTTGCATAGTGATCAATGAGAGAGCATGCTCGCAACCAAGCATATCAACAAAGAGCGATGACCATGTGTGAGTCTCCCTTGACCAAGTGATGTGACTCTCTCTCTCTCTCTCTCTCTCTCTCTCTCTCTCTCTCTCTCTCTCTCTCTTTGCCTTCTTGGACATGCTCTTTGTAGCCAAAATGCCCTTCATTTTGTTAATGTGTTCACAATGCAAATTTCCTCCCCATTAAGATGGAGACCCAAAATTACTAATAGAATTTGAAATTTTAGAGCATTTCTTTGACTATTTTGATCTGCTTTACTCTTCTTACCCCAATTTGAGGCAGGCTAACCTAAACCCTCAATCAGTAGGCTTAAGCAAACCTTCTCCAAACACTATTGGCAAGGAGTCCTCCTATTGCATAGAGAGAGAGAGAGAGAGAGAGAGAGAGAGAGAGAGAGAGAGAGCATTTAACATCACAAAAATAAACAATTGAGTGAAAAATAGTATCTAATGAGTTCTAAGAGGGGGGAAGATATTGACGCGGAGAGAGAGAGAGAGAGAGAGAGAGAGAGAGAGAGAGAGAGAGAAGAAGAAGAAGAAGAAGAAGAAGAAGAAGAAGAAGAAGAAGAAGTACACAACAGACCTTAAAAATATGGCCAATGAGTTTTGATTTTTAAACGCAAGTGCTTACATGATCACATACTTTGTCAAGGAGGGAGAGGAGTCTGGGAGTTTTATTATTGTAGTAATAATCACAATGACCATAAAGTGAGAGAGAGAGAGAGAGAGAGAGAGAGAGAGAGAGAGAGAGAGAGATTGTCCTTAAAGATTAGATTTACGTATGGGACCAAATACAACATGTAGCATGATTATTAAAGGCTATGGATATAATGGTTATAATTGACAAAATGAATCCATAAAGTAATGTAGGCCATGGACTGTGGCTGGCTAATAGATAGAAATGCAAAGGAGGCATTTAGAGAGCAACATAGATGGAATGGTCAATCAAATTCTTGATACTATATACAATGGAGTTTAAAATTTTTGAGGAAGCAGAGGGCCTCCCGGTGTCACCAATTAATTCATTTAAAAAAGAACCTCACCAATCTGAAAGCAGAATTAAAGCATAAGATTTAAAATGTTAAAGTGAAGGGCAAGTTTGTATGAAATGAAAAGTTGTCAACATGTTGACTGTTGACAGTGTAAAGTGAAAAGACTTTCTACTCAAATTAGAATGGGGTAAGATTGAAAATCTAAAGGTGAAAGTTTTTTTAGGAAACGAAAACCTTTTGACAATGTAAAGTCAAAATACACATAGCAAAAGAAGGTGATTTAGTGAAGACTTAGTTATTTATTAAAAAAATATTTTTGAAAAATTATTTGGCTTTATTTTTTCAAGAAGTTTTTTTTAGACTAATATTGATGTTTTTTATTTAAAGATTTATCAAAGTTTGTACTTTTTTAAAGAGATTGAGAGAAAGGAAAACGCTCGTCTATTCATGCGTCAACTTGGGAGAAAGGAAAACCAATGTAAAATCCTAACAAAAACCAAACCTGACATTAGCTCCTCGAATAGGAAGAGACATTTCTCAGTTAACGAACCTTTTACCAATTGTGGGATATTTTATTATTTTAATTTTTAAGAGTGAAAATGTGGGTCACGCTTAAATGTCTATTTATTCTATGAATTTTTGCAGGCAGGGGTGTCTATCAAAAATCAATGAGCACACGCGTGCATGCGAGAGAGAGAGAGAGAGAGAGAGAGAGAGAGAGAGAGAGAGCTTTTAGATAGATTTTATTATCATCCTCAGAGGTCAAATATGACCTATGGGACCAAAGTTACATGTGAATCTGTAGTATGTGTATGGCTGATGAGTGACTCTCGATGCTCCAAAATTGTGGTGATGAGAGTTGCAACAGAGAGCCCACACTGTGGGTGGCTGGAAGAGGAAAGTGTGTAGGTCTAAGTCATGGATGAAAATGTGAGAGAAGAAAGTTCGGATGAGACCAAAAGCTGAGCACTCTAGTAGTGTGTGGTACTCAGATGCTCGAACTTGCAGTGAGCATAATGTGCACAGTTGATTTGACTCTTCTTAACTTTCCCAACGCCCTATCTCGCATCGAAGGAAATTGGAGCTAAGACGAATGTCTATGATAGTGCATATCGCCGACTAGGGGATAGGCTCAAGTATGTAAGTATGAGTACGGTTTTCTCTTTCAGCGGAGAACATAGTTTTGTAGTTGGGGGCAATAAGGGTGGTGTAATGTACGAACGTGACCCACCGGATTTCTCCCAAGCTGTAATACATTGGCATTGTAGAAAAGCTTCATTCACTTGGGAGTCATTTGAAGCATCATGTAGCAAGTGTAATGTATCCCATCTCCCAAACCACTTCTTTATGTCTTGCATCCATCTCGTGCTCAAGATCTTTCTTTTATACGTCTTTTGAACTTTTTTGCTTGCTTCCCATGCAATTGTACGAAGTCGACGTGAGGGGTTTTGACGCATCTTTATCATGTACTCCACAACCCTTTCTATGCCCATAACCTCAATTGGAAGATATCCCGACTCAAGAAGTAGGAGCATATATGGTGTTTGTGTCTTAACTTGGAGAAAGTTTGTAAGAAAACGCTTTTGAACATTTTCAAACTCTTTCTAAGTAGACTTTGAGATGCTCCCACCCCACACTTCAACTCCATAAAGAAGAACCGGTGTCACCAATGCATCAAAAATATACTTCTTGAGAACACAACACTTGATGTTTCCCGCAATACACATGTTCTCAAATGCATAATATGCTCTCTTTTTCGCTTCCAAATGACGCATAGCACATTCATGCCACTTGTGATTAGAAGGAACCTCAAGGCCAAGGTACTTAAATCTCTCAACAACTTCAAGTGTCTCATTTTTGTACACAATGCATGGCTTCTCCTTATGGTTGGTTTTCACAAGCATAACCTTTGTTTTGGATTCATTCACAATCAACCCACTATGCAATCAAAAGTTCTCAAGGACATCCATAAGCTTTTGTGCATCTTCTAAAGTGTGTGCTAGAAGCACTACATCATCCGCATACAACAAAAGCATGATTACCACATTGCAAATAGTGACCTCTTCAATGCCTTCTTCTTGCATAAAGTCGAGTACCATTTGTTCCAATTGATTGATGCATAGACCAAAGAGATTTGGTGACAATGGATATCCTTGTTTAACCCCAATAGTGCTTACAAAAATTTCTGAAATTTCTCTTTCCATGCGCAATTGACAAATCACCTTCTCATAGATTCGAGAAACCGCAAGCATAAACTCACTTGGCACTTGGATTTCTTCCATCCTTCTCCACAAATTGTTATGTGGAATCATATCAAAGGCTTTCTTAAAGTCCACAAAACAAAAATACAATCTCTTGCCTTTCCATTGACTTTCTTCCATGAGACACAAAGAGTGACAAGATGATCAATGGTGCTATGGCATCTATGAAGACCCTCTTGTCATTCTCTTCAGTCCAATCACTCAATTGCATCTCCATTATGCACCCAAACAACTTTTTCGTAAGAGACCCAATCATTATAGTCCGGTAGTTGTTTACATTCTTTACATCCCCTTCTATTATGAAAAGGCTTAACCCAATTAATACTCCAATCACAAGGTAGACCATGTCAAAGTGCAAGGTTGAACATATCACACATCCACTCATGGGTAAAATCTCCCATCCATTTGATCATCTCTAGCTTGATACCTTGAAGATCTTCCGCTTTGCGAGTGGCCAAATTTTCAAGCCCACCACATACATCCTCAACAGTAAAAAAAAAGAGGGCATACATGGGAGTGAATCATAAAATGGTATTTTTTCAGCATTTTCTTGCTCATATAATTACCTACAATGTGTATACATATCCACTAGACTCAAGCTACCAAAATTCTCAACCCGCTTGTCCCTCAAGTTTCTCCAAAATCTTCCACATGCATGTGTCTTTTCTTGGACTTGAAAAAGTTGTTGCTTTACTTTCCATCTTCTTCTCTTCTTTTGAATCAATGCCTTGTATGTATGGAAATGACTTTGATAGTTGTCTCATAAAGCTTTATCAAGGACTTTCGAGCATCTTGACATTCTTTATCAAACCACCTTTTGTGTGATGTATATTTATTGATACCATGAAGATGCTTTATGGCAAAGCGTTCTTCAGCACAAGAACAAATAACTTTCTTGAAAACTTCCCATTTTGTTACCAATGGTGCATCATATTGAAGCTTTGTCATCCATAACTTTTGCTCAATCATTTCAATGTACATTGGGTGCCCGTTTGAAATCCATATATAGTGATAATTTCTTTTTTCTTTGGCTAAGATTATTATGTCTAGTTGCATCTCCACATGAAAGGTCAATACATAAAGTCGAATACATAAAGTCGAATGGTCTAATTCCAGGGTCCATTGGCCAAACATAAAACTCTTCATGCTATACATGATGGCTTTGGATAGTAGCATATAGTCAATCACATTGTCCCCATTATGTCTCCTACATGTAAATCCATTGGTTCCACTCCACAAAGATACACCATTGGCAATGAGCATACCCATGCTATTACACATGTGTAAAAGTAACTTTCCATAGTGATTTAGCGCTTTCTTATCTATTGAAGTACGATCATACAAGTGAACTTACTCCAACTCTCTTGAAATGTATGGCATATTAAATTGTTGAGTATCATGTTGCAATGTTTTTGTGAGCATTCATATCTCCAAATACAATAACATAAACTTCATCTTTGAAATAAGAAATGTCCTCTTCTAAATAAAAAAATAGCTGATCTCTATCCATGCAAGCATAAAAGGGGGAATAATGATGAGGAATATAGCAATCGGTTACAAAAATGGGTTTCTCTTTTTGATGTCATAATTTTCAGCCATACATAACGTTTGTACTTGTCATCTTTCACAATTGATACAAAATCTTCCAATCCTTTCTTAACCATACATGCTACCCCTCCTTGCCCTCTTCATTGATGCTTTAGATTATTTGACCACATCATTGAATGTACATTGTAATCCTCCAAGCCGTTAATCTTTTGTGTATCATGCTCCCAAGTTTCAACAAGAAGTACAACATCAGCTTTGCTTGTTAGTTGATTAATGCCAACCCCCACATTCCATGTGTATTCATTACAAATACAAAAGCATATTTTCAATTATAACTCGGTCTCATAGGTCACGCATCCCTATTTGCTCTAGGGACTTGCCTCCTCCTTGGGCATATTTTCTTCGTAAGAGATGTCCTTGTTTTTCTTATTCTTTTTGTCATATGCCTTGCGACGCATATTTTATTGCTTAATAGTGTGATCTTCACATAGAAAACATTTTGTATCCCTCAAATAGATCCAACTAATATCAAGGATAATCTTTCGTTTGTTCTCATCTGGCATGGTGCATACAATTGGCCGTTCTCTCGAGCGAGGAGCTCCTTGCTTCCCCACTATATGCGCTCCATAGACCATAACTCCGGACATGCCAAAGTGGGTTTTGAAGAAATATTCGATAACAATGGCAAGAGAAGGAGGTTTCTCTAACTTCTCTTTGGGAATTACACGAATAACAATGTTCTTGGAACGTCCCTCCTATTCCTTCAACTCCTCCACATCCACATTCTCAACTTTCTTTGTTTGAACCATAGCTTGCATGAGTAAGAAATTAGAAACCAAATTGCTACCACATACATCACTCCAAGACTTATCGTGCATACACTTTTCATGTCACATACATCCCGGCTCATGGTGTCAAATTTCTCCCCTTTCAATACATGGTCATGCTCTACTTTGCATTCCTCTCCTTCAAAGCATTCAAGTCCACAAGAGAGCATTTACATTCCTTGACTTCTTCTTCAAGTTGCATCAAACGTGTTGTTTGCATCTCAAGTGTCCTCTTGAGATTCTCATTCCCAACCACAAGTACCCTTAGTATACCATTCTCCATTGCAAGAGAGAGAGAGAGAGAGAGAGAGAGAGAGAGAGAGAGATCTCAACTTATCCATATAAACTATGCATAATTCCAATTTTATCATATGCTTCAAATATTTAATTGGGATTCAGTCTATGATGTTAAAATATTCTATAACATTTTTTATTGACATTAAAAGCTTCCTAAACTCTTGACATGTCCACACATAATTGTCCCCTTCTATCCTCGCCTAGTGCTCAACAAGAGAGCATGCTCACAACCGAGCATATCAACAAAGAACGATGGGCCTATGTGAGTCTCCCTTGACCAGGTGATCTCTCGCTCTCTCTCTCTCTCTCTCTCTCTCTCTCTCTCTCTCTCTCTTCACAAGCCCTCAAGACCCTTCTCGCCCATGCTCTTTGTAGCCAAAATGCCCTTTATTTTTTTGATGTATTTGCAATGCACATTTCCTCCCCATTAAGATGGAGACCAAAATTACTAATAAAACATGAAATTTTAGAGCATTTTTTGACTATTTTTAACTGCTTCACTCCTATTAACCCGATTTGAGGCAGGCTAACCTAAACTCTCAATTACTAGGCTCAAGCAAACCTTCTCCAACACTGTTGGCAAGGAGTCCTCCTATTGCACACACACACAGAGAGAGAGAGAGAGAGAGAGAGAGAGAGAGAGAGAGAGAGAGAGAGAGAGCATTTAACATCACCAAAATAGACAATTGAGTGAAAAATAGTATCTAATGAGTTCTAAGAGGGGGGGGGGGGGGGGGGGGGGGGGGGGGGGGGGGGGGGGGGGGGGGGGGGGGGGGGGAGGGAGAAGAGAGAGAGAGAGAGAGAGAGAAGAAGAAGAAGAAGAAGAAGAAGAAGAAGAACAAGAAAAAGAAGTACACAAGAGACCTAATTAAAAATATGGCCGATGAGTTTTGATTTTTAAATGCAAGTGCTTACATGTTCACATACTTCTCAAGGAGGAAGAGGAGTCGGGGAGTTTTATATTATTGTAGTAACAATCACAATGACCACAAAGTTCAGGAGAGAGAGAGAGAGAGAGAGAGAGAGAGAGAGAGAGAGAGAGAGAGAGAGAGAAAAGTGGTTGTCCTTAAAGATTAGATTTTCCTATGGGACCAAATACAACATGTAGCATGCGTAAAGGCAATGGATATAATGGTTATAATTGACAAAATGAATCCATGAAGTTTTTGCAAGAGAAAGAAATGTAGGCCATGGACTGGTGGGCTAAAATATAAGAAAAGTAAGTTTGATGTGATCAAAAGTTGAGCACTTAATTAGGATATGATGCTCATGCTCTTAACTTTTTAAGGGGCATAATGTGTATACGTAAAGAGCTCTCCTAGACTACCTCAATTTCCGATCTCACATTTAAGGGAATAGGAGCTAAGCCAAATGGTTGGTGTTGTGTAGATTGTGTGTAGCAAAATAGGCTCAATCATGTATATGGTTGAACAGAATCTTCTCTCTCAAAGGGGAACATGCTTTTGTAATTTTGGAAGAGAGGGAGAGAGAGTCAATGACATGCATGATTTTAGGTCACAACCTCACTTTTGCACGACGTTGGAAAGGGGGAAGTCGGAAAACCACCAGCACACAGTATAAAAGCCTCTCTATAGCCCAGTGATCTCACAGCACCCCTATCCCCTAGCAAACACACCCCTAGACTCACAATCTAGCAACGACTATGATCCAAGCCCAATCCCGACCAACCCTGCCCAATCCCGACCAACCCCGTCTATATACATCCATTCACAAGACACATCATCATGGTTATTGCTTATAATCTCCCAGAACACCGCATAGTCGCACACGTATGATAGAAATAGATTAACCCATGAAGATGCTTTCAGGATCACACATCCACTCTTATCACAATCTACTCAACTTTATGGCATACACAAACATTTTGAGATCATTGGCTTATACAACATTTGAATAGATAATCCCCACATACAAGAGCTACTTAGATTTATGACACCCCCATAAGCATGTGTGTAAGGGTAAACAAAGTGATATATGTGATATATGTTCACTAAAACAAGAAGTACTGAAGGACTTAAAGACAGATATGCTCCACTTTTTTTCACCTCCTGAATCCACTCTCGCTTTAAACTAGCACTGATTTGCAACCTCCCACTTGACTTCCGTATCACTGTTAGGCACCACTACCTCCTTGTTCATGGTCCTTGGCGGCCTGCTCCTGCAGCCCCTTCTCTCCCCTTGCAGCAGCGCCCCTTGTCCTCTCCAACTAGCAAACACTTCCTTCCTCCATGCCACTGGCTGGTCCTCGGCCCTCAGTGTCAACCCTCCACAGGTTGCTCTCGGCCCTCCTCCTGTGCAGCCCCCTTCAGTCCTCGGCTCCTTCTCGGACAATAACCGGCGGACCATAACCGCCTCCTCTCCTTCACTTTCTCTACAACATTTCCTTCCACCTCTTCTACACCTGCAGCTCGCAGCCTTGCTCTACGAGCTTTCCACGGCCGCCATTTTCTGCAGCTCTCGGCCAACCTTCTTCGCAGTAGCGCCGTGCTCTCCTGCGATGCTCCCAAGCACGCCTCCCTTAAGTGACGGCCTCTCCAGGCCTCACACCTTCCATGGCGACCCCTCAGGCCCTCTCCTCTGCAACCCTCTATCTTCTCCCGATGGCCCTCATGCCGCCCCCCTCTGGTCTGTATCCGGCCATCCCGCAGCCCTCCTGTACCTCCTGCTCGATATGGTAGCCCGCCATCTTTCCCATGCAAAACTGGCGCCCCATTCTTCATGATCCACCACTTGGCAACCACTTCGCATATCGCATGGGCCTCGTCATCCTGCCATGCAGGTGCTCGTCGACTGCAAGTCCATTTTGCATTCCCTTTTTTTTCTAAAAAGAAAACACTACACTTAAGTGGCCCTTCAGACGGCCATGCATGCCTCTTGTGTCGATGTCGAGCTCGAGTGCAATAACCATAAAATTGAGCAAAGACAATGCCGTCCATCTACAAGAGACGGTTTCTCCATGGTATAGCTTTGCCGAATAGACCCAAATTTGAAGTTGTACGAAACACCAGAAAAATTCGACACTTCCGAGCCTTCTCAACTCCCCCAATCAGTAGTGCTAAAACTTGCCATGACCTTCGAACAACCACATTTAGCATACACATCCTGGAAATGCCAGCCATACCTTGCATCAAATAGCCATTGAAGCACTTTGCCATCTGCTTGCAAATATCCATGTACAAGCTTTCGAGCTCTCCCTGGGCCGACCAAACACTGGGTGCATTATCATTGCCCACCCCCTCATTGAGCATTCGTGCTCAAGCATAGTGTTATTTAGGTAAAATAAGTATGTATAGAGAGCATGATAAAAATAGCTACATAGACTGCAATATAGGAAAAATGATAATATAGCGGCTATATAGATAGGATCGAGATAGAGAGAAAACCATCTGCTATTGCATCACCCGCCAGGGTCAAATGGAAAGCTTTGAGCTTCTCCAAGCATGACATAGAGTCCACTTGGATCAAAAATTAACAAAGCAATGGACGTGGCCATCCACCTGTAAAGCATGTATCTTCAAGTCTTCCTTTGCACCTATAGGCCCATAGACACGCCATGATCCTTTCAGCTCTTCATAGCATGGAGCCTTGTCATCCTGCATCCATAAGCCTTCCTGCCAACCATAAGCATACCTTCGATCACATGAAACACCTGTACCATAAACCGCTATCATTCCATCTGCTATAGAACCCTTCGTAGTATAGTCTTCTTCAAACAAACCTCGCAACTGATACAAAGATATTTGCAAAGCAGCCTCCAACAACATAGCTATCAATAGCATATCGTAAAATAGCAAAACCCTGCCATTTACCTCCGCCTGCTACATAGCCAAGCAACCATGTCTGCCATTTACCTCCGCCTGCTACATAGCCAAGCAACCATGTCTGCCTTGCATACCTGTATCCAAATCTTCTAAACATGGCTCCAAAACCATCTCTTTAAGTCAAGAAAATGACCTGCTAGAGCGACAACCTGTTCAAATACCTCATCACCTGCTAGGTTGGTGTCACCTTCCTCATTGCATGGAGCCTCACGCTCATAGGCTGCACCTGTATTAGCTTCGATAGAGTCATCTGCCGGAGCTAACTCTCCACGGCTACACACAAACTCTGAAACCTCAAAGTACACCTCTACATGCTCACCAAGGCAAGGTTGCCTCACCCCCTGCATAGACAAATCACTTCGACATACCTCAACTCCTGCAAGTCACCCTCAGAAACCTTCTTTTCAATTAGACTAGATGCACAATCAAACTATTTTCCTTCCTCCAATAGGGAGTCACCATCACACAACATTTGATAGTGCTGCTCGATTAGCAGATTCACACAAGGTGAAACACTATACTTCTCTTCGACCTTCAAATGGCTGGCAGACAACTCGCATACATTGTTCATCACTTCATCCACATAAAAAACATCATAAGCTATTAGGAGATTTCAGAGGTCTTTTGGAGGGCCTTTTGGAAGAGAGAGGAAAATAAGCTCCTCCAATGAGAGAAGAGCTTACGTTACGTAGAAAAATAGATTGATATTAACAAAAATATAAAAGGTGTCCCTCTCCTCACTTAATAATCTAGTGGTCCTTGAAGATGATCACTCTTTCATTTAATGCGAGCACCTTTTTCAGAAGGTAGATGCGGTGCATTTGATACGGCTTACGTGATCACTAGAACTCAAAAAGTCACAAAACTATCAAGTGGTGGAAGATTTTGAAACTTTTGATACTGTCAATGGGTCTGGAATGCCCAGATATCCTAGAAATGAATGTCCAATTGCCTCGCTCCGACATCCAAAGAGGCAAAAAATGTCAAAAACCCCTAAAAGAACATTTTACTAACGGTGCGCGAGAGGGCATTCCAAAATTTTGGAATGCCTCCTCGCGCGCCGTTAGTAAAAAGCCCATTTTTTTCTCTTTTTAGGGAGCTTTTTAGGAGGAAAATGTCAAAAAACCTCTAAAAAAGGGCTTTCTTGAAAGAGAAGTGTCCAGAAATCACTAAAAAGAGCTTTGTACTAACGGCGCGCAGGGGGGCATTTTAGAATTTTAGAATGCCTCGTCGCGCGCCTTAAGTAAAAAGCCCATTTTTTGCGGTTTTTTGACATTTTTTGCCTCTCCGGATGTCGGAATGAGACAAGTAGACATTCGTTTTTAGGGTATTTTGGCGTTCCGGACGCATTGGTGTCACAAGCCTCAAAATCTATCACTATTTGACAGTTTGTGACTTTTTAACTTTCAATGATGACGTAAGCTGCATTGAATGCGCCTCACCTGCCTCCTGAAAAAGACGCTCGCATTAAATAAAAAAGTGACCGTTTTCAAGGACGATTGAGAATATAAATCTACTTTTTAGAGTGTCTGCTTGTCCTTTTGGACGTACTCACAAGGTGCAAGTGCATTTTAAAAAAAGTTTCTAGAGAGAGATACAATTTCTATTTAGGCCTAGGTCCACTGGCTGTCATGATTGCCGACTGTAGCAATCCTGCCTCCATCTTCTTCTTCATCTTTTGACTCTTTGCTCTGGCAACTTGGACAGCTTCATCAAAGGTCCAAGTTGCATATTCATAGTCCACTCTCTCACGAACATAGGGATGCAAGCAAGATAGATACCTTTCTTGCTTAAAGTATCCCGTATTGATTGCTTGGGTAACAACCACAAAATCCCCCCAATAAGCTTCAAATTTAGCAACAAAAGCATCAAAATTTACACTTACTTCCTGCTGCAAACCTTTGAGCTTTGCATATGCATCCGAAGCCGACACCACTTTTCGATACCTTTGTAGAAAGTGCTCTTGTAATCCGATCCAAGTCTGCTTGTGTGAATCTTCTAAGACATCGAACCAAAAATTTTCTTTACCTCGCAGCACCAAAGGTAGCGTTCGGAGCTTTGCTTCATCACCTGGCATCTGCAATACTGCCAGCATAAATAGCTCAAAATCGGCAATCCAATCATCTGCATCTTCATCTCTTTTGATTACTGGACCAAACTCTTGCTTCATCTTCATTCACGAACACTTTGTTAGGAAGCAATAAGTGGATCCTCAGTAGGGGCACCACAAGATGGAAAGGGGGAAGTCGGAAAACCACCAGCACACAGTATAAAAACCTCTCTATAGCCCAGTGATCTCACAACACCCCTATCCCCTAGCAAACACACCCCTAGACTCACAATCTAGCAACGACTATGATCCAAGCCCAACCCCGTCTATATACATCCATTCACAAGACACATCATCATGGTTTTTGCTTATAACCTCCCAGAACACCTCATAGCCGCACACGTATGATAGAAAATAGATTAACCCATGAAGATGCTTTTAGGATCACACATCCACTCTTATCACAATCTACTCAACTTTATGGCATACACAAACATTTTGAGATCATTGGCTTATACAAAATTAGAATAGATAATCCCCACATAGGAGAGCTACTTAGATTTATGACACCCCCATAAGCATGTGTGTTAGGGTAAGAAAAGTGATATATGTTTACTAAAACAACAAGTACTGAAGGACTTCAAGATAGATATGCTCCACTTTTTTTCACCTCCTAAATCCACTCACTTTAAACCGGCGCTGATTTGCAACCTCCCACTTGACTTCCGTATCACTGTTAGGCACCACTACCTCCTTGTTCATGGTCCTTGGCGGCCTTCTCCTGCAGCCCCTTCTCTCCCCTTGCAGCAGCGCCCCTTGTCCTCTCCAACTAGCAAACACTTCCTTCCTCCACGCCACTCGCCAGCCCTTAGCCCTCGGTGTCAACCGTCCACAGGCTGCTCTCAGCCCTCCTCCTCTGCAGCCCCCTTCAGTCCTCGGCTCCTCCTCGGACCATACCCGCCTCCTCTCCTTCACTTTCTCTGCAGCGTTTCCTTCCTCCTCTTCTACAGCTGCAGCTCGCAGCCTTGCTCTACGAGCTTTCCACGGCCGCCACTTTCTGCAGCTCTCCGCCAACCTTTATCTCAGCAGCGCCGTGCTCTCCTGCGATGCTCCCAAGCACGCCTCCCTTAACTGATGGCCTCTCCAGGCCTCACACCTTCCATGGCGGCCCCTCAGGTCCTCTCCTCTGCAACCCTCTATCTTCTCCCGGTGGCCCTCATGCCGCCCCCCTCTGGTCCGTATCCGGCCATCCCGCGGCCCTCCTGTACCTCCTGCCCGATATGGCAGCCCGCCATCTTTCCCATGCAAAACTAGCACCCCGTTCTTCATGATCCACCACTTGGCAACCACTTCCCATATCGCATGGGCCTCGTCATCCTGCCATATAGCTGCTCGTCGATTGCAAGTCTATTTTGCATTCCTTTTTTTTTAAAAAGAAAACACTACACTGAAGCGGGCCTTCACACACAGCCATGCATGCCCCTTGTGTCGATGTCCAGCTCGAGTGCAATCACCATAAAATTGAGCAAAGACAAGGCCGTCCATCTACAACAGAGGGTTTCTCCATGGTATAGCTTTGCCGAACAGACCCAAATTTGAAGTTGTACGAAACACCAAAAAATTGACACTTCAAGCCTTCTCAACTCCCCCGATCAGTAGTGCTAAAACTTGCCTTGACCTTCGAACAGCCACATTTAGCATACACAACCTGGCAATGCCGGCCATACCTTGCATCAAATAGCCGCTGGAGCACTTTGCCATCTGCTTGCAAATATCCATGTACAAGCTTTCAAGCTCTCCCTGGGCCGATCAAAACTGGGTGCACCAATGTCCTTCAGTTTAGCATAATGGCCCAAAAACTTGCAAAAATAAACAATAGAGCAACTTTATTTTTCTTTCATTTCTATCACATTTTAAGTTGAATATGGCGTGAAAGTGTACATGAAAAAGTAGTGTGTACTTTATTGTTGTAAGCTACCTATGCATTGTTATGATTAGGTGATGATGTACATTGTTACCATGCTTGTGCACAAAACATAGATAGAGATGCAAACGAGTCATTTCGAGAGAAACATAGATGGAATGGTCAATCAAATTCTTGATGTTAAAAGAAAGCCAACTCATCTCTTTGAAACTTGAAGCTCTCGTGGTATATTGAAAACTATGATCCGTAATCTTTTCACAAGTCCACTCTTAGACATGAAAAGTTTTATGATAACATAGTGAAGTAGTTTTGGGCCTTCATCTTTAAAAACTTGATGAATTACCCAATTTGTACTTTTGGACTTGGTGGAAAATATCAAAGTGGAGTAGATACATTGAGTCGAATTGTGTATCCATTGTTGAGACCGATTCTAAAACCCACTCCATTGTCAAAGAATGTTTTATGATTACATTGACTTCTCTTATCTTTTATCTTTTCACACCATGTTAACTTATCTAATCTCCATAATCAAGCTTGGTAGAATTTCTAGACAAAGGTAGACCAAAAGGAGGACTCTCTCTCTCTCTCTCTCTCTCTCTCTCCAACAACACACCACCCCCTCCCCATTCAGTTGACCTCCCACCCGCCCCCCCCCCCCCCCCCCCCCCCCCCCCCCCCCCCTCTTCTCGCTCTGTGTTGGACAGGCAGGCCCATCCCACTCTCCCTCTCTCACGCTCTTGTAAGCCCGAAGGCGTAGTGCATGGGGCTCTCTCTCTCTCTCTCTCTCTCTCTCTCTCTCTCTCTCTCTCTCTCTCATTCTCACACACTCCCTTTCCCCTCCCTTGCCATCCAACTCTCCCTCTCTCGCGCCCTCTGTGTCACCACAACCCGCAGGCAAGCGCGTCCTACTCTCCCTCTCTCACGCTAACGACCTGTGCAAGCACCGCCACAGGGAGCCTCACTCTCTTTCTCACACATACACACACACACACACACACACACACACTTACCCCATGCCCCTCCACCCCCTCTGATACCCTCACGCACACCCTCTCCCCCTCCCCCCCGCGTATGTGTCGATCGTCGCCAGAGCAAAAGAAAAGAAAATAAATATATATAACATATATATTATATGTGTAATGACACCCTTTCCCCTCGTTCCCATGCACCCACTTCCGTTTACACACACCCACACACACTCACTTGACCCCACATACATACACCCATACATATAGCATACACGCACTCACATATACACATACACGCGCATCCCATACGCACACACCAGAAAAAAACATAAAAAAAACATTAAAAAAACCGAAAGACATCGACGACATCAACAAAAAGAAAGGAAACGGTCAAGTCATGCGTCGCTGACACCAAAACAAGCAAAGGCGCCGAAGGCATGTCCTGGCCAACCCCGAAAGTGATGAACGTGCTACACCGACGTACCAGCTAGGCCGTCGTTCACCGGCATTGCATCCACGATGCCCTCTTCAGTAAAAATCCTTAGGTTGTCGTCATTTTTCCAGTTTCAAACCAAATCTTGTAAAAATCTCAATTTTGTAAATTCTCATCTCTCTAGATGATGGTCACAAAGGCCCACCTAGAGGTTTTCCTTATAATATTTCCCAAGACAAAGCAAGGGTCAACCACACAGGGCCCACCGCCTTGCTTTGTCTCCCCTGATTAGATTACCCTAATCTAAAGCAGCCATCACCTATAAAAAGGCACTCAGAGGTCACTATCGGGGAGGGAGGGGGGGGGGGGGGGGCAAGTTTATCAGAGGTCAGCACTTGGTAGTATTCTGGTGGGAGAGATTCGCGACATTTGCATCACAAGAGAGGGGACTTACTATAGGGATTTTCTTTGAGAATTTGTACTATGTAAAAGAAGCTACGTCTACATCTCGACTCCAATGGTCGATGCACACACACTCATGTTAGCAAGGTTTTTGTGTCGGTGAGTCATCTCTAGAGAACGCACCAGTAGGCTCACTATCTCTCTATCACCATGATTGCCACCTCGTCTGAAATAAGGTTGTTGTAAATATTGCAAGAAAATAATTCTCCCTCACACCCCCGAGGGTTTTCATCAGCTGTCATTCTCCCCCCCCCCCCCCCCCCCCCCCCCCCCCCCCCCCCCCCTCTCTCTCTCTCTCTCTCCCCTCTCTGCGTGTGTGTGTGTGGAGAGACCATGATATTTCAAATCACCGTTGTCTGCATCCTAGTCGCTCAAAGCTAGGTGGTGCTCCCTGTTAGCTTCATGTGACCGGCTTGCAGCGTGCATCGGCTCCCGACGTTTACGAGGTCGTCGGGGTCCATGTCACGCTTTGTGCTCGTCATTTGGTTCCCCCACTAAGGAGGGCTTCTCCAAAACCTTCAGTTTACAATGCTGAAAGAAACGCACATCATCAATCATGGACGAATGGCTGAAGGAATTCTCTAACTGGAGGACGGAAGAGGAGGAGACTAAAGAGGCACTAGCCGCTGTGAGCGGGATGAAAACACACACAGCGCCTCTATAACGACCCGACACACACTCTTGGGAAGATACACACACACACTATGGGGCACCACTCGGCTTACACAACACACCTGGCCGAGACAGGGAACACACCTCTGAAGTGAGAGGAGAGAAACTATCCACTTGCCCACTCCACACACACACACACACACACACACCCAAAAAACTCAGCTCAAAAGAGGAGAATTTCTGATTTTTAGATACAAATGAGCTTGGGCCAACACCAATGGGGCAAACAGCTCACACAATATGGGTAAAAGATACCAGATACAATCACAAACTCGAGCAGAACTTCGCTCATAGGAGAAACTTACACAGAAAAACAGCAGGAAAAGAGTGAGGAATTTGGCAAAATGGACAGCGCCATCGCGTCCGGAACGGCCCAAAACCCCAGTCTACAATGTCAAAGTGCTAGAATCCGACCTCGGATGAGCAGTTTACAACCAAAACAAGCTCCAAAAACACCAAAAACACACCTGCGGCTGTTGCTCCTCTCTTCTCCATGTTTTTTCTGGTCTTCTCTCTGTTTTTTCAGTTCCCACACTTAGCTTTATTACTTCGCACCCTTGGAATTTTAGATGACCTCAAACGGACCCCGAACAGACCAAAAACTGACCTCGCAGTGCATAGTTGTCACCTTTTTGCATCATCCGCACACCTGGCACTCAGCTTTTTTTCCAATAATGCATCTCGCCACCATGTGAAGTGGCCCCAAAAAGTGGTCCTAATGATGACCTTTCTGCATAAGTATCACAAGAAAACACCCACGCCGTGTCCATACTTCTCTGCGTGCAAATATTGACCTCGTTCGCCCTCTTGACGCCACTAGATGCCATCTGACGCACCTGCTGACCTCACATCATCGGCCCGCAGATAGCTTCCTCGAGAAGTTTTACGCGCTACCAACTCCTCATTATTGTAGGAAAAACATATTGGTACTGGTGATAGTGAAAAGCGATGCACTATGTACATGTTGTCCTACCTGTACACATGTGGGCCCCACGTAACCACCTGGCTCTGCAAAATGGGCAATTACTTATTTGATGCACCATGCATGTGTATGTACATATGCGCAATTCCTTGCTCGAAAAAACTCCTGACATAATTTGCCCACCTCCTAGCCTGCTAGAGCATTCATGCTCAGCAGCAGCACTAGTAGATGCTCATTCCACCTGGATCAAAAGGCCAAAGGCATATTGTCTGACTCACAAGAAGCATCATAACACCACACATACATTTGTCAACAATCAACCAGAATGCACCATAGGCATATCCAACTAACACATCCGCCCTGTCTGGAGTTCCAAAAGCATAAATATTGCATGCCACATTCAACCCAACCGATAGAGAAAACTCAAGTGACTCATCACCTGGCATCTTGGCTTTACCAGCCATAGCAACAACCTGCAAATCATGCACCCAAGTAGCTAAAAGCATTGTGTGAAGGTAAAGTTGTTGATATCCAAAGCACAAAAGTATCCCCGCAGCATACATATCCCTAGCATAGGCATCCACATAGCTGAGATTGGACTCATATATGCCAAACCCCTTCTCATCATCATAAGCATACTCATCATCACATATAACTTTATCCACATAATAATCATGGCTAGCACCACTATCCATAGCTTCTAGCATGGGTTCATAAGTCTCAAAGAATACAGATCCCTGCTCTAAACCACAATCATGCTCACAAATCGGTTCAATCACTGCACATCCATCAAAATATGGCTTCAAAACAGGCTCCACATCCAACAAATCCACAAAATGGCTCTCAACCTTGCCCTCTTCCCTAATTTCCAAGGAACTAGTATCCAAAGATACGTGCTCATCATCAATAACCTCCATCTCACACTCACACCCAGAATCACAAGGTACACAAGTAGCCAATGCATCCTCTTCAAGAATTTTCAATCCTGTATCCAAAGCATTACTCACCTCTTTAGGCTCTTCCATAAACCTGTCAACCTGCAAGACCTCTTTACGCTTCACAATAGACCTTGGGAAGAAACGAGAAACATCATAGGATAGGCTACTTTTCACCTGCTTAGGCTTAACTTCATCTTCCATGTCAAATCCATTTTGCACATGCATACCTGTACTGATACGATGTTCCTCAAGATGCTTAAACTTCCATTCCTTCTGCTTTGCAATGCATACTGCATCTTCAAAAGACTCGGGCCTCTTCAACTCAACCTCGAACCGCAACCAAGGTGACAAACCATCAACAAAAGAACTTTTCTTCAATGAACAAGGGGGGGTCTCATCCTTAAGAGCAACACACCAACGAGTCCATAAATCTGTAAAAACTTGTACATAGGCATCAACACCTTGACAAGAACCTTGCTTAAGAGCATTGAGCTCATTCCATACTGCATTTGCATCTTCAAAAACCTGGAAACGCTCTAAAAAAGGTTCTATAAACTTGTCAAGACTCAAACCATAAGAAGAAGCCACTGCTTCTTTAGCTTCCAAATCCATGAACCAAACACAGGCCTCATCTTTCAAAAGCAATCCAAATAATCTCAAAATCTTCTCCTCATCACACATATTGTTGGTTATGCATGCCACCTCGACTTGCTCCAGAAATTCTTCCGCATCTTCACCACTTCTTCCATGAAATTCCGGATAAGAGAAAGCCGTGGCTACCCAAGTTTCAATGCTTTGAGAACCCCTTCGAACACACGTGCAAGAACCCAAAACTTTTCACTACCCAATCCCCAGAACTTCAATGGAGCTCAACTTTAGATAAGGACAAACACATGCACATCAAATGAGTTTTCATAGTTGATCATCGGAATGACAATAGGAAAAGGACATTCCAGGATCTCTCTCAATCTTCTTGGCCCAAACATAAAGACTATGCGCTGCTCGAAAAAGATCTTCCTGGACACATGAACATTAATCTGAATTCTTTGAGTTAAATGAAAAGGAGTGAACTGAGGGCCATTTTGATCATCCATTAAAGCCAACCATGAAGCTCCCAAGAAGGCACACCTGACTCAATCTCTGATTTTGCCAAAATTTCAGCAACATTACAACATAAATGGCTCAAAATACCAAAAAACAAGCCATCATAACTTGGGAAAATTTCGACAGAGTTTCCCCAGAAGTAGAGCAGTAGGAACCCAAAATATAGACTGTCTATGTATGCATAAACTGTCAACAATAGAACCCGAGCATCAAGTAGGACTCACTGGTACATAGCCTATGGCGAGGTCACAAAAAGGGTGCTCCAGCTACTTGTATCACCGAAAGGATCTCCACATTTGAGAATCCCCCAGCTCAATAAAAACCTCACGCTATCGACCCTCACACGAAGGCTAATGCAAAGCGCATATAGTCAAGTCTCAGAAATGACTATTTTCCAGACCAAGTCTCAGAAATGGCTGGGACTACCAAATACAACCAAGTATGGCTCCACAAATGCGTACAATGGAATTTTCCACAAGTAACGTACAATTCAGTAGACAATGCTCTCAAACATGCGCCAAGTGATGCATTCCCACAACAACTGCAAGTGACATCACTGCTAGTATATCACTGTACTCCAGCTACCTGTACCTGTGTGAATCACCTGTACCTGTACCTGTCCCTGTAACCTGTAACCTGTAACCTGTAATCTGCAACCTGCAACCTGTAATCCCAAAGCTCGAAGCTCGAAGCAGAAGGTACTCGAAGAAGATCCTCCGTGGGGGCGCCAAAAGAATGTGAGCGGGATGAAAACACACACATCGCCTCTATAACGACCCGACACACACTCTTGGGAAGATACACACACACACACACACACACTATGGGGCACCACTCGGCGTACACAACACACCTGGCCGAGATAGGGAACACACCTTTGGAGTGAGAGGAGAGAAACTATCCACTTGCCCACTCCACACACACACACACACACACCCAAAAAACTCAGCTCAAAAGAGGAGAATTTCTGATTTTTAGATACAAATGAGCTTGGGCCAACACCAATGGGGCAAACAGCTCACACAATATAGGTAAAAGATACCAGATACAATCACAAACTGGAGCAGAACTTCGCTCATAGGAGAAACTTACACAGAAAAACAGCAGGAAAAGATTGAGGAATTTGGCAAAATGGACAGCGCCATCGCGTCCGGAACGGCCCAAAACCCCAGTCTGCAATGTCAAAGTGCTCAAATCCGACCTCGGATGAGCAGTTTACGACCAAAACAGGCTCCAAAAACACCAAAAACACACCTGCGACTGTTCCTCCTCTCTTCTCCACGTTTTTTCTGGTCTTCTCTCTATTTTTTTAGTTCCCACACTTAGCTTTATTACTTGGGGACCCTTGGCGTTTTAGATGACCTCAAACGGACCCCGAACAGGCCAAAAACTGACCTTGCAGTGCATAGTTGTCACCTTTTTGCATCATCCGCACACCTGGCACTCAGCTTTTTTTCCAATAATGCATCTCGCCACCATGTGAAGTGGCCCCAAAAAGTGGTCCTAATGATGACCTTTCTGCATAAGTATCACAAGAAAACACCCACGCCGTGTCCATACTTCTCCGCGTGCAAATATTGACCTCGTTCGCCCTCTTGACGCCACTAGATGCCATCCGACGCACCTGCTGACCTCACGTCGTCGGCCCGCGGATAGCTTCCTCGAGAATTTTTACGCTCTACCAACTCCTCATTATTGT
This sequence comes from Adiantum capillus-veneris, assembly GCF_014529385.1. Taxonomy (NCBI): domain Eukaryota; kingdom Viridiplantae; phylum Streptophyta; class Polypodiopsida; order Polypodiales; family Pteridaceae; genus Adiantum; species Adiantum capillus-veneris. The sequence continues at coordinate 128,841,476 of NC_140950.1, read as the reverse complement.
AGAAAAAACATACTGGTACTGGTGATAGTGAAAATCGATGCACTATGTACATGCTGTCCTACCTGTACACATGTGGGCCCCACGTAACCACCTGGCTCTGCAAAATGGGCAATTACTTATTTGATGCACCATGCATGTGTATGTACATATGCGCAATTCCTTGCTCGAAAAAACTCCTGACACCACCTTCATTAAAGTACTATTGCTAGGCTGTAGTGTCGTCAGTATTCAAGAGGTAAGCTCCCCATCTGGTGTTGCTCGTTCTAACCACAAATTGAGAGCATAAGGTGGGAGGTCTATGAAGTGTCATCACTGTTGTCAACCAAAGCACACTGTCAATGAGTGCCAACAACAAAGATAACGAAGGGGCTGAAATCATCTACATCGACACGTGAGGGGTCGTCCATATCAAAGGAAGAAAGAAAACGGTAAGGCCTCTCTTTCCTAAGGAAACTGCAATCAAAGGTATAACCTCTACTCCAAAATGGCCTAAAGGGGCTGCTCGAGCCAAAGGTAAGGAAAGGCTAAGCCAGTCTGGAAACACATGACCCCAAAGAAAGAAGCATCTGGCCACGCGAGTGCTTCAAGTTTGGAAAGCCGGGCCGTACCCAGTTTTCCAAAGAGAAGGTCATCCGAGGATAAGCGGCAGAAGGTCGCCTATTGATTCAGACGGTGCATGCGAGTATTGCCAGTCCATTTTGACAATCCTGAAGTAGAAGTGGTAAGAAGGTTTCTATGTCCTAAGGAAGAGTGGTTCGACTACTGCTCTCGCTGTTTTGGAGGACGGGTAGAGGGTCTGTCTCCTCTCCTCGTACAGCTCATCCTGAAGAAGCTCTCCACCACGGGTGAAACCCAGTCGGCTAGAGACGAGTTAGAGCTGAATGGAGTGGAGTTCATGCAACACGTTGACTATAGTAATTATCTGCAGTTGCTGCTAGCCAAAGGCTAGGAGTAGTCAGACGCGTCGCCATCACGTCGTACGTGCTGAGCGACGAAGGAAAAGTAGAGCCTATGAAAGGCGACAACCTCCTGTGGATGTGCCAACTCATCAACACCAACACGTAGGAGTATAAGTAAGTACTACACTCTCTGTGCATGATGGAAAACGGGCCAACAACGTTCCCGTTTAGATTTCTGCAGCATATGCATGTGAATATTTATGTAGATAGGAAAATATTCTACCAATAGAAGATTGTGTATCTGTTTGGTGCTACAGTGCTAGGAGAAATCCTTAGCTCCCCAAACCCTATCATTCTCCCCATATTGGATTACCACCTCTCCATCAATGTTTCCATCTTTATCCTGTTTTAATCTATCCACCCAACCCTGTAAAAAGTCGCTATGAGCCGCTACTGTCATTAATCTTCTTTTTTTCTTTTTAGTTTGTAATTTATTGAGTCACTACCATGGCAAGTGTTTCTTTCCCCAGGTTCAGTGGAAAGAAGAGAGAAGACGTCACCATCGACTTTTTGGATGATTTCGACATCGCTTGTGTGGTTTCCAACAAGGATGACGACGCCTCACGGCTGCGAATTTTTTCTCTACTGATGAATGTAGAGGCCAAGTCTTGGTACAATGCTTTGCCCCAAGCTACCAAAACTGCATGGATATAATATGTGTTTCCTTTGTGAAGAGGTTTGGTGGAGGCACAACCTCAAAAAAGCTATGGCAGCTACTACTGACGGAATTAAAGCAGGGAGGTCTGCTAGAGTATGCCACCTATGAGTCCAAGTTTGTGGGTTTGTGGGAGAGATGGGTTGCCTCACTGGAGGAAGGTGAAGGAGCACCTAATTTCCTGAAGAAGGACCGTTTCATTGCTGGCCTTTGGTCGCCGCTTAAGGAGAAGGTGAAGGGAAGGTTTCCTGCAACATATGAGTTGGCAGTGGAAGTAGCCCACCTTAAAGACAAGAAGTAGCGCATGCAAGCAAGATTCAACGAGTCAGAGGAATCAAGCTTAGTCCGACTAACCCCAGTGACTGCAACAGCCGTTCATAGATCCCAATCGCAAGAGGCATCAGAAGAGCAGCAAGACCTGGTGAGTCGCATCACTACCTAACTCGAGAGTTTATCCATGCATCTGGTGCAGCAAGGGCATACACCTCTCAGAAATACAGAACAAGGAAGAGGACAACGAAGGCAAAACCAAGAGTACCACTGCTATAATTGTGGGGAAGACGGCCATTGCATGTACTACTATCCACATCCAAGAAGGCAGAATTTCAATAGAGGAGGGAGACAGAATCTGATCTCTCAGCCAAGGGCAAGACCACCACCACCCAGGCAACCAGGGCAGATTGCACCGATCCAAATTCTTTGACCACATGTACAACAACAACCACCACCACCACCTCTTATTTGAGCTACCCCCACCACCTGCTATAAACCAAATAGTGAGTGTTATTAGCTTGAAAGCTAAAGGGAAGGAAAATGTAGAAGAACTAGTTTGAGAGAAGCACAAAGGGAAAGCAAAAGTAGAAGAGGTGGATGCCATGGGAGTGAAGTGTACCAAGCATGAAGAAGCCTCTCAAAAAGAAGAGAAAATAAAAGAAAAAGGCGAGTCTAGCAAGCAGGCATCTAAGCCGCGATGGAAGATAGACATCGTGGATTTTTCACTAGGTGAGTATGCTAAACCATATGACTTAGTTCATTATGTGTTGATGCACGGCACAAAGATAACTTGGCCCCAATTACTCCATCTTGCACCAAGGATGAGGAGGCAATGGACGAAGATGGTAAGTACAAGAAAATCAAGACCAAGGATAGCTGGGGCTATCTCTAGGAGGGACCTCAACGACATCCTACCAACCATGGATGCCCACATCAAGGGGCCGCAACGAATCTCAAACGTCTACATAGATGGTGGTGTGCAGATATGCGTCATGAGTGAAAAAATGATGCACCATCTAGGCCTAGAGGTGAGTAGGCCGGCACCCTGCCGAGCCAAAATGGCAAATAATGTAAGAGTGAAATGCATAGGCATTGTGAATGCGGTCAAAGTAAAGGCACTCAATATAGAAGTGGAGGTAGAAATTTTTGTCATGCCACACAAAGGGGAGGGCTACCCTATCATTCTTGTAAGACCCTTGAAGCTAAGAAAGACTGGAGTACCGGAATGATTCAGATGAAGGACGTTAAAGGGAAGTCCATATTCTATGACATGAGGACTGGGAAGCAACGCAACATGATCTTAGAGGCTTCAGAAGATGAGTCCACCAGTGACTATTGGTCCACAAGATAAGAGACAACAACAACCGAAGAAAGTGACAGTAGCATCGAAGTGATGGGGGTCATCCTTATAGACCCAAAAATATTGACACAATCTGAAGCACCCTCGACAAACCAAGAGGGACCATCAGGTATGCAACCCTTAGAGGATACAAGTAAGTTACATCGGATGCTCTCCAATGAGTTAACCGATTGAAGAGAGGAAGGAGTATGTCTCCATGCTAGGTAGCTTCACCACATTGTTCATTGATGGTTATGATAAGATCACAGAAATCACAGTAGTACAACACCGCATAAAACTCAAGGAAGGAAGTAAACCCGTAGTGAAAAAGCTCAGAAGACTTGGGGTAATCCAACAAGAGGCACTACTCAAAGAAGTGAGGAGTTTTCTACAGGCAGGTTTCATTTACCCCGTCAAAGACTCAGAATGGGTCTCTCAAGTAGTAGTCACACCACAAAAGAATGGCAAGTGGAGAGTGTGTGTGGACTATAAACCTCTCAATGCAGCCACAAAGAGGGATCACTTTCCCCTCACATTCCAAGATGAAATTCTCAATGAAGCGGCAGGTCATGAGCGCTACACAGTATGTGATGGCTACTCAGGATACTTTCAGATTAGCATCGCAGAAAAAGACAACTTTCATAACACCTTGGGGATGCTTTGCTTACAAAGTGATGCCTTTTGGCCTCACCAATTCTCCTGCCACATTCTAGCTTATGTGACTTTTGTCTTCCAACCATACTTTGGAACGTCAATACGGGTCTTCATAGATGATTTTTGCATCTATAGTTCATGCTCCCTCCATTTGAGCAAAGTCTATGATGGCCTGACCAGGCTGCAAACCTTGGGTGGCCAGCTCAACGTGGATAAGTGTCACATTGGTGAAAGCAAAGTCACTCTCCTTGACCATGTAATTTCAGTAAAAGGGATTGAGGCTGACCCTAGCAAGATTCAAGCTTTGGTATCTTTGTCATCAACCACCACCGCTAAGCAGTTTGTTTCTTTCCTTCAGAAGGTAAGATACTTAAGCCGGTTCATTCACTTGCTATCTCAAGTGGTTCACCCTCTACAACAAGTCACCCAAAGGGATGTCTTCTCATGGAGTGAAGAAACTGAGCAACAATTTACCGAAGTGAAGAAAATCCTAGCCACGCTTAACATTTCACCCCCTAGATGGGACGAGCCATTTTATGTGAAACCCAGTGTAGGAAGTGATACACTTGGAGCCGTACTAATGCAAAAGGACCCCCAAACTTCTTTCATGCATCCTATCTACTTCTCTAGTCATATCATGACCCCATTAGAAAAGGGATTCACCGCAATAGAACACATGATGCTCGCACTAATGTTTGCTACCACAAAGTTCCGCTCTTATCTACTGCCCAAACCCTTTGTATTTTTGACAATGGAGGAGGTTTTTCCGTATATAATACGACACATGGATGTCTCATCTAGGATCTCTAAATGGCTTGTTAGATTACAAGAGTTTGACTACACCATGCAAGTAGAAAAATCCACCAGGGCTAGTCTAGCAGGTATTCTTACTCATCACCACTATGAGAAGAAGCTGAAGGTCAACACGAAAGCAAAATAAGAGACACCATTGGTAGAAAGTCCTAAGCTAGAAAGAGCTCACTCTCTTTTCTTTGATGGAGCATACAAGAGAACAGTGGACCAGTCTGCAGCTGGCATCGTCATTTTCAATGAGCAACAGGAAAGGATATTCTCCATCGGGCAGCTATTACACTCCCACTTCAACAACGAAGCAGGGTATGCAACTTTTATTCTTGGGTTAGAACAGTGTATTTTGCAAGGGATTCAGCGCCTAAATGTGTTTGCCAATGCTCTGCTTTTGATAAAGCAGATAAATGGCACTTGGGTTTGTAAAAATCAGGTTTTACTTGGTCAACTATGCCAAGTTAAGGATCTTTTAAGGAAGTTTGAAGCAATGCAATTATTTCATGTCCCCAGGGCAGAAAATCAAGAGGCAGATGCTCTAGCTAATGAAAGAATACAGGACGTTCCCACAGAAGCAATCGATCTAAAACTACCCCTCTTTCAGGGTAGTGATGCTATGCCTGATATTATCAGCTTTCTAGACACAGGAGAATGTCTGAAAGGGTACACTAAGGGCAAGAAACAGTGGCTGGTAAGGAAGGCTACAAGATACCTCCTTGTAAATGACCACTTGTATTGTAAGGGCAAGGATCAGATTCTCAAGCGAGTACCAACCTTCAGTGAGATCACAGAGGTAATTTCAAGTTGCCATGATGGTGTCTACGGGCGGTCATTTTGCTTTAGATATCACCAGTAGGAAGATTCTACAGGCAGTATACTCTTGGCCTAGTCTGAACAGGGATGTGCATCATTGGTGTAAAACGTGCAAGGCCTGTCAAGTGGCTAGTGATCGCACACTAACGTATGAACCACAGACTCTTATCATCTCATACGGTCCGTTTGAGAAATGGAGAATAGATACAATCGGTCCTCTACCAAGGGCCCAATCAGGTAAACTATACATTCTAGTTGGTGGAGACTACATGACCCGATGGGCGGAAGCAACAACCACCACCTGCATTACAGCCCAAGAGGTAGCAAAGTTCATATTTGAGCACATCTGTTGCCGTTTTGTCACCCCTCTTGAGATAATATCTGATAGGTGACCAGGTTTCAGAGGCGATCTGGTGGGAGAACTGATGAAAAAGTTAGGCATTACACACCGACATTCCACACCATACTATCCACAGTGTAATGGCCTAGTAGAAACGGTAAACGGAATGATCTGCAAAATCATCACAAAGTAGGTGAATAACCACACAGGAGACTGGGATAAACATCTCATGGCCGCTCTATGGGCCTACTAAACGACGTTCCGAACATCATTAGGTTTCACCCCTTTCCATCTAGTTTACAAAAAGGAGGTAATTCTGCCCATTGAGGTACAGATAGCCATCTTACAAGTCATGGCTAGCCAATTACAGTGCCCAATTGTAAATCTCCACAACACTATCCTAGATCTGGAAAGGCTCCAACTAGATAGGGAAGATGCAATCAATCACTATGCAGCACAGGCAGAGCGACGCCAACTCACCTTCAATCATGGGCTTAAGGAAAAGGGCCTGGAAAAAGGCATGTTGGTATTGAGATACGACAACAAATTTGACACCAGGAAGGACAAGAAATTTCAACCCCGATGGGAAGGACCATTTATTGTCAAAAGGTGCTATGACAACGGCAGCTATAAGCTGATGGAAGTAGATGGGAGAATTCACAAGACTAGAGTCAATGGATGGAGGCTAAAAAGGTATTTCCTTAGGTTTGATCCAGAGTTCCTGCTAGATATTCTAGAAGAGGGAGAACCCTCCAACTTCGCGACTAAAGAACCAGAGGTAGGGCTAGAAGCATGAATGCCTCTAGCCAGACGAGGGGGCTAATGACGACCGGTTTTCGAAACCGCGACCGTGAGAACCAAACCCCAAGAAGGGGAAAGCATATTACCAAGGGAAAACGAAAAAAAGAAAAGTTTCTTTAACATTCACCACCCCTCTAGGCTTAACCACTGGCAGGGCGCCACCAATTTGGCCACATCTCTCCATTATCGCCAGAAGACAGACCCCTCTCTCTCCTGCTGCTCAGCTCCACCAAACTCTCTCTCTCACTTACCCTGCCACTGCATCGCCCGGCCCAATGGGCGTAGTTTTAAAAATAAAAATCCTATATTCCTTGGGGGGCCACCAATTTTGTAAATTCTCTCTCTCTTCGCTCATCCATATCCCAGCCCAGCGGGCTGCCATACCTCACCCCTCCTTTTTCCCTCTCGTCCACACCCCCTCGGCTTCACTCTCCCCCCCATCTATCTCTCCCCTCTTGTTTTCTTCCCACTGGCGGACCACCGCCCTATCCTCTCCTATATTCCCCTCCCTCAGTTAGCTCTCACTCTCTCTCCCTCTGAGTGAGCGGCCCCACGGGCATGGAATAGAATAACTCTCTCTCTCTCTCTCTCTCTCTCTCTCTCTCTCTCTCTCTCTCTCTCTCTCTCTCTCTCTCTCTCTCTCTCTCTCTCTCCCCTGGTGTAGGAACCCGCCGCAATATTATCTCTCTCTACAACCACTCACCACCCACTCCCCATTCCGTTGACCTCCCAACCCCCCCCCCCCCTTCTCGCTCTCTGTCGGACAGGCGGGCCCATCCCTCTCTCGTGCTCTCATAAGCCCGAAGGTGTAGTGCACGGGGCACGCTTTCTCTCTCTCATCCTCACACACTCCCTTTCCTCTCCATCGCCGTCCCACTCTCGCTCTCTCACGCCCTCTGTGTCACCACAGCTTGTAGGCGAGCCCGTCCTACTCTCCCTCTCTCACGTTGACGACCTGTGTAGGCACCACCATAGAGAGCCGTGCTCTCTCTCACACATACACACACACACACACACTTACCCCATGCCCCTCCACCCCCTCTCATACCCTCACGCACACCCTCTCCCACCCTCCCCACCCCCCCCCCCCCCACCCCCCGCGTCTGTGTCGACCATCGCCAGAGCAAAAGAAAATAAAATAAAATATAAATAACATATATATTATATGTGTAATGACACCCTTTCCCCTCGTTTCCACGCACCCACTTTCATTTACACACACTCACTTGACCACACATATATACACCCATACATATAGCATACATGCACTCACATATACACATACACGCACATGCCATACGCACACACCAGGAACAAAACATAATAAAAAACCAAAGGACATCAACGACATCGACAAAAAGAAAGGAGACGGTCAAGTCGTGCATCACCGACACCAAAACAAGCAAAGGCATCGAAGGCATGCCCCGACTGACCCCGATAGTGACGAACGCGCTACACCGACGCACCAGCTAGGCCGCCGTTCACCGACATTGCATCCATGACACCCTCTTCAATAAAAATCCGTAGGTTGTCATCATTTTTCCAGTTTTAAACCAAATCTTGTAAAAATCCCAATTTTGTAAATTCTCATCTCTGTAGGTGATGGTCACAAAGGCCCACCTAGAGGTTTTCCTTATAATATTTCCCAAGACAAAGCAAGGGTCAACGACCCAGGGCCCACCACCTTGCTTTGTCTCCCCTGATTAGATTACCCTAATCTAATCAGATTATCCTAATCTGAAGCATCCAGCACCTACAAAAAGGCACTGAGAGGTCACTATCGAGGGGGGGGGGCAAGTTCATCAAAGGTTAGCACTTGGTAGTATTTTGGTGGGAGGGATTCGCAACATTTGCATCACAAGAGAGGGGACTTAGTGTAGCGATTTTCTTTGGGAATTTGTACTATGTAAAAGAAGCTATGTCTACATCTCGTACTCCAATGGTCAATCCACACACACTCATGTTAGCAAGGTTTTTGTGTTGGTGAGTCATCTCTAGAGAACGCTGTCGAGAAATTTGCGGTCTTGCCAGGAAAGCACCGGGCTTATGGCTGTGAGAGTTTGTGAGAGAACTCAACAAAACTATATGAAGGAGTTAAACCATAGATGCCATGAAGACTAGGGTTTGGAAAGAAGTGCAATCAAAGAAGACTCACCCTTTCTCTCTTGCACTCACACACACACAAAGAAAGAACGCAAAAGAGAATGTCAAAACAATACGAAGATGAAAACATCAAGGCTATGGTCATATCGTATCATGGGTAATATGAAAGGGTTAATGGATGAGTTAATGGCATTCAATCTTGGCTGACAAAATAGGCTACGAATTGTTCTTTGGAATTGTAGTTTTGTGCTTACCATAATATATATATTTTGTCTAGTGATTGGGATTAATTGTGTGTACAAATCCTCTTGGTTCATAGCAAGATAACTACGCTTACATCAAAAGAAAAATTATAGTCTATGAGAGGTAGTATGATGGGATCCGGTGATAGAAGTATTTCATTGAGCCTTTCAGGGCCGAAGAGAAACACTATACGTTGTTGAAAGTGTATTTTATGGCTAATCCATACGTTAATTCTAATAGATCGTACAAAGTGAAAGAGATAGAAATGATCATCATGTGGGTTATTCATCTAGGATAGTATGTGAGAAATGTAGATATGAGAGAAGTGAAGAGATGAGAAGTTTCCCTCCCAAGCCCTATTCTTGCCCGTAGGCAATAAGGATACTGCGGGGAGAGATGTACCTGTAGCAAAGAGAACTTAGAGAGGATGAATTACTAAGAATGAGAGAGATAGGCTTGGTTAAGGAGATGAAATTAGATACGTATATATATATATATATATATATATTGGATTAGAGATGAAAATGAAAACAACAAGAAATCAAGAAAACATCAATGTAGAACACATCTTACTTGAAACCCTTCGGCACCATTATTGATGGGAGAGAGAAGAAGAGTGGATAATTCCACTTTGATTGATACACCAAGTGCAAGACCTTCTTTGATTAGAATTGATCTTCCAAGGTTAGCTTGTTGCAAGAATGGCTAGTCTCCCTCTAGGAGAAAGTGTAGGCCTGGGCTTATGTTAATGGCTAAGTACAATTAGGCATTACTACTCACTCCCTCGAGAATTCCTCTCATCAATGGCTTGAATGCTTGAGTTTCTTCCAAGGAAGAAGAGGTCCCCTTTTATAGGTGAAGGGAACCCCCATGGGTTTACACAAGAAGAGAGGAGCCAGTGTGAACAGGAATTGGAAAAGTTGGAAATGAGTTGTCCCTGCATGATGTGGACAGACTGGGGTCCAGTATTTTGATCATATCTACTCAACCGTGGCTCCAAATAAAAAAGTAAAAATATGGGCAAAAACGTCAGCTCATTAGCTACAATTTGCATTTTAAAATCGTTTTCCAATTAGGATTGGAACCTTGTGTAAAAAAATCATCAAAATAGGGTCCATTTCTGGCAGCAAAAGTCTTCATGTGGTCCCCTTAGCCTAGACTTTCATTTGATTCCAAAGGACACCTCATGCCATATGAAAGCATGACATTGCTCCTTGACAAAGTTTTGTAATCATGCTTGCAATAATGCATTAAAATAAGTGTATCTTTGAAATCATGCCACCTAGTGTCCCACTAGGATTTGATTCTCTCCTAGTAGAAATATAAGAAAAGTATAAAAAAAGAAATATATTTAAAAATAAATATAAGAAAAGTATAAAAAATACATAGAATATATATATATTGGAGTTTACCCTAGGTATAGGATCTAGCTAGGGTGTGAGATGATAATGAAATAGTAGAAATAAAGAATCAATGCTTTTTGCCCCAAGTTAAAGAGGCGGAGCTATTGACACTTTTCCCATAGTATTTTTTTGATGGTAAAGTAAGAATACATTACCCTTGAGATAAATAATAAGATGAGATAGAAAGCTTATTTTTATACTTACATATGCATATGTACATTATAGGAAATATAATTATGTATCTAAAAAGTTACAAGATATCTCTTGTAGCATGTGTTACCACTATGTACGTGTCACAACACGACATCCACCCCCTCTAAACCTGCACATCCTCCAGCATGTGCCAACCTCATGGTAACTTGTGAAAGCAGTTGTATCCCCTGTCATCTCATGACCTCCTCCAGGATCATATGGGTAACTCAAAAACTTATATTGTACTAAGCATTGAGATTTTCCGCATCTTTTAATTTCTCTCGGATCAGAAGGAATTGTTATATATATCTCTCTCCAAAACATCTGTAACAAATCTCCATTATGCGCAAAATCTTCAGGACGTAGAGACAACACTTTCAAGCTTCCTGTAATATACTTGAAAGATTTTTGAAAGTGCACTTCAACCTTCTGACCAACCTGTAAATCCATATGTACCTCTTTCGCATAGAAGTCTGAATCTGCATCTTCATTCTCAAAAGAATCCTCTAGATAGCCTTTCTCAACATCGAGAGAAACCTCAGAAATGTGCATGGTAAACCTCTCATCAATTCTCTCACCTTTTACCAAATACCTCTCCAGCTTTATAGCATAAAACTTTGCATACCTCTCAAATATGGTGTCTAATTCCCTTTCCAAATCATCATGGTAGGTATGCTCCCGGTCACTTGTAACCGACTGCTCAAAAACCTCCTTGGAGTTAGTCTCTGACACAATATCTTCACCCCTTCTTCGTTTTTGACTCATCGCTAAATTATCTTCAATTGAATCATGTCTCCACTCATCTAGGGAGAACCCTTCTTCATTACATGACTTTGGTGTCAGCATAGAGCTAGCATCCTCTTCTTGCTTCAAGGAATCACCATGTATACCCTTCCTATCCATAGCAGATAGATGCTCACAAACCTGCTTGCAATTTATACCCTGTGACACAAGACCTAAATCCCTTTTATACCTCAGATATTGTTTGAATACCTGCAGGCAACCCTGTATAGTAGGCACTTTATGGCAAGCATCTTTATTTGCATCTTCACACAGATAAGAAATATCACCCCAATCACAGACCATATCCCAAGAGGTTTCTTGCTCTTCTGCTCTATCCTCTGATGTCACTTCAACCTGTATAGCATTCCCAAACACTTCTCTATCTTTGATTTGTGAATCTTGAAGATTCATAGCTTCATCTGCAGAACCCCAATCCTCATGCAGAGAATGTGCATCTGTCATTCCTTTTGTTGGCTCTTTCTTCTTTCCTATTGTAGACTCCTCCATGAGTACTTCAGGTGGAGATGCTCCTTTTGTTGAGGGTGTTTGAGAAGGCATTGAGTCGCTTCTTCCCCCACTTCTAGAAGCTCTTTTTGATGGTCCTTCATCAGCATTCTCACGTCTGCGCTTCTCTTCTACAATTGCCTCATTTTGTTGGCATTTTTTAATGTAGGCATGCACTGACAATGAGTCCACTGGATCATTCCATCCTGTTTCTAGACGTATGCAATCACCTGCTTCATGTAGAATCTCTTTTGTAAGCTTTCCCTTTTTAGCTAATTGCATGACATTTGGCCGAATTTGACCATGATGGTCACTCACTTCTTCATCACAAAAATGTTCAATTTTGACTCCATAAGTAGCTGCCTCAACTGAAGAGGTGGCATGCTTGGTTGCCATATCTTCAACTAAGGTTTGCATTCCCCCCTTCCCAAAGTTAGTTCTCAAGGGTAGACCTGTCTCTCTTAAGTGGATTTTACCATCCTTAAAAAAGACAACATCTTTTGACAAAGCATCACTTAAATCATCACAATCCCTTCTTACATGGTTTGTACTATCACACCAAATACATCTACTAACAAACCCTTCTTTGGGCTATTGTCTTTGCCTAGGAAGTGGCCCTGATGGTTGGCCTTTTTCTTCAAGCTTTGCAAACTTCACCTTCAAGTCACGCATTCCCTTCACAAGCCCATCTAGCATGGACTCATCAAACTTAGGAGCGATAAAAGTAGGCTTTACCATTTTGTCAGAAGTTGAGGTGGAAGGACTTGTAGTGTTTACTACCATCTTGTCCCTTCTTCTTTGTCGTTTGGCAAGCAGTGAGACAGCACCTTCAACCTCATTCCAGTCGGTCTTTAGTCCTTGCTCAGCATCTTTATCTTCAAGAAGAAGCTCCAAATTTTCTTGAAACTCTTTACCTGCAGCTTGTAAGAAAAGATCTGTCTTCTCTGCATCTAGTGTGGCCCTTTCTGTCCTAGTGAGTTGTGCATAGCGCCGTTCAAATTCCCTAAGTAGCTCTGTTATTGATAGTCCTTGCTTTGACTGCCCATTCTAAGAATGTCCTTTTGGTCACTCTCTCAGAGTCCTCCATGAAATATTCCTCCTTTAAAGCTACTTTGAGTTCTTCCCAATTTCTCCCATGCCCATCTTTAATTGCCCTAACATGCTCCCTAATTTCTGGAGCAACAACTAGCTCAAAGCTTTGAATCATCTCACCTTCTGACACGCGATGCAGCTCCATCTCCTTCACATACTCGCGTAAGTACTTGGTTACATCTTTGCCATTGAACTGATCCATTCTGTTGACGACCGCTTGTATGGCCTTCGTTGCTGAAATCTCCCTTCTTTCAGTAGCATGTTGTTGTTGCATGAACATTGCAAAATGCTTGAAACATTTGCATTGTTGCTGGGTCAAAATGCATACCTTGTTGCTCAACATGATCACCCATGGTTACCCACAAACTCTCACCCTAGCAGATTCGCGTCGGGTTCACCAAAAATATGTCGAGAAATTTGCGGTCTTGGCAGGAAAGCACCGGGCTTATGGCTGTGAAAGTTTGTGAGAGAACTCAATAAAACTATATGAAGGAGTTAAACCATATATGCCATGAAGACTAGGGTTTGGAAAGAAGTGCAATCAAAGAAGACTCACCCTTTCTCTCTTGCACTCACACACACACAAAGAAAGAACGCAAAAGAGAATGTCAAAACAATACGAAGATGAAAACATCAAGGCTATGGTCATATCGTATCATGGGTAATATGAAAGGGTTAATGGATGAGTTAATGGCATTCAATCTTGGCTGACAAAATAGGCTACGAATTGTTCTTTGGAATTGTAGTTTTGTGCTTACCATAATATATATATTTTGTCTAGTGATTGGGATTAATTGTGTGTACAAATCCTCTTGGTTCATAGCAAGATAACTACGCTTACATCAAAAGAAAAATTATAGTCTATGAGAGGTAGTATGATGGGATCCGGTGATAGAAGTATTTCATTGAGCCTTTCAGGGCCGAAGAGAAACACTATACGTTGTTGAAAGTGTATTTTATGGCTAATCCATACGTTAATTCTAATAGATCGTACAAAGTGAAAGAGATAGAAATGATCATCATGTGGGTTATTCATCTAGGATAGTATGTGAGAAATGTAGATATGAGAGAAGTGAAGAGATGAGAAGTTTCCCTCCCAAGCCCTATTCTTGCCCGTAGGCAATAAGGATACTGCGGGGAGAGATGTACCTGTAGCAAAGAGAACTTAGAGAGGATGAATTACTAAGAATGAGAGAGATAGGCTTGGTTAAGGAGATGAAATTAGATACGTATATATATATATATATATATATATATATTGGATTAGAGATGAAAATGAAAACAACAAGAAATCAAGAAAACATCAATGTAGAACACATCTTACTTGAAACCCTTCGGCACCATTATTGATGGGAGAGAGAAGAAGAGCGGATAATTCCACTTTGATTGATACACCAAGTGCAAGACCTTCTTTGATTAGAATTGATCTTCCAAGGTTAGCTTGTTGCAAGAATGGCTAGTCTCCCTCTAGGAGAAAGTGTAGGCCTGGGCTTATGTTAATGGCTAAGTACAATTAGGCATTACTACTCACTCCCTCGAGAATTCCTCTCATCAATGGCTTGAATGCTTTTAGTTTCTTCCAAGGAAGAAGAGGTCCCCTTTTTTAGGTGAAGGGAAACCCCAAGGGTTTACACAAGAAGAGAGGAGCCGGTGTGAACAGGAATTGGAAAAGTTGGAAATGAGTTGTCCCTGCATGATGTGGACAGACTGGGGTCCAGTATTTTGATCATATCTCCTCAACCGTAGCTCCAAATAAAAAAGTAAAAATATGAGCAAAAACATCAGCTCATTAGCTACAATTTTCATTTTAAAATCGTTTTCCAATTAGGATTGGAACCTTGTGTAAAAAATTCATCAAAATAGGGTCCATTTCTGGCAGCAAAAGTCTTCATGTGGTCCCCTTAGCCTAGACTTTCATTTGATTCCAAAGGACACCTCATGCCATATGAAAGCATGACATTGCTTCTTGACAAAGTTTTGTAATCATGCTTGCAATAATGCATTAAAATAAGTGTATCTTTGAAATCATGCCACCTAGTGTCCCACTAGGATTTGATTCTCTCCTCGTAGCTATTTAAAAAGAAATATAAGAAAAGTATAAAAAATACATAGAATATATAGATATTGGAGTTTTCCCTAGATATAGGATCTAGCTAGGGTGTGAGATGATAATGAAATAGTAGAAATAAAGAATCAATGCTTTTTGCCCCAAGTTAAAGAGGCGGAGCTATTGACACTTTTCCCATAGTATTTTTTTGATGGTAAAGTAAGAATACATTACCCTTGAGATAAATAATAAGATGAGATAGAAAGCTTATTTTTATACTTACATATGCATATGTACATTATAGGAAATATAATTATGTATCTAAAAAGTTACAAGATATCTCTTGTAGCATGTGTTCCCACTATGTACGTGTCACAACACGACAACGCACCAGTAGGCTCACTATCTCTCCCTCTATCTCTCTATCACCATGATTGCCACCTTGCTGGAAATAAGGTTGCTATAAATATTGCAAGAAAATAATTCTCCCTCACACCCCCGAGGGTTTTCATCACCTGTCGTTCTCTCTCTCTCTCTCTCTCTCTCTCTCTCTCTCTCTCTCTCTGTGTGTGTGTGTGTGTGTGTGTGTGTGTGTGTGTGTGTGTGTGTGTGTGTGTGTGTGTGTGTGTGTGTGTGTGTGTGTGTGTGGAGAGTCCGTGATATTTCAAATCACCATTGTCTGCGTCTTAGCCGCTCAAAGCTAGGTGGTGCCCCGTGTTTGCTTCATCGTGACTGGCTTGCGGCGTGCATCGGCTCTCGGCGTTTACGAGGCCGTCCCGGTCCGTGTCGTGCTTTGCGCTCGTCACCACTTGATGGGAATGGGATCATGCTAGCTAGGGTGGATGAAAGAGAAACATAGTGCAAGTGTGTGTGTGTGTGTGTGTGTGTGTGTGTGTGTGTGTGTGTGTGTGTGTGTGTGTGTGTGTGTAAGCAAGATTATCACTCAAGTGAACTAGGTTCCAAGATAGAATTAGCTTGGACTCATAAACACAATCTTGAGTATTGACTTAGCTTAGCACAGGCTCACCATAGACAGCCATGTAGTGCAAAATTGAACTGTGTTGTTTATTCATGAAAGTGAGCATTAAGTAGCTCTACATCTTGACTCTATTACATGTGGGATTATTCCTCCTCTTCCCTCCTTCACTCAGACTTTAAGACAAAACCAACACTTCACACTTATTGACTACTCCTTGGCAGAATAAGAATTTGGTTCCCTTCAAAACAAAAGTGTGAAGGTGTTCAAAATTGACCATCAACACTTATTGAGTGATTTAGTAATCACCATTGGATCCTATCCCAAAAATAGTACTCCTATAGACACTCCTAGTGCTATAAACAAAGGAGGAGATTTGCTCTAGTTGAACTCCTTGTTCTTCTAGACAGTCGTGTTGTATGAGATACTTGTCGCATCTATACATTTTGGTATAGATAAGCCTATATGAGCTTAAGGTCATCAAAAACTCAACTAGATCTTCGCACTAGAATTGGTAGTGCTAAAGTGACACTCAAAAAATCATTAATGGCAAGACTCTTGCTTGTCTATTAGCAACAATGGGTACTCCACTATGTAGATATGTTCGATCGTGAGAACAATTACCTTGATTTTTCCAGCAAAAGAGAGCCAACTAGCCTTATACAAAATTCTAAGGAATGTGAAATCCACATTGATTAGTGCTACGTGTGTGGGGGTCCACATCGTGTAGCTGAGTACCCTATTAGACTACAAAAGAATGCCTTACTAGTGCAGACCAATCAAGGGAGCACATCTACAATGTCGATACTCATGTGTAATCAATGTGGCATAGATCATTTGATTTCCCAATGTCCTAATAATCCAAATGCACCAAATATCATACCATTGAACTTAATTGAGATTAATATTCAGGCGTCAATATTAATTGAGATTAATATTGAGGCGTCATCACAAAGTACACATGTGGTACCAGTAAATGTACTCACACAATTGATGCTCCAAAACCAAAATTATATTCTCAAAGAAAGAGACATGTCATCAATCATCCAATCCAAGAAGAAGATGAAAACATGAAGGAAGAGATGACAAAAAGAAGCGAAGTCAAATCCTAGTTCAAAGACCAACATAGGGACTGGTGAAAACCTCGTGTATATGTACAATGTTGAAGATGATTCCGATTTAGATGAGACCATGGAGACTAAAACTGTAATAGCGGAATCAAAAGAACTATAATGAGAATTTTTAGAGAGAGAACTTAACTAGTGGTAGCAACATAACCATTATATTAATTAACTTGGCATGAACAATACTTTTTGCAAGAGAGAGAATTAGTGAACTTCACAATAGTTGAGGACCAGGTTTATGTGGAGCGAGATTCCCCTACAAAAGGCTTTTGTATTATAGTTTCTCCCATAAAGGGAGACTTGATACAATACAAGCTTTGTGCTCCTTGAGACCTTGATGGTGCAATGGAGATAGAGGTTTCATGGACCACAATTAGCTAGATGAAAATATTAACTTATCCCCTGCCTCAGTCCCAAGACCTCAAACACGTTCAAAGGTGGAGAGAGAGAGCTAGCAGGGAATGGGAAGAGGAATAAGAAACATTCATATGAGAAAGAAATAGTTCCTGAATTATCATCACTCTTCTTGCTTAGCATAGCATAATAGCATATAATAAAGATGGAGAATATGGAAAGCTTAAGCATTGAAGCATGGCTCTTGGTTGGATTTTCATTCTGCAGCCAAGAGTGTTGGTGTAGGCTCTCAACTTCTCAACAAGCTTGGAGAAGGAGATGAAGTTCTATCACTTGGCACTTCACACAATGGGAGTGTGTGTGTGTGTGTGTGTGTGTGTGTGTGTGAGAGAGAGAGAGAGAGAGAGAGAGAGACAGAGAGAGAGAGAGAGAGTATATCTTGCAAGCAAGCCCCCTAGTTGCTTGGGTAAACCCCTCATTCTAGCTCATCCCTTGTGCTCATTAGCTCTCTCAAGCCTAGGTCAATTCAAGCAATAGAGGTAGCCTTTGGACAAGTGTCCTCCTTTCCCCTTTGAGAGAGAGGGCTTTATAAATGCCTAAACAATTAATTTAATTAGCTAAATTATCATTGGACCCCTCTCATGGCCATCTAACAAGGTTTAGGTACACTATGGAGGAAACTTAGCTAGGCCTTTGACATGTGTCCTATTTGACTCTTTCAGCAAGGCGTGCCCCTTGGGTGAGGGTTGGGTCATTATCTCTCATCCCCTGATTATGTGGCTCTCCCCCTCCTTTGTAGGCATGCATGTTGACTTTCAAGCACCTCAAGCATCCTAGCCCCCAAGTACCTTAAGCACCTTAGTAATGAAGCACCTCAAGCACCTTAATCATCAAGCACGACAAGCACCTCAAGCACCTTACTCAGCAAGCACGAAAATCACCTCAAGCACCTTAGCCAGCAAGCACGACAAGCACCTCAAGCTTGGGCCAGGTTCCCACCTCAAGTACAGCCCTAACTTTTCTAAGATCCTAGGTCTAAGGACTTTTAACACTAACCTTTGGAGGTCTTTAATGAATTTAACCCTAAGGTCTTTCAAGCTCCATTAGCTAGCATTGCTCTTTGACAAATCATCTCTCGTTTGGACCCATTGTCTTTGGCCCCATGTTGAGATAGATCCAGAAGCACATGGCTATATTCTATCTCTTGTTCCCATTTATTCTCCCACATTAAATGATCAGTTTAATAAGAGAAAATCATTTGGGTTAGTTAGATATTAGATTTTATGACACTATCTCTCTCTTGAAATCATAGTCGTCCTTGACTATGAGGTAGAAGAGATAAAGCCTTAGTCATTAGTTGATGTTTCTTAGCAGGGGTAAAGGATCCCTTTTTACCCTTTAACATCATTCCAAGATGGATGACTAATCCATTTGGGGCTTAGGAGACTTAGCTGTCACAATTATTTCTGCTCTTGAGTCCATTTCATTCTCCCAAAGTAGAGTGACAAGTTCTACTTGGTGTTTGAGAGATGTCGTCATCACACACATGATTCTAAGTATGCATACTTAAAAATTTGTGCACAATAAAAAGAGAATTAGTCTTATAAGACAAAAACATTGATCATATAAAAGAAATGTTTACATTTGCTTACTCTAATGTAGCATTGTAAGCATTGACAAGGTTCATACTATCCTTAAGTTGTATTCCTTGCATCCATCTAGCATCTTCAAAAGGATATTTTTTGAACTTAATAAGATACCGTTGGATAATTTTACCATGTCGTAGTACCTTGTCCTCATGCCGAAGGATAGCTTCGGGTTGTAGCACCTGTTCTTGGTCTTTGATTTCTGGGGGTCTTCAATAATTGGATTTGTTGGTGGCTCTCCTTTGTAGGACTTGATTAGGCCCACATGAAAAGCATTGTGTATGAGCCAATTATTGGTCAATTTTAGTTGATAAACCATGTCATTGATTGGCTTCAAGATTGAAAAGGACCATACTATCTTTTTTCTAGTTTAGCATAATGCTTTTGATTGCCCATAGGATTTTTGCCCATTGTTTGCCTCAATCAAGCCTTGGGAAACTTGAGTAAGACCCAATCATTTTCCTTGAATTCTAAGGCCCTTGTGTGCTTATCAATAGTAGCCTTTTGTCTTTGTTGAGAGATGGATATAGCCTCCTGAATTTTTTAAGAGATTCTTGTAGGTCATGGCTATACTCATTGGCAACAAATATCTTCCCATGTACTTTAAGTATCAAGGGAATTTTAGGTTTTCCCTCTATGATCTCAAAAGGTGCCTTTCATGTAGTAGTATGGACAGTATTATTGTACGTATACTCTACAATTGGTAAGTACTTCTCCCATTGTGAGTGTTTATCTATTTCTGTAACACAAGTCTTAGTAGATTGATTATCGTAAGATTGGCTATCTCACTTTGGGAATCCATTTGTGGGTGATAGGCCAAACAAAAATTCAATCTTGTACCTAGATTTTCAAAGATACCTTTCCAAAAATTGGTAGTCGTTCTAGGATCTCTATCTGACACGATGGATGTTGGCAATCCACGGTGTTTGAAAATCTGTGATATGAAGAGAGTTTGCATTTGGTGTGCCTTAATAGTCTTTTTGATAGGAATAAACTGTGCTTGCTTGCTAAACCTGTCGACTATTGTCCATATTCCCGTATTCCCATGGATAGACTTGGGTAATCCAAAGATAAAATACATGGATATACTCTCCCATGGTGAATTAGGGATTGGGAATGGTTGGAGTAATCCTTGTTGTTTCCCTCTATCATACTTTGTCTTTTGGCATATAACACATTTGGATACATACTCTCTACTCCTTGAAGAGTAGGATGAATGCATGTGCTCCGCATAGGAAGGAGCATGGGATTTAGTTATGACTTTATCATGAAGGGAGTGAGTAACACATAGTATGTTGCCATGGAGAAGATAACCATCCGGCAAGGTGAATGGTTCCTCTTTCTTCCCTAAGGCAAGGGCTGACATTATGTCTTTAAAATCAGGGTCAGTAGAGTACTCATCTATCATGGAAGATAGATCATTGTGAGTTGCTATAGAGACTGTATTTACCCTCGATCATTTTGTGATAGTGCATCGGCCACTTGATTATGCTTACCAGCAATGTGAGCAATATGAAAATTAAATTGCGAAAGAAAATTTTTTCACCTCATTTTTTTGTTGGATAGATTGGTTTGCGTGATGAAGTATTTGAGACTTTGGTGGTCCGTTCGGAAAATAAATGGAGTCCCCATTAGATAGTGCTTCCATGTATTTAGGACATGTAGAACAACTAAATCTTTTTTTCATATATGCCCAAAACCCGTTCATTGATATTGAGCCTTCGGCTCTCATATGCTATGGCATGTCCTTCTTGACGCAAGACTGCTCCAAGGCAATCACCACAAGCATCAGATTGGACCTCAAATGGCTTTGAGAGAACCAAAATCATAAGCATTGGTTGGGAGGTAAGCTTCTCTTTGAGCTTGTAAAAAGAATTTTTCTCTTTAGCAGTCCATGAGTACTTAACGTTCTTCTTTGTTAAGTCATCATGTAATGGTCCTGCTATTTGAGAGAATTTTTCTATGAAGCGTCTGTAGTATGCACACATATCAATAAATCTTTGTAGCTCATGTAGATTCCTTGGATTAGGCCAGGCTTTTATTACCTCCAACTTTGATGGATCCATACGAATACCATCTTGAGAGATAATATGACATAAGTATTGAATCTGTTGAGGGAAAAATTCACTCTTTTTTATTAAAAAATTAATTTTGTTTCTTAAATCATTAGTATCATTTAGAGACTCTTTGACAAAAAAGCATGTACAAGCAAACTGAACTTTTCATTGACTTATCAAAAGTAGGTGAATTTACAAGTGGTATAGTACGACCAGACTCATTAGCATCTATAAACATGCTCTTTTCCCTGTAGGTGAAATAGATTCTCCTTTTAGGGAACTTCATGTTGGAAGCCATGCGGTTGAACCATGGTGCCCCTAGGATAACATCCTCATGTTGGAGAGGAGTGATGAATAATTCTTCTTTGTCGATGTAGCTTTGGACATGAAGCCTCAACTTCCCAATCAAGGGAGTAACAGAGACTTTTGTCCCTTGGAGTCTCCTTCAGAAGTTACACTATCTCCCATCTCAAAAGCTTGAATGCCCAACCTAGTGGCCAACTCAGTTGATATGAAGTTGTGAGTAGAGCCAGGGTCAAATAAGATGAAGGGATCATGCTCCCTCACCTTTCCCCAAGCATAGGAGAGAGGTGATCCTTTGCAATGAGCATCCTCTTTTGGATATTCAAATGTGGCAACTTTAGGAGTCTCATTGTGGGAATTTCTTTTGGGGCAAGAACGATATCCATGTCCTTGCTCTCCACACTTAAAGCATTTGTGGTCCTTACAAAAAGCTTCCAGCTCTTCAAGAGACAATTTATTTTTACCTTTCTAAACTCCCTTTTCCTTAATCTGATTGTTGTTGTTGTTGTTGTTGTTGTTGGAGTTCCCTTGGAAAGAGTTTTGGGCATTAATTGTTCTTTCCCTTTGTATCATTTCTATCTTTGTTTTACATGGGCTTGGAATTCATTTTAGCCCCTTGTTGGAAATTGATGCATGAAGCAACCATAGTGTGGTGGATTACTTCGGTGATAGAACCAGGCCATTGGGAGTTAACATACTCGGCAATTTCTTTAGGTACCATACAGAATTGTTGTTTTTGCTCAGTGAAGTCTATCTTTTGAAAGATAGTAGCCTTGAGATGTAAATCCCAAAACTTTTCTACATATTTGTGGATAGACTTGTTGCAGAGCAGATTCAAAATCCTCCATTCAGTAAGCACTTTATCCTTTGCATCACTTGCAAGGAATTGCTTCATGATGGAAACTCGTAGATTTTTCCATGTCTTTGGGACTTCTCCATTGCCACAAAGGCTATCCCACCATTGATGAGAAGATTTTTGGAAGTGCATAGCTACATGATGTAGCTTGGAGGAATCTTTCAAGCCCTTGTCTCCAAAGGCCGCGTCGAATTGTTGGATAAAGGAAAATACTTTGTCATTAGCACCAAAGGTGCCACCATAGGTGAGAAAAGAGATACTCTTTCCTCCCTCATTCAACTTCTTAAGCTTTTGGGACCTTCTCCATGAAGGATATTCCTAGCTCTTTGAGCGTTCCTCAATGGAGAACTGAAAGTCGGGTTACCACAATTTGTAGATATGGATAGGGCTAACAAAGTTCCATTAGAGGAGAGCCACTTAGATCCACAACCCAACCTAGATGAGAGATCGGTTGTTGAGATACCTGTTAACAAGTTAGGACAATACTTTGCAGGTGATGAATCGTATGTGATCCTACCAATCATTACTAAAGGATTAATTGTGAACGGAATCATTGAAGGTGGAGCTGGTGTCAACATTATAACATAAAATTGTTGGGAATCTATGGGGAAACCTCACCTTGGGACCACAAACATAGTGGTAAAGATCTTGCATTACAAAACTTTCTAGTACCTTCTTGATGTATTCCTCTTGAGATACTTTATTGTTTTCTTCATCATGTCCCTTGATATCTTCATACCAAGTATCCTCTTTCCAGCACCTAAATATTTCATAGAAAAATATTTAGATAGCTCTTTTAGGTCTTTGATGTCCAGCATGTTAGCACTTGCAATCAGCATGTCATCAACATACATCATTAGGATGATGAACATCCCATCTCCCAAATTCTTTGTGTAGACGTAGTGATCTGAGTTGCATCTTGTGAAACCATTATCCAACATCCATCGATCAAAATTCAAGTACCACTGTCTTGATTCTTGCTTTAGACCATACAAGCTCTTCTTTAGTCTGCAAAATATTTTCATCTTACCTTTTACTTCATACCCCTTTGGTTGAAGCATGTAAATTTCCTCATCTACGTCACCGTGAGGGAATGCCATATTTACATTCATTTGCTCAAGTTTAAATCATGAGCATCCACAAGGCTTAACACAAGCCTAATTGAGTACATTTTAAGAACAAGAGAAAATATTTCATTGAAGTCAATACCTTTGTTTTGAGAAAACCCTTTTACCACAAGCTTGGACTTGTACATTTTCTTCCCACCTTCTTCTTCACCTTACACACCCATTTGTTCTACAAGTGCCCGCTTACTTTTAGAAAACTCAAGCAACTCCCGTGTTTGTTTGCGATGTAGCGAGTCCATATCCACTTGCATGCTCTTCATCCATTCTTCTTTGGATTTGTGTTGCATAGATTCTTTGCATGATTCCGGCTCTCCAAAATCTAAAACCAAGAGATGGTTGAAGGAAGGAACAAACCTTTTTGGAGGTCTACTTGCTCTTGTGGATCTTTGGAGAATAGGTTGAGCCTCCTCATTTGGTTGACGGTGTTGCACGTTGTCACCGTTTGCACTCCTTGAGCCTTCACCGTCCTCAAGCTCCATGTACTCATCACATGTTTCTTTTGTTTGTTTTCTTTTCAAGTAATATTTGTACATATTTTGTTCATTGAAGATTACATCTCTACCTCTAAATATTTTACCATCTTCAGGATTCCATAGGTGATACCCAAACTCAGCTTCTCCATAGCCAATGAAGAAACACGTTTTGGAATTTTCATCTAGCTTTGACCTTAGGCTTCTACTATGTGCATGAAAGCCTCTCACCTAAAAACTTTGAGAAATGCATAATTCATCAGTTTACTTTTCCATGCCTCTTTTAGAACTCCCCCATCCAATGTCATTGAGGGTGACCGGTTGATCAAGTACACAGACGTACTTATTGCTTACACCCAAAGCTCAAGCGGGAGGCATGCATGTAGCTGCATGCTTTGTGATCGCTCCATGATTGTTATGTTCATCCTTTTGAAAATTCCATTTTGTTGAGGTGTCCTTGAGTTTGTCATTTGCCTTTGAATGCCATTCCTAGCACAAAAACTTTCAAAATCTTGGCTGCAATATTCGCCTCCATTGTCGGATCTGATACATTTAACCTTGGTACTTTCTTCATTCTCTACAAAATCTTTCCACCTTTGAAATATGCAAAACACATCAGATTTATTCTTCATCACATAAACACATGTTTTCCTAGTTGCATCATCTATGAATGTTACATAGTACAATGAGACACCAAGGGATAGTGTACTTGCAAGACCCCAAACATTAGAATGAACAAATTCAAGTTTTTTATTTTTTCTATCATTTCCTTATTTAGGAATTTTACCCTCTTCTGTTTACCATAAACACTATCTTCACAGAACTCTAAGTCCACTTCTTTCAAACCTGGTAGAATCTTTTTTGATTGAAGGATTTGTATTCCTTTGGCACTCATATGGCCAAGCCGGTAGTGCCACACCGCACTATTGACTTTTGTATCTATTGCACAAGTTGAAGATTGTGTGCTCACATTATACAAGTAAAGTGTACCAACCTTTTCTCCTTTGGCAACCACCAAAGATCCCTTTGAGATCTTCCAGTGTTTGTGTCCGAATGCAATGTTGTGAAACCATCGGCCAAAGACCACAGACAATCGGCCATTGGCCATCGGATGGCCATTTTTCGATTGTCTTTCAGCAGTCGTCCCCCCAGGTTGGCCCTAAATTTTCTCCATACCATCCACGATAGAAAATAGAGATCTCATGAGTGTGCAAAGCTAGAATCCACCAACTATATGTGCACCATTGGCTTCTCCTCATATGGGGGCCTTACAAACTCTGCAACATATATTGTGGTGGAAAAACTGAGAGAGGTGGGCATTGCAAGTATATCAACAGAAACCCCATACACTATTGCAATCATAAATTGGTAGTCCCGTATTCTTTTGTTGTAGCTTCATTGGGAATTAGGGAGGCAAAAGCACCGGAAACAGTTCCAGCACAAGTAGTCACTCGCAATAAAGAGGTGATTATTGAAGAACTTCTAGACGAGCCTGTGAAACCAGTCATTCCTGAAACTAGTAAATGGACTCAGCAGAGAGCGGTCTAGAAGGGTAAGGAAAAGGAGAAGTTAGCCGATGAATGGCAAGAGCAGCGAGAGATGGCAGCTAGAATCACAGAGGATCTAGCTAAGAAGCTACCATAACAGCTAGAGAGTTTTGATTCTCGTGTTATTCAAAAGATACCAGCCCCATCTTCTGAGAAAAGACAGCCAAATCAGTCAAATTTGGAATCTCTGAGACCATGCTTGCTGCAGTGCAAGGACTGGTGGATGATCTAGGGCAGGTCAAATCAGATTTGACTGCAATAGAAAACACTGAACTGGGGAAATCACGGTGTCTTTCTCAATGTCAGTCAAGGCTCAGTATAGACACCAAAACAGAGGATTGGCAATGTGAAGATAGTCCTGATTCCTTGAGTTTTGATAATAATTCTGACCAGGAGAGAGAAGAGATCCATGTCCAAATCTGTGAACTAATTCAAAATTTGACGGTCAAATTAGATGATATTAGGAAGACTTTGCTTGAAGCAGTGAACTTTATCAGACAGTGGAGAAAAACTAAAGCTGATGCTAGAGCAGTTGATTTGTCGGCTGTCAGAGATGATGAGGTTCTAGTAATCCAGGTGGATTACAAGGTTAGGAAACAATGGGAGCTGGTATCCGATGTTATACTGGATGGAAGGGCAGGTGTGAATATTCTGGAGACACATCTTCAGCAAAGACTTGGTATGACTGATTTAAAACCAGCACCCTTTAAGGTTAGAATGGTTGATCATAGAGTTGTTTAGGTAACTGGTATGATCAAGAATATGCAAATTAGGGTGGTTAAGGAGAAATTCAAAACTAGCTTTCTCGTACTGGATGTCCAAGGAGCATATGGTATGCTACTAGGACGACCATGGCTTTAGACGGTGCAGGCTATTCATGATTATGTGAATCAGACCATAACTATTCAGGGAACCAGTAGGAGAATCCAGCTCCAAACAAATAACACCAAAATCTAGAAGAAAGCACTTCGACCTAAGAAAATTTGCCAAAAATATGGGGTTAAGAAGATTGAACGGATGCTTGCAGCCATGAACATTTTTCCGTTAGAGCTGAAATCGACTTGAATGCAATGTTATTTGACAAGGCTCAAGCTGAGAAACAAAGAAAGCAGTTTCCAGATCAGTTCACTAAACTGAATCCTCGAGAGAGACCAGTCCAGTTGACTGGTCGACCAGAGGAACCATCTGACTCCAAAGAGAGATATTCATATTCTAGTACACCAATGCACACTGAAGAGGTGATTTGAGTTCAGAATGAGAATCCAGTACTAAGAAATTCGTCCAAGGATTATGTTGTGGAGTCAACCAAAAGGAAGGGAGCTGGCCCACATTGGCTGCTCCCAGATGATCAAGAGATTGAAGAATGGAATTTGGGTTTTGAAGAAAGTCCTCAATTTTAATCAAGGTGAATAAGCATCTGAACCCATAGATGAAGGAAAAATCCAGACTTATGTTCTAGAAATACAAAGATATATTTGCATGGGAACAGACTGATTTGAGAGAAGTAGATCTAGAGGTTTACCAGCACAGAATACCTCTGAAGCTAGATGCCAGACCAGTACGTCTGTTGAGGTACAGAATGAATCCAACTATGCTAAGAAGGTCAAAGAGGAACTTGACAACCTTCTGAAATCCAGATTCATCACAGAAGTTGCGAGCAGTGATTGGCTATTCCCTATAGTGGTCGTAACCAAAGAAGAATGGGAAACTTAGAGTCTGTGTGGACTACCGGAAATTTAATGCTCTAATTATCAAAGATCCTTTTCCACTACCTTGCATTGATATGATTCTTGATGAGATTGCAAGCTATGCTATGTATAGTTTTATGGATGGCTACAGTGGTTACAACCAGTTAAAGATTTCTCCTGAAGATAGGAGAAAAACCACTTTTATTATTGAATTGGGTGCATGCATGTATTTAGTCATGCCATTTGGTCTCTGCAATGCTCCAGCAACATTCCAGTGCTGCATGATGGAGATATTCAATGAATTCTTGCACAAATTTCTAGCTATATTTATGGATGACTTCACTGTATTCTCAACCAAGGAGAAGCATCTACTATTTTTGGAAATGTATCTGCTTGAATCCATTTAAGTCTGTCTTTCTAGTCCGGAAGGGACAATTACAGGGGCATATAGTGTCCAAAACTGGCATAGATATGGCCAATGATAAATTCCAATGTGTCCAGCAGGCCAAGGCACCCCGCACAGCATCTGAATTGAGTTCATTCTTGGGGTATATAAATTTTTACAGAAGATTTATTCACAGGTTTTCTACAAAGGCATTACCTCTATATGAGCTTACCAAGAAAACCAGTAAGTTCATCTGGACTTCTGAATGTGAAGAAAGCTTTAAATGTCTTAAAAATGCCATTATCAGTAAGTCGGTACTCCGATAACCAAACTAGAATGTTATATTCCATGTGCATGTCGATGCTTCAAGGCTGGCAATGGGGGCAATACTGGCTCAACCAGATGGAAGAACGGATTATCTAGTTTATTTTTCGAGTCAAATATTCAGTCTAGCTGAACAGGGATATACTACCACGGAGAGAGAAGCTCTGGGTATGGTTTTCAACGCCACCAAGTTTCGACATTACTTGTTGGGCAAATTATTTCATTTCTGTGTGGATCATGAGGCACTACTATTTTTTATCAACAAATTTATTATCCAAGGAACATTAATCAGATGGATGATGTTCCTGATGGAGTTCGAGTTCCGCATATTCCACAAGTTTGGTAAATCTCATTGTGGTGCTGATTTTCTTTCCAGGAGTACTGAAGGCTACTCTAAAATATCCTTGAGGGATGAGCCAGTAGATGCAGAGCTATTTCAGGTGATAGCTGAGGAGAATTCAGACACTGAATGGTATGATGTATATCAGCTCCTTCCAAAAGGAAGATTCCCAAACAATTGGACTCAGAATCGGAAGAAATCTCTGATCATTAAGAGTTTAGAGTTCACCATAATAGGAGGATTGCTCTATAATTTGGGCATAGATGGTGCTCTTCAAAGATGTGTGACAATGGAAGTGAGGATGCAAGTCATCTCTGAAACACACAATGGGGATTCTGGAGGACACTTCTCCACTGATATCACTTATAAGAAGATTCTGCAAGCTGGATTATGGTGGCAAACCCTGATAGCGGATGTTCAAAGTTTCTGCAAGACTTGTGATATATGTCAGAGAATGGGCAGACCAACAGCAACTCACCCTAGTACAAATGGGGTCTGGACTTCATGGGACCATTCAAGAAGGTCACTCCAAGGAAGAACCGGTACATCTTGATGGCTACCTATTATGTCACTAAATGGGTAGAGGCCAAGGCTCTTCCAGACAATATTGCCAAGTCTACTGATTTTTTTCTATTTGAAAACATTATCTGCCGCTATGGATGCCCTATTGAATTTTTTTCTGATCAAGGAACACATTTCATTAATGACACAATGGACATTCTCATGGAGATTCTCTAAGTTAAGCACAAGAAATTGACTCCGTATTATCCCAGGTGCAATGGTCAAGCAGAGAGCAATAATAAAACCATCAAGAATACTCAGACCAAGATTGTTTAGAAGGAGACACACCAATGGGATATCAAGCTCCAAACTGCTCTATGGGCCTACATAACAACTCATGAAGTCACCAATGGAATGACACCTTTCAGGACGGTGTATGGTACTGAAGTTGTAGTGCCTATTGAATTTGTATTTCCCAGTCTCAAAATGGAAATTGAATATGGGTTATATTTTAATCATAATCTCAAACAAAGACTGGAGGAATTATTGCAGCTTGATGAGTTACGACAAAGAGCCATGCTGGAATAGGAGATTGTTCATCAACGCTGAAAGCACTAGCATGATAGAAGGATAAAGGTTAGGGAGTTTCAGAAGGGTGACTTAGTTTTGCTATATCAATCCAAACTTGGCCCTAAGAAATGAATTGAAGATTGCTTGGACTGGTCCATTTGAAGTTGAATGGGTATTTTCAAATGGCACAATAAGGCTAAAAGACTTATCTGGATTACTGTTTCCAGGTGTGTATAATGGAGCCAAGATTAAGTTATATTATTCTAATGACAAGGAGACTTCCAGAGGTGATGATACTGGTATTCCAGGTACTGATGACCAGGGATTGTCAGACCAGGATGTTCTAAATTTTTTCCATGTCAATTTAGTATCAATACTTGAACCCTCCTTGTCAACAGATTCTGCTTGTCCCTATCCAACACTACCTGATACACCTCGATGTGGGTTAGGATACACAAGTAAGTCTTCTTCATCTATAGCTTCACAGTCATTGCAGTGTATGGATCCCAAGAAAATGTCAGAGAAGATGCAGAACACAGTGGATGAGACTACAGTAGTCATTAGTTCTAAAAAGGCCTCCCTACCACTCATTCCATACATCAAGATACACATATATGTGTTTAATGAGCAGGCAGAATTGTTGCTGCAATTATGGGGTCTGTATGTAATCGTACAGGCTACAAGGTTTTATTTTGATGTAATTATTATTAAACATCCTTGATTCTTTTGATGTTGATGAAGGCAGTGCCACTGTTAATGGAATTAAAATAACATTGACACCTGAAGATATTTCTTATGCCTTTAGATTGACCAACAAGAAAAAACCCAACATAGCATCTACAGAACAGATCAGCCTGGGTCTTAAGGAAGATGAAGCAGCTGGGAAGAAAAGGAAGGCTGGTGAGCAAGGGATTCCAGTAGCTGCAATGGATGCTCCCTGAACCTACAGGTTTATTGCATAAGCTATCAGTCTGAAAAACAATCTGATGTATGTGTTTGAGAAATTGTTTGCAATGCTGCTAGCAAAAAGATTGGATGATAAAGCCAAAATCAATCTATGCCAAATTTTATCTCACAATGTCTTACAACAGTCTGCTAAGCTGAAGTCACAGAGTGTATTCAAAGCTTGGTATGTTTGGCAATTTTTGTACAGGGCTACTGCTCCAAAAGCCTTTCCCAAGGTAAAGCTGGCTTGGAGTCCTAAGCCTATTCCATTAAATGACAATGTGGAATTATTTTCAGATGAAGAGGACCCAGGTAATCAACTGGCCATCACTAGACAAAAGAAGAAGGCCCCACTCGCTGAGGCCAGTAGCTCAAAGAAACCCAAGATTCTATTAAAAAAGTGTATTGCTCTACTGAAGGGACTTGAGAGTGAGGTCCAGCCCCTGCCCACTGAAAAATCTTCTGAAGACCAGACTTCAGCAATGCCCAAAGAGCAAACTCAAACAACAGTTAGCACTAAAAAAAGCCAGGAAGAAGCAACAACTGAACGGATAACAAGCACTGAACAGGTAGTAGATGATACTGGCAAAGGAAAGGGCAAAGCACTTGCCAACCCGGTCACCAAATCTCCTTTTAGTTAACTGGCTTTATCAATGGTCAAGGAGGATCGATTGCAATAGTTGTAGAATAACCCTCTCAAAGGCAGATTAGCACTTCAAAAACCGAATTTTGCAACATTACCATATATGTCTCCAATTATGGTTTATGAGCCAGCTGAATCTGATTTAGCTCGGCGATCATCCAAGCATCATGGAACATTATCATCCATTCCTTATAGGACAGATGATGGATGCATCAATTTCCAGTGAAGAAGTAGCTAGGCTGAAAGCATAATTGGAAAGAAGCCAACATCAGATTCAAGAAATTCAACAAAAAATGGCTGATCAGTCTCTCAGGCATTCTATTGTTGAGAATCAATCAACTCAAACATTTAAGGAGCTGCAGAAAAAGATGTTGAAACTAGAAATAAAAAATCGACTGAATGAAGAGAAGGAAACTTCTTTGAGAGATGCTGACAGATTTCAAACTCTATTACGTATGAAGCGTGCATATTTCAAAGAACTGCTAACCACCCACATTGTGTTAAAGGATTTCCTTGCCGAGAGATACATATACAGTAACCTTGCTGATATCCTAAATCCACGAGGAAAAGCATGTGAGGTCCCCACCCCACCGTATCAACCAGCGGATTTGATGGTGAACCTGGTGGCCACTAGATCTATAGCGGAAGCAAACAAAGTGGTTCAGGGTTCAGCTAGCGGACGATCTCTCATCACAAAGTGAGTCGAGTTCGAGCCTACTATCAATGAGATCTAGCTCCACCTCACAGGGGAAGCGTACTTAAACTATCTAGCGATCCTAAGACCCACCTCCAAGAGAAGAGAAACCTCGAGTGCCTTTTTCCCCATGTTTCAGAGGCACGTACACTTGAGACTTCTCCGCTCTAGGGGCAATGAGTATTACTAGTACCGATTTAAACTCTATGGGGACAGAGAGTTCCCGACCAATCGGGACCACCCTTCTCATAGGCATTGGCAACTTGAGCCAAGTCCCCACTTTCCACCCCCACACTCACACTTCCTTGTGTGTCCTAATTACTACCACAAAAGTTGTTCAACATAAAAGTTCCTTGATTAGATTCCGATTCGCAAGGTTTGTTAAGACAGCCCTTCAATCAGTATTGCAAAGCGGCACCAAGACAGAGTTCTAGTAAAAATTATACTCAAACTTATTCATTAAAATTCCAATGTTCTGGAGTTACAACATCCCCCCTCCAGCGAGAGTTTACTCCTCCCGTTGTCTCCTAGCTGCCCATACAACTAGGTATGTCCACCGCATAGAAAGCACGATATGGACATTCCCACCGCTTAACCAGCAGACGTGGGTTCCCACCGCTTAACCAGCAGTCGTGGGTATCCACTGCTTAACCAGTAGACGTGGATTCAAGAGCCCTTAACCAGGAACTCTGCCCCTTGTGATCAGAAGGGGGTTCATGACTAATTCAACATTGGAAATAGAATGAACATGCCGAGCTAAATTTTCCCTAGCAGACATTCTTTCCTATTGCAAACAGTATATCCGTCAATCATTTCTTTCCTACTTTAGACTTTAATATACAAATGAATTCAATTGCCGAGGTTTCCGTCGGATTTCTCCAACATGTTTGGGGATATGTTCATTCCTAGCTAAACGTATGCAATGTTAAATTAAACAACATGAATAAAACTATGATCTACCTCTTCCATTTCTTCGTCATTGGCTCGTGAGATGGCCGGTGCTTGTTCAACCATAGGAGCTTTTCCTTTTCCATTTGTATTGCTCGTTCCCGCCTCGTGGTCGTGGACACCACCGAAGCGAGTTCTCTTAACCGGGGCCATTTTACTCACTACTTTAAATGATAAACTTGAAGAAAAGAGCTAAAGTCCGAGAGCATCATAACAACCAAATGGCAGATTATAATTATTAAAGAATCCTCCTTATGCAAGAGATTAGATTTTTCCTTCGAGACCTAGCAATTTTATGGGAAATTCCTTACTTACCCTATGGGAAATGTCTCTAAGGTTAATTACTTGTCTTAGATGATTGAGAAATTCAGAATTTTACTAATTGATTCACGAAAGAGATGAAGTAAGCAAGCTCATTCATTTTCCTAGAGCAATATGAAGATGCAGAATTGCCGCAGGCGTGTGTGACATAAAATTCTCTTCTTAATGGACCAATGACGGATTAATTTTCAGCCTTAATCACATTTTAATGTGGAAGAAGATTGAGTCTAATTTAATTACAACACTATTGAGTGGTAAAAGAATGAATTTCATCAAATCTACACTATTACTGGTTGATAATTTATTAACTATGCTGCCTAGAGAGAGAATCTTTCCTAATCATACATTAATCCTTGGTTAAGGATGATGAATGGCTGCATAATTTAGCTACTTTAATGATGATTATGTAATGGAGTATAGCTATGGAGATTTATAGAGCAGCTATAGGAAATTGTAGCCAGGATTAAGCATAGTAGCTAAGGAATTTGGAGAATAAAGATGAGAATTACGAAGAGCAGTAATTAAACCATGATTACCGTGATTAGGGGTTGAGAATCCTTTGATTTTTCTGATCCAATGAATCCTCAAGATGAGAATTTCGGCAGCACCTCCCTCCTTGCTTCTCCTTCAAAAACTATGTGTGTATCCGCAGCACCTCCCCAAGGTGTGTGTATGAGCATATGTGTGTGTGTGTGTGTGTGTGTGTGTGTGCATGTATTTAAATAGGCCTCCTCAAGCTGAAAATCGATTTGTGCTGCTATAAGCATCAGAGTGAGCACTCAGTCCTTGCATGGCAAGTCTAGTTGCCTACCCACCAAGTGTCTAGTTGGTTTAGTTAACTGGTTCTCACACTTAGTTGCAAGCTTGGAAACTTCCCAAAGACTCCCACAAGGCAAGAGGGACCCCCCTAGCTGCTAAAGCTGGTCTGGAGTGGCATGGAACCTATTCCCACACAGCCCCGGGCCCCCGTGCCTCCCCGGACAATTTTATGAAAAAATGGTTTTAGGCTAAAACGGGCCATACGAGTCGGATTTTGATTCCATAAATTGCTATACTAAGCTCTAACTAAGGCGTACTGGACCGAGTACTTGCCATATTTAGCAGCCCCCCTGGGATTCAAAAATGCATTTTTTTCAAATTCGGGGTACGGGTGCAAATTTTCGAGACAGTCAAAACTAGACAGGTCGAGTGACCAAAAACTTACTATATTTGAAAAATTTTCACAAAAATTATTTTAATTCACATATCGAAGATTTATAACATTCTAAACATCATGGCACTGACAGAATTCGGAAAACTGCTAAAAATAGTAACTTTTTTTCATTATGATCATTTCATGGTACAAGGGTGCTCTTTTTGGTTGGGGTCAGAGACCTTACAAAGCAACCCTGAGTATGGATAATTTGAAGGCACTCATTGAGACTATTCAGAGTGATATGCAAGATCAGATCACTGAATATAATACAGCCTTGGTAAATTAGGCCATTATGGATTATATCAGTAAGCAAGTTGATATTGAAGAAGAATCTGTGCAGGAAGAAGAGCATGAGGAGCAAGGGGATGACAAGCCCGATGATGATG
Source organism: Adiantum capillus-veneris (assembly GCF_014529385.1). Classification (NCBI taxonomy): domain Eukaryota; kingdom Viridiplantae; phylum Streptophyta; class Polypodiopsida; order Polypodiales; family Pteridaceae; genus Adiantum; species Adiantum capillus-veneris. The sequence continues at coordinate 128,807,071 of NC_140950.1, read as the reverse complement.
ATGATGATTCTCCTCCTTCCCCACCCTTGGGCTTTGGATCTAGAGGATCAGCTGTAACTGGGGACAGTGGACCCAACAAAGGCAATCCGAGTACTGATCTCATGACCAAAAAAACCAACAGTCGGATGATCAACAACAGCAAGGTAGTGACTAGCACAATAAGGGCAACATTGGAGAACCTCCAGTACACCAGTCATAGCACATACCTGACAGTAAAGGAAAAGTCAAAGCCGTGACTGAATATTTTGAAGGTGATGAACAACACTCTTTATAGCTCATCACACTAAATAAGAGATTAAGGCATCAACAAGCTCATATTACTAGACAGTATCTTGAGGATGACACTCTTATCTCTTATTTGGAACGCTTCCAAAGTCTGTATGTAGGAGTCAGGGAGATGGTTCAGCACTGGAAGTCGACTGCTTTTCATGATCAAAAGCTGTGCCAACTACCTGCTCATCCCATTAGTATTCAACTACTAGAAGGGGTGCCTAAGTGGACATTGACTTCTCATGATATGATAGTCAATTCACATTGGCAGAGACAGTATACTGCAGATTGCCACTCCATAGCTACTAAACTAGATTTGCTGCTAGGAAACAAACCTACATACAGATGTATGAAGTAGGTCAAGATTCAATTAAAATAACTCCTGCTTCAGATGCAGATTTCTAGAGGTGTCTTGGATGAGAGGGTGTAGGCCATCATTGAAGATCAGCCTTCCAACAGTAAAGGACCCTGAACCCAAATGTCAGTAGGAGAATAGGCAACTGCCCTCTGAAAAATCTTTCAACTGGTCCAGATTACTAGGAAGATGATGCAGCAGGAGAGCCAAACTGCTCTCAATTTTTTGGAGTTTGTACCTGATTCTCCAGTACTCCGAATGCTTTACCTGCCAAGGAGGCAAAACTTCCAAGATTCTTCCTAGCCTTGTATCCTCAACATTTGAAACAATAGATCGGCTCACTTATGTCAACATCACTGAATGAACTCCATGACTGGTATGAGCGAGCCACTATAGAATGGAAAACCTAGAAATCACTTGTCAATGATGCCCTAAAAAAGGACACTATCATGGATCTACAGGGAGAAGTGCAAAGGTTCAACCTCTGTATGGGTCAGTGGAAGGTCCAGCTCCATCGATTAATGAAGATCACATCAGTTACTTCAACTGACTGTGGAGTCCTCCAAGATTCCTAAAAAGGATATCATTGTGCCAAACCAAGACTGGGACCACAATACATAGAAATGGTGGAGATTCTCTTTGAAGCCAGTTTGAAGACAAATCAGTCAATCCCACAAGGATGGATTCACACAGCCTTGCATTGTCATAAACCGCCGTCTGACTAAGGTCAAACGCAATTTATATGATCCCGACACCAAAACTTACAACGCCCTCACGCCTTATGAATTTGAGATAACCACAGAAACGCACGATCAGCTTGAGCAGGAGGCCATTTACGGACTTATTCAGAAGGACAATGCTGGCATTGGGACTTCTGAGGCACCAAAGAAGAAGAAGAGCAAAAGGAAACGGATTCAGTGGAAGGATACTAGGTAGTTCCATCTCAAAACCAGACGGTGAATTTTCCAGCTATCCAATAGGCAATGGAATCTCCTTGGATGGGTACCCTTGGAATTACAACTATATGGGGTGTTAAGCACTTAACAAGCATGAAGTATGATATAAAGCTAGCGATATTAAAAGAGTACTATCATGAGGAACATCGGCCAACTTAGAAAACCAGACTGGTTTTCTCAACAACAAATCAAAATCAGGTGGTGGATTGTTTTTCCCAGTCATAAGGAAATTTTAATTTATACCAAAATTCAAGAAAGGTGGGAAGGATGTAGAAGGCGAGGACAATCCCAACAGGCGAGAACTGCTCCTTAGAAGCCCAACCAGAGGGAGCTACTACACCGGTAGTAATTCGACAGTAGTTACTGTAGTAACTTTGTAAGCCTATAAATAGGAGCCGCTACAATGTGTTCGGGGCTTTTTGAGCTTTTTAGACTTTTGGCTTATGTGCTCTTGCTTCAAGACTTTTAGCTTCATAAGCTTTCGGCTTTCAAACTTTGTAATCACTTACTCCTGTAATCAATCCTCAGACTTCATCTGAGATTAAGCCTGTTGTCCTCTGTACTGACTACCTTTGTACTACTAATATGAATCTATAATACCATTCCCAGTCTTCCAATTTGTGTCTTCCATTTTAGTACATTTTTCCAATTCTCTATTTCAGTCCATTACTTGATTCTAGTCCTCACTAATTGAACTTCCTAGATAATCAGTAGCTCTAAACTCTAACACTAGAATAGCTGTCTAGAGAGACCAGCTCCTATTCCACCACTCAATTCAAGGAATCCTTTCCTTGAGATACTTTAGCTACTACAATTGAAAACCTTGCTCTGATACCAATTGTTAGAAAATAGGACGTTGCTAATAAGTAGATATTAGAGTAGTTTACTTAATGGAGAGAGATAATTTTTACACATGAGAGATTATAGAGTAGAGAGAGAGAGAGAGCACACATGATATATGTGGTTCACCCAATGTGGGCTACATCCACGATAAAGCAACCACTCAATGGCTTTAGTACTTCAAACAAGAAGTGGGTTAGAAAGGGATTATACCCTTAATAGAGTTCCCACCTTGCTTCACTCTCACCACCTCACATCAACTTCACAATGCACCAAAATGCTTCACCTCTTCAATCCATTTTTTGTGTAGAAGAGGCCTCCTTTTTTAGGCCAAAAGGGCTACCCTCGCTCATGAGAGGAAACCGTGTGTGTAGCCGCCCTTGTGTAGACAAGTCCAAGTTGGACTCTCCACTGTGTCCATGTGTGTCCGCCCTTGAGAAGACAAGTCCACCTTGAAATTGGCCATCGTCCATTGAATTTGTCCACAGGCCATTGACTTCTGACCATCAGCCAATCGACCAGCTGTTTTCCGACCACTTTTCGACTGTCGTCCGACCATAATATTCCGGTGAAAATAAATATTTTGGAAAACTCGCCGTGGAAATTTTGGCTTTCCAGCGAGTGATTTTTCTTCATGCATGATGTATTCTCCTCACATAATGGGGGCCTTACCTATGTGCGTTTTTTAAACTAAAAATTACAAGGGGTAAATTAGGCTCCATACTTAACAAACAATGCCTATAGCTCCTCGATGATATACAAGATGAAGGTTTGACTGACATTGAAACCAGTTGTATTTCAGAAGACTGTAACCCACACAATTTGGAGGTTGAATCATCAATGAAAATTGATTGTAAGGACAAAGAATCTAAACTGAATATTGGCACAAATATGGAGACAAACCATTCAAAGCCCAATAGTACCCTAATTGACAATCTATCTTGGAGAGAAGAAGATACAAGTAGCTATTTGTCTAGTGACTTTGTATTAGAGACAACCCATAATAAAAAAACTACACAAGAGAAGTAAAATATTCAAGAGGCAATAATATAGAGCAAATATATGTGCTAGGATAAATGAAAAGAAATCCAACATAGAATGGCTCAATTTTATAGAGGCATGTGATGCTCATCAAAAGTTGGTAGATAATTGGGGCGAATACCTTCAAAGTGTCATGTGGTGTAGTCCACAGCCCCAAGACATTGCACGATTAGAAATTGCAAAGAAGCCAAAGTTAAGTTGTACTACAAGGAGACACCAAAATTTAGAGTTAGCTCAACAACAAAGGGAAGCGGAAGAGAAATCACAGTCCACAACACAACAAGATCCCACGGATTTACACCCTGCACCTAAGCATTTCAAATCCTACACCACATAGTAGCATAAGTTTGTGTACACAAAGGCACAAAGAACACCTACCAATGGAAGTAATGGAGTCTATGATGGTCCGCCGGCGATAGTAAAGGAAATAGAGTTAACAGACCCAGGTAAGGAGTCCAAAACTATTTTAATTGCCCAAGACTTAACAGAGACCGAGGAATATGTACTCAAGGAGATCCTCAAGGAATTCAAGGACATATCATGACATGAAGGGTGTTCCACTTTCCGTAGTGCAACATACAATTCCAATGATTAGCACTACTAAACCAGTCCAACAAAGACCCTACCCAATGAATCCTAAGTATGGAAAGATTGTAGATTGTTCAAGAAGAACTTGAAAAGCTTATCAAATGTCAATTCATATACGCTATTGAGAACTCAGAATGGGTGTCTCCAATAGTTATTGTACCAAAAAAGAATGGGAAATTCAGAGTGTGTGTGGTTCTCAAGAAGGTTAATGTAGCCACTAGGAGAGACCATTCCCCCTTGCCGTTGTTGGGAAACAAGCAAACTGAAACACCTCTATAGTGATGTCACCCAAGAGCGTTGAAAGAGAACTACAAGAAGCAAAAAGCTTTGCCAAATCCTTCTGAAACACCACAAGTCCAATAGGAGTAGACCCTTGGGAATTTACTAGCCGTCGCCCACGCAAGAGACTATGTCACATAGGAGCAAAACCCTGCCAAAGCATGGATTTACAGCACACGCCGACCAATGCATATGAAGACAAGAGCCTCTCCTTTCAAAATCAAACATCACAAACCCACAACTTCAACATCAATTCCACAATTCATAGATACATGCCCTCCGAATCTGTCTACACACAATTTGCCACTAGGCTGCCATAGCCATAACCCTGCAGAGAACTAGTCGTAACCTGATGAGCACAACTCCAATTGGGGCACTTTAAAGCTTGAGAGAAAGCTTTAAAAATGACTGGTGAGAAATTTGAAGATGACTAAAATTGATTCCATACGCCCCCATGAGAAAAATTGACGCGAACAAAGAGTTGTCCCAGCACGACTACACGTAGAGAAGGCTAGTCAGGGCAAAAAACTGCATCCAAGAGCACCAAGGAGACAAAACTAGCTAAAACCTGAAAATTTCTGATGTTTGGATGAACGTTTTTTAGTTTTTACATGATTTTTAGTTATATACAAGGCTCACTTCAAAAAACTCACTCACGGGCACTTACAGTAGCCCGATAGCTATCACTAGACTAGCGACTTGCAGTGCATGTACATGTGCTTGCTAAAGCAAGCTAAAAAACCCACAAAAAGAAAACCCACATGCCCTTTTGACATCGGGCGTCATGTCCATATGTACAAATTTACAAAAAACGGGGTGTCAGAAATGCGCCTAACATAGTTTGCCACACCCCAACCTGCTAGATCATTCATGATCAGCAGCACAAAAGAGATCCTGTAAACCACATGAGGGAGTCTTCACCTCATCTTCATCATTAACCACATGATCAGAAAATTCTTCAAAAGAAGGCTCATCCTCAATCACAGTCATCAACCTTGCAATATATTTCTTCAACCTGTAGCCATTCACACGTGCTTTATGTGGGGTACCATCCAAGTCACCAAGCTGATATGTGCCATTTGTAAACCTGTTTAAGACCAAGAAAGGACCTTGCCACTTGATTTGAAATTTCTTTTGAAAAGTGCTATCAAGCTTACTATTGTAATGAAGCACCATGTCACCCTTCTTGATGTCCTTGTTCTTTACCTTCTCATTTGCCTTTGCGTGATTCTTCTTCAAGACCTGCTCATAATGCTCAAAAACTAACACCCTATCAAATTGTACACATTGCAAATATAAAAGTCTTCCCTTGAATGCATCCTTGGGATCTTCTTCAAGCTTTATCATCATCTTCAAGGATGGTATCTCCACCTCAATAGGGAGTAAAGCCTCTTTGCCAAAAACTAGATGGAAGGGAGAAAAACCAGTACCTAAGACCATATTAGGTAAAGTGGGAAAATCCCAATTCCCAGGTTGGACAACTTTCAATATATCATGTACAAAATATAGAGATTTTGTCAAAAATTTGAGTTTTCTTAAGGTCTCATTCCACTTTATGCACATACAATACTCAATGAAAACAACTAAAATACCATGGTTTCAATCAATTGGATTATTAGGAGACGAGTATATTGCATCCATTATCGTTGTCTATGTTCTACTGTCCTACCTACAACTTATCTCAACATGGAGAGCTTGGTTTCTAGGTCCACCACTTGTCCAAGTTAATGTAAAAGTGACTCAAGGTTCACAACTTGTGAAAGCAAGGATCCATTGAGGAATACAATCCACTTGGCTATTTTTCCTTAATTTATTGCATGTGACATTCAAGCAAGGTCCACTTCTAATCTATAACTTCTTAATTTGAGGCATGGGGCATACATAAAATATGTAGCATATGCTCTATTGCCTCATAGGAAGGTTGGTTTCAAGGTGCACTTATCCATGCTAGCCTATCTTGGAGAAATGATGGAGCTTGCTTCTCTCCTTGTTTCAATGGAGACTAGCTTGGACAAGTGGTGGACCTTTGCTTCTCTCTATGTTTCAATAGAGTTAGCTTGGACAAGTGGTGATCTTGGAACAAAACCCCCATGTAAAACATATCATGGGTATTCCAAGTGATTATAAAGATTACCATTTAAGATATAACCTTATAGGTTGGACAAATGGAGCTTGTCTTGGAGAAATGGTGGACCTTTGATTCTCTCCATGTTTCAATGGAGCCTATCTTGGAGAAATGGTGGAGCTTGCTTCTGTCCATGTTTCGATGGAGCCTAGCTTGAACAGTTGGTGGACCTTTGCTTCTCTCTATGTTTCAATAGAGTTAGCTTAGACATGTGGTGGATATTCAAACTAAGCCAACTACTATCAATGTTTCCTAGCTTGGACAAGTGGTGGAGTGTTTCTCTACTCCATGTTTCAATGGATCTTAGCTTGGACAAGTGTTGGACCTTAAAACAAAAACCCCATGTACAACATAGAATGGATTTTCTAGATTTCAATGGAGTCTAGATTTAACAAATGGTGGAGCTTTTCTTCATCCATGTTTCAATGGAGCTAGCTTGGACAAGTGGTGGACCTTGTAACAAACCCCCCCATGTACAACATATCATTGGTTTTCTAAGTGATGGGAAGGAATACCATTCAAGATATAAACTTATAGCTTGGATAAGTAGTTGACTTTAAAACCAAATTCATCATAATACAATGAAATACAGGTTAGCCAATTCCTAAATCTTGAGACCAAACCTCCCATGCTATTAGAGATAATATATTGGATAAGTGGTGGACCTTCTATTATTTTCCCATGCCTAGTTTAGACTACCGGTACACTTTGCATCTATAAAGGTTGGACGAGTTGTGGAGCCTTGTTTCTATCCATGTTTTAATGGATCCTAGCTTGGACAAGTGGTGGACCTTGAAAAAAAGCTTCCATGTACAACATATATGAGGTTTTCCATGTTTTAATGGAACCTATCTTGGACAAATGGTGAAGCTTGCTTCTCTCCATGTTGATTTTGGAACTACTTTAGACAAGTGGTGGAGCTTTGCTTTTCTACTCTTCATAATACAATGAAGTATAGGTTGGTTACATGGTGAATCTTAAGGCCAAACCTCCCATTTTACTAGAGATGATAGGTTGGACAAGTGGATCAACCTTCTATTATTTCTCCATGACTATATTGGACAATTAGTAGACCTAACATCTCTCTATGTTGTCTAGAGATAAGCTTGGACAAGTGATGGACCCTGCTTCTCTCTTCCCTTGGTTTACTAGTTTGAAGACTCAGTATATATACTTTCTTAGATCTAGCTTGAACAAGTGCTGGACCTGGTATCCACAATCTTAATTCATTACAAAAAAGTATATGAAAAAATAACATAGGAATCTTGGTTTGAAGGTCAAGCAATTAGGTTCCAAATGCACATAATAATATATTTTCCACCCATAATAAAAGAAAGTTAAATATGTTATTACCAAATTGACAAAGGTAACGTCCAAGAATTCTAGCTTTGCATCTTGTCAGATCTAAATCTTCATCAAGGCGACATGCATGTATACATCAACTTTCAAGCCATTCAAGAATACATGCACTTAGATTCCATAGTTTTGTTTTCAAAGTCTTTTAGGTTCTAAAACTCTTTCATGTAAAGTATGTAATGACAAAATTCTTGAAGCAAACATTTGTGCCCAAGAAAAATATCCCTCTCACATATTTAAAGTCCATGAATTCTCTGATCCATACTTACAAGTTTTATTTTGACATCAAACATCAATTCTCTCATAGTTACAAATAAATGCAACCTCGATATGAATTGACAAAAAATGAATTTCTTTTACTATATGACCCAACATAGGCCCCAATCAAATAAAAAATGAGTCTCCAAAAATTTGGGTGCACTCTAGAAATACATCAGAGTCCCCTTACAATAGGATGCACTCCAATAGTACATTGAAGTCCCCTTAGAGTAGGGTGTACTCCATTCAAGTGTTCATAAAATTGACACACCTTTGTTTTTTTATAAAAAAGACTATATCAAATTATACAAATGTTGAAAGATACACACTAGAATAAAAAAAGCATCTTATGGCCATATTTATTCAATTCTTTTGTGTTGACAAGTATACACCAAGGACATAATTTGTCTCAGAATCACTATACTGATTTACAATTGTGTTGTATGTATAGACTCTCTTATCTCTTGCATACAACCATCCTACCAACCATGGAATTATGGTTCTCTGCAAGAAGTTTTGAAGTTGCTCGGAAGTTTGCCTCCACATCTTTGGAAATATAAGATATGTCCCTGGCATGTTCCACATCACCCTATATGGAGTGTCATCAAAAATTAAGGTATTGTTTGCATCCAAATCCTCAAATATCTTCCAAATATCACTCAAATTTTTGTGATAAACCCTTGGAAATCCTAACATAATATTTGGATTTTGGCAATTTTTGTTACTCATAAACACCTTGAACTTGGTATACTGCTCAGGAAAACATTTTTGTGTGATGCGTTGCATCCTTGTTAAGTTATAGCAACTCCATATCCATAGCTCAAAGTATTCAGCACAAAAATCCAAAAAACTTTGTGCGTCTGGTCGCACCACATGATAAACTTCATCTTTATCCTCCACAAGTCGCATGTGTTGAGCCCAAGATGGCATAGAATCTCCATGTTTCATTTCAATTGTCTTGAGAAGTAACCCCTCTAGATCCAAGATAAGTACTCTTTTGATGTCCTTGAAAGCAAGTGGTAGGTGATAAGGAGGTGATTCATTCCTTGGACAAGGTCTTGGAGGAGGTTGGATGGGTAATTCAATAGTTTTCTTCAATTTATGCCAGCATATAGCCAATCCATTTTTCTGTAATGGTTCTGAAATTAAAGAACAAGAACACTTAATGCAAACACAACAATAGACATGAGTTTTACATTGTCTACCCTAAGGTTTTATTAGATACCAAAATCCATCTATGATCTACTCATTAATAGAAAGAAAGTCAAATTAAAATCCTTACTCTTTTTTATGCTACACTCTCTCTTAGTCTCAATACCATGGAGGTCAACTAGACTTAAGTCAACTAATAGCTACTACTTGTTGTTAAAGGTATGCTTGAAGTGCATAAGGCTTAACCAATGCTCTAGTGTAGAATGGGTATTTAGGTCTCAAGGTCTACCACTTATCCAAGCAAAGATCCATTTAGATATGGAAACCCAAATTTTCTTAATATAATGATATAGAGTGGACAAGTGGTGAATCCTGAGACCAAACCACTCATGCAACTAGGGATAATAGGTTGGACAAGTGGTGGACCTTGAATGTAAACCCCCCATGTACAAAGTATCAGGGGTTTTGGGTATTTCAATCGACTCTAGCATCTTCGAGACATGGTGGAGCTTACTTCTCTCCATGTTTCAATGGAGTCTATCTTGGATAAATGGTGGAGCATCATTCTCTCCATGTTTCAATGGAGCCTAGCTTGGACAAGTGGTGGACGTTTGTTTCTCTCTATGTTTGAACAGATTTAGCTTGGACAAGTGGTGGACCTTGGAACAAAATCCCCATGTAAAACATATCATGGACATTACAAGTGGTGAGAAAAAATACCATTCAATATATAACCTTATAGGTTGGACAAGTGGTGGACCTTAACACCCAATTATTATTAATATAATGACATAGAGTGGACAAGTGGTGAATCTTGCGACCAAACCTACTAGGAAAAGTAGGTTGGACAAGTGGTGGACCTTGAATGCAAACCCCCCATGTACAAAATATCACTCATGCTACTAGGAATAATTTGATATTAAGGTCCATGTTTCAATGGAGCATAGCTTGGAAAAGTGGTGGACCTTTGTTTCTCTCTATGTTTCAATAGAATTAGCTTGGACAAGTGGTGAACCTTGGTACAAAACCCCCATGTAAAGCATGTCATGGGCATTACAAGTGGTGAGAAAAAATACCATTCAAGGTATAACCTTATAGGCTGGACAAGTGGTGGACCTTAGCACCCAATTCCTCTTATTATAATGACATAGAGTGGAAAAGTGGTGAATTGTGAGACCAAACCTACTAGGGATAATAGGGTGGACAAATGGTTTACCTTGAATGTAAATCACCCATGTACAAAATATCATGGGTTTTGCGTATTTCAATGGAGCCTAGCATCTAGGAGACATGGTGGAACTTACTTATGTCCATGTTTTAATGGAGCCTATCTAGAAGAAATGGTGGAGGTTCCTTCTCTCCATGTTTCAATGGAGCCTAGCTTGGACAAGTCGTGGACCTTTGTTTCTCTCTATGTTTAAATATGGTTAGCTTGGACAAGTGGTGGATCTTGGAATGAAACTCCCATGTAAAACATATCATGGGCATTTCAAGTGGCGAGAAAGGATACCATTTAAGATATAACCTTATAGGTTGGACAAGTGGTGGACCTTAACACAATATAATGACATAGAGTGTACAAGTGGTGAATCTTGAAACCAAACCACTCATGCTACTAGGGATAATAGGTTAAACAAGTGGTGGGCCTTGAAATAAAACCCCCTAGAGTGTTTCAATGGAGCCTAGCTTGGAAACATGGTAAAGCTTGCTTCTCTCCATGTTTCAATGCAGCCTATCTTGGATAAATGGTGGAGCATCATTCTCTCCATGTTTCAATGGAGCCTAGCTTGGACAAGTGGTGGACCTTTATTTCTCTCTATGTTTGAATAGAGTTATCTTGGAAAAGTGGTGGACCTTGGAACAAAACCCCCATGTAAAACATATCATGGGCATTACAAGTGGTGAGAAAAAATACCATTTAATATATAACCTTATAGGTTGGACAAGTGGTGGACCTTAACACCCAATTATTCTTAATATAATGACATAGAGTGGATAAGTGGTGAACTTGGGACCAAACCTACTAGGGAAATAGGTTCGACAAGTGGTGGACCTTGAATGTAAACCCCCCATGTACAAAATATCACTCATGCTACTAGAAATAATTTGGTATTAAGGTCCATGTTTCAATGCAGCTTAGCTTGGAAAAGTGGTGGACCTTTAATTCTCTCTATGTTTCAATAGATTTAGCTTGGACAAGTGGTGGACCTTGGAACAAAACCCCCATGTAAATCATGTCATGGGCATTACAAGTGGTGAGAAAAAATACCAGTCAAGCTATAACATTATAGGTTGGACAAGTGGTGGACCTTAACACCCAATTCCTCTTAATATAATGACATAGAGTGGACAAGTGGTGAATCATGAGACCAAACCTACTAGGGATAATAGGTTGGACAAGTGGCGAACCTTGAATGTAAACCCCCCATGTACAAAATATTATGGGTATTTTGTATTTCAATGGAGCCTAGCAACTTGGAGACATGGTGGAGCTTATTTCTCTCCATGTTTCAATGGAGCCTATCTAGGAGAAACAATGGAGGTTCCTTCTCTCCATGTTTCAATGAGCCTAGCTTGGACAAGTGGTGGACCTTGGAATGAAACTCCCATGTAAAACATATCATGGGCATTTCAATTGGTGAGAAAGGATACCATTTAAAATATAACCTTATAGGTTGGACAAGTGGTGGACCTTAACACATAGTTCTTCTTAATATAATGACATATTGTACAAGTGGTGAATCTTGAGACCAAACCACTCGTGCTACTAGGGATAATAGGTTGGACAAGTGGTGGACCTTGAATGTAAACCCCTCATGTACAAAATTATGGGTTTAGGGTATTTCAATGGAGCCTAGCTTGGAGACATGGTGGAGATTGCTTCTCTCAATGTTTCAATGGAACCTATCTTGGAGAAATGGTGGATCATCCTTCTCTCCATGTTTCAATGGAGCCTACCTTGGACAAGTGGTGGACCTTTGCTTCTCTCTATGTTTCAATAGAGTTAGCTTGGACAAGTGGTGGGTGTTGGAACAAAACCCCTTTGTAAAACATAGCATGGAAATTACAAGTGATAAGGAAAAATATCATTCAAGATATAACCTTACAGGTTGGAAAAGTGGTGATGGACCTTGACAAGTGGTGAAGGATACCATTTAAGATATACCCTTATAGGTTGGACAAGTGGTGGACCTTAACACCCAGATATTCTTAATATAATAACAGAGAGTGGATAAGTGGTGAATCTTAAGACCAAACCACTCATGCTGCTAGGTATAATACGTTAGAGAAGTGGTAGACCTTGAATGTAAACACCCCATGTACAAAATATCATGGTTTTAGGGTGTTTCAATGGAGCCTAGAATCTTGGAGACATGGTAGATCTTGATTCTTTCCATGTTTGAATGGCACCTATCTTGGAAAAATGATGGAGGTTACTTCTCTCCATGCTTCAATGGAGCCTAGCTTTGACAAGTGGTGAAGCTTTGCTTTTCTCTATGTTTGAATAGAGTTAGCTTGGACAAGTGGTGGACCTTTGCTTCTCTCTATGTTTGAATAGAGTTAGCTTGGACAAGTGGTGGACCTTGGAATGAAATCCCCATGTAAAACATATCATGGGCATTTCAAGTGGTGAGAAAGGATACCATTTAAGATATAACCTATAGGTTGGACAAGTGGTGGACCTTAATACATAGTTCTTCCTAATATAATGACATAGAGTGTACAAGTGGTGTATCTTGAGACCAAACCACTCGTGCTACTAGGGATAATAGGTTAGACAAGTGGTGGGCCTTGAAATAAAACCCCCCATGTACAAAATAAAATGGGTTTAGGGCATTTAAATGGATCATAGCTTGGAGACATGGTGGAGCTTTCTTCTCTCCATGTTTCAATGAAGCCTATCTTGGAGAAATGGTGGAGCATCCTTCGCTCCATGTTTCAATATAGCTTAGATTGGACAAGTTGTGGATCTTTGGTTCTCTCTATGTTTCAATAGAGTTAGCTTGGACAAGTGGTGGACATTGAAACAAAACTCCCATGTAAAACATATCATGGGTAGTTCAAGTTGTGAAGAAAAAAACCATTTAAAATATAACCTTATAGTTTGGACAAGTGGTGGACCTTAACACCCAATCCTTTTTAATACAATGACATAGAGTGGACAAGAATCTTGAGACCAAAGCTATCAAGCTACTAGGGATACTAGGTTGGACAAGTGGTGGATCTTGAATGTACATCCCCTATGTACAAAATATCATGGGTTTAGGGTGTTTCAATGGAGTCTAGCATATTGGAGACATGGTGGAGCTTGCTTCGCTCCATGTTTCAAGTGGTGGACCTTCAATTATTTTACCATACCTAGTTTAGACAACCCATACACTTTGCAACTCTAAAGGTTGGACGAGTGGTGGAGCTTTGTTTATTTCCATGTTTAAATGGATCCTAGCTTGGACAAGTGGTGGACCTTGGAAAAAAGTCCCCCCTGTACAACATAGCTGAGTTTTTTCATGTTTTAATGGAAGAGAGATTTGACAAATGGTGGATCTTTCTTATCTCCATGTGGATTTTAGAACTAGCTTGTACAAGTGGTGGAGCTTTGCTTTTCTACTCTTCATAATACAATGATGTATAGGTTGGTTACATGGTGAATCTTAAGGCCAAACCTCCCATCTTACTAGAGATGATAGGTTGGACAAGTGTTCAACATTCTATCATTTCTCCATGCCTATAATTAGACAATTAGTAGAACTAGCATCTTTCTATGTTGTTAGAGCTGAGCTTGGACAAGTAGTGGACCTTGCTACTCTCTTCCCTTGGTTTATTAGTTTGAAGACTCATTATATATACTTGCTTAGATCTATATAATTACTCATTAGTTAGGTTACAAGTAGGTATGTAATTTGTTAGCCTCAAGGGACTTTGAATATTGAATAGTAAGAAAGTCAAGTGCTGGTTTGAAGATCTTTTGCTTATCTAAACTAGACTCTAACTCAATAATAAGTCTCTTAAGTTCCACAAATTGTCCTATCTAGGCTCCAAAAGAGTCTTAATTGGTTTGTGCTAGATTCTAACTTCCTTGATGGGGTAGAATCCTAGAAAAATGAGGCACTATAAGTTTTACCTTAGCTCAAATGGATTTTCACTTAAACTAGACTGCAATTTGGCACTCTAGTATCTTTGTCTTGATGGAGTTTAACACTAGATACATAGTAGTGATATTTAAGCTTCATGTCTCTTCACTTGATCGAGATATGAGACCATACTTTCAAGGTCACCACTTGTCTTACCTAAAGACCAATGTGAGACATGGGAGCAAGAAAGCCATCCGATATTGTTTTAAGGACTATTACATAGACAATCAATAACTTAAGTAAAGCAAAAAGACTTGGATCTTTCACAATTAATAACTTAAGTAAAGCCAAAAAGACTTGGATCTTTGACAGTTTTTTTCAAACTAAAAAAGCACAATCTCATGCTAACAAAACTATAAATCACAATTGAAAGTTTTGAACGAGAAAAAGATCAGCAATCTTATAAGAAGGATACTTTTCATTTCATTTGATGATTACAAACTAAAAGAAAGTCTCTCAAGAAATTGATAAACAAAAAATGTAGGTGACTGCTTCATTATTTTGAGCAAACATATCAAAATCTCTATTGATTGAGCTCCATCTAGTAGTATCCTTTGTAAGATCCTGCAGGAAGGAATAAAAAGAAAGATTTGTTAGATACCATGCACATGAGTGTTCAAGTATGTGTATCAAGAATATATGACATGTCACTAGTACCTTAGGGTTGCTTTCTATCCAGCCTTAGAAGATTGTTCTCAGCTTTCACCTTATTTATATAAGCCTTTGCTGTGGTTGCCTTCAAAACTCCTTTTGTGTTACAACCCAATTGCCTAGCTAAAGTGGTCAATTGTGACGCCTTCATGCTTTCAATGGGTGTACGCTCCTTTGCTAAGATCTCTTGTATTTGGGCTCTTCTCATTTCATTGCGGTGGCTTGTGTCACTTGCATTTTCAATGATAGTTTCATCCCTGTCACCTTTTGCAGGTGGTATTCTTCTTGTAAAGAACACCTTAGCTGACCAAACATCATTTTTCTGCTTCCAATACTCCATGATTTGTTTGTATTCACTATCATTTGTCACTATAGGTTGTCCATAACGATTAGAAGCAATTAAATCACGCACATCCCTTCTCTCATCAAGCTGAATCAAGTATGGCAGTAGCTCCTCCAAGAGCATATTGTCAACCATCTTCTCAGCATCAAATTGTGGTGGAAAAATGCA
Organism: Adiantum capillus-veneris; assembly: GCF_014529385.1. Taxonomy (NCBI): domain Eukaryota; kingdom Viridiplantae; phylum Streptophyta; class Polypodiopsida; order Polypodiales; family Pteridaceae; genus Adiantum; species Adiantum capillus-veneris. The sequence continues at coordinate 128,791,557 of NC_140950.1, read as the reverse complement.
ATTTTTTCTGGTGAAATACATCCCTTGTAAGGAGAGTCATCAATAAGCACTGTTCTTTGTGGATCACATTCAAACCCCATGGCAATTTTGGCTAGAGGCTTGAACATTGCCTCAACGTTTGGATTGTCGGGTCTAAACAATTTTTGAGTTTGAGCGGTGTAGCAAACATCTTGCGACCAAATTGCAAAGAAAGGCAATGTATCCTCAGCTAAGTTGTTTAGTGCTGCAAGGATTTGATACACATTATTCCTAGTAGCTGTCGACCAAATTGCAACATTAAACCTCTGTAAAATAGTCTTCAAGAATTGGATGCAACCTGGCCTGAGTATAATATATCTTTTTGAATCCATTTGCACTGAGTTGTGGTGTGAGGATGGTTGAGGGGAACGTTTCAACAATAGACCATTTAAATCCAATATAATTGTAAGCATGGATTTCTCAACATCTACGCTACATGACGTAGTACCAATTGGCAATAGCTCGTGAGTGGACTTTTCAGTCTCTTTTGATGTATGTTGCATTTTTGAAGCATCGATTTCTTGGTTCTCATTATTGGAAGCTTGCTCAAGTTGCACAACACTAGACTCTAGTATAGAAATATCATCCATCTTGGGCACTTTAGAAACCATAGAATCTATGGATTCTATAGTTGTTGACTGAACCATAGGAGCATTATCCATCCCAGTTTGTGAATCTAAGAAAACACACACACAAATGGTATCTCAAAACCACTAGAATTTTATTCACCATATTTATATGTAGAACTCCTAGTAAGAAATTTATTTAAGGTAAAGTCGTTGTTAGAATCCTTGCAACCATTTTCAGCATTCGTACACCAAACACCACTTGTCTAAAATACAATCTACTAACTCAACATTTTCCATCCTACACTTTATTAAAGATGAGTACTTAAAGTGAAAACTAAAAGCCACCCTTGTTGAGGAAACATGGATACAAGGTCCACCAAATGTCCAACCTAGACTACAAGCAAACAATTAGAGATTTGGCTTAGATTTGGATTCAAAGGCCACCACTTATTCAAGTAAGATAACTCCACTTGTTTAAGACAGTAATGTTTGAAGCCCCACCACTTGTCCAACCTAGACATTGATTAAATTTTGGTAAGATTTATCACAAATCTAGAGTAGAATCAAGATTCTATGGCCAAGGTAGTCAAATAAGTTAGACAACACACAAAGCATAAGAGCACTTTAGATTCTCGTTGAGCATAAACTAAACAATAATCAAATGTTATATTCACTTGAGATTTCATCCATGAAAAATGAAAATGATGCATGTACTTGAGATTTCCATCCATGTACAATACTTTACAATGTCAAGTAAAGTTATAGTCAGCAAACAACTCTTCTCCTGCTTCAACTTGACAAATAGTCTCAATGCATACATGGCCATATTCTTCTGACTTGATGTGTGAAGAGGTGCATTTATGCCAAGGTGGCAAATTTGGATCAAATGTATAGCGTACGTTGGGACAGACATTTGTACTGTGAGAACTATTTATATAGCCCGACACGTTTCCTTCTTCTACACAACCAATAATGTATGATTGATCTTCCTCTTCTTCTATGTTTGGATCCTCTAGAAGAGAATATTTATAAGCTCTTGGAAAAATTTTGCATATCTTTTTCCAGTCTTGAAATCTATACTTATGCCCTCCATAGTTTAGAATAGTCAAACCACTTTCCAGGGTAGTATGCACAAATAGCCCATAACCAGCTCCTTCAATACATGAAAGTCGCACTTCAAAATCCACACCGTTAATATGGAAAATTACATCTTTGGGAATAGGAAAAGTTGGTGTCCCAAAAGGATCTTCATGCCAATCATAGTGTGAAATACATCTAGTTTTTATATCACTTAACTCCTTTGTGTCTGCAAAAAGAAGAAAATATTATGCATAAAATAATGACAATATCAAAGAAAGATATCATTATTTTATAGTCCAATAGGTCCATTGTATGGAAGACTTAGAGTGCCTCTTACATGGTGCCTCCAAGGTTTCCAAAAAATAAAATCATTGGAAAAAAAAGGCCACTGTGTCTCCAATCTATTGCCCATTTGAAGCATAGAGAGAACCAAGGTCCACCACTTGTCCAAGCTAGACATGGAGCATTGACACAAGATCCAACACTTATCCAAGAACCCTATAGTATATGTGGTAACATGGGATGCATTGATGCAACAAAAGTAGTCTAGCCTCCTCATCCATCTCTTTTTTCTTGTAGCCTAGAGGGATTAGTTTCAAGGTCTATCACTAGTCAAAAACTACACATAGAACATTGATACAAGGTTCCACCACATGTGAAACCTATCATCTCTAGTAGCATGGATGGTTTGATATCAAGGTTCACTGCGTGTCCTACCTATACTCTATTGTAGCATAGAGATTCTGGTTTGGTGGTACTACACTTGTCCAAACTTGGCTTGTTGTTGATATCTGGAGGTAATCAAGGGTCCTCCACTTGTCCAAGTTAGGCATATAAAAAATTGCAAGGTCCACCATGTGTACAACATATGATTGATTATAGCATGCATGGTCTTATTTCATGGGCAACCATCTTCTCTCCAACATGTGTCCAACCTCGGCTCCATTGAAGCATGGAGAGAAGCAAGGTCCACCACTTATCAAAGCTATTATTTTCTCCCAGTGCTTTCAAAACCCATAATACGTTGTACATGGGGGGGGGGGGGGGATTCTTGTTTCAAGGTCCACCACTTGGCTAAGATTGGATCCATTGAAACATAAAGAGAAGCAAGCTCTACCATTTGTCCAAGCTAGGTGCCATTGAAACATGAAAACCCCATAATATGTTGTATACGGGGGGTTTTTTCACGGTCTACCACTTGTCTAAGCTATGGTCCATTGGAACATGGAGAGAATCAAAGCTCCACCACTTTTCTAAGCTAGGATCCATTGAAACATGGAGAGAAGCAAGCTCCATTGTTTGTCTAAGCTAGGCTCCATTGGAACATGGAGAAAACAAGCTCCACCACTTGCCTATTATTGCATAGAGATTCTGGTTTGAAGGTCCACCACTTGTCCAACCTTGCCTTCATGTATGGAGATAATCAAGAGTGCAATGCTTCTCTAAGCTAGGGACATAAAAGAGTTTCAAGGTCCACTACATATACGATCTATGATGGGTTGTAGCATGGGAGGTTTCATTTTAAGGTTGACCACTTCTCCAGCTCCGCTTGTCCAACCTCAGATCCATTGAAGAATGGAGAATAAAGGTGTACCAACTCTCCAAAATAGGCAAGAAAATCTCTATAAAACCCATGAATTGTTAATATATGCTATGCTGTGGAGTTTTGTTTGAAGGTCCACTCCTTATCCAAGCTACAATCCATTGAAGCATGGAAATAAGTAAGATATATCTATAGTCCAAGATAGGATCCATTGAAACATAGAGAGAATCAAGGTCCACCACTTGTCCAAGCTATGCATGGGTAATTGATATAAGGACCACTACGTTTTCACCTATACTATGCTCTATCATGGATGGTTTCATATACCACCAATTTTCCAACCTATTTAGTAGGTTGTATTATGGGGGTTTGGTTTCAAGGTACTTCACTTGTCTAAGGTGGGTTCCATTGAACCATGGAGAGAAACAATGTCTACCACTTGTCCGAAATATGCTCCTTTAAAACATAAAAGCAAGGTCCACCACTTGTCCAAGCTAAAGTTTCTCTCCATTGAAGCATGGAGAGAAACAAGGTCTACCACCTGTCCAAAATATGCTCCATTGAAACATAAAAGCAAGGTCCACCACTTGTCCAAGCTAATATAACAAATGGGTGTTGGTTACAAGGTGTACCACACTTGTCTAAACTAGTCTCCATGCAAGGTCCACCACATGTCCAAGCTATATGAGCTTGGTTTGAAGGTCTACCACACCTCTTGAAATTAGGATCCATGTAAGGTCCACCTTTTGTCAAGCTATGCCTTTAATGAGTACTAAAACTAAGTAAATTGCAGTACTTAAATACCTTTCCAAGCTCATTAAGATTTTGGTCTCTAAGGCCACCACCACATGTCTAATCTATGCTCTAATTGATTACTTATGCTAGTTCTCAAAGTCCAAACATAAGCTCCCTTCTAGCAAGGTTAGTTTAAATTTAGGCTCCAACACCTGTCTAAGCTAGGTTCAATTTATGAAGCATCACCATTTAACCATGCTACGATCTAATGTATCATATCAAGGGGGTATTGATAAAAGGTCCAAAACTTATTGAGTTCAAGCTCTTAAGTAATTAAGTCTTTGTGAGTATTAAATGTTATAGTTTTAGTCTACAGATCCACCATTCAAAAACTCAAGTAATTTATTATTTACATTCAAACCTTGAATGCTTGAGATAAAAAATACAAACTCAATCAATACTATATAAAGCAAAATCTAACATTAAGAGTATCAAATCAGTAACAAGAAACACTAACATGCACAAGAAACTCAAAACATACGTGTCTCCATTTCCAAAAAGTCCTCCATTGACAGAGGATGTTGTTGTTGTTCTTCTTCTTCTCTTTGTGGAGAGCACTCCTCTGTAACAGGCACAATGTCGCCTGATTGCGAAGTGGATTGTTGAAGTCCAGCCCATTTTTCTATATCTTCATGAGACTTAACAAAGTCTAGCAGCATGGTCTCCACGTTTTTTGCCTCCTCCACACTATCAATTAAGCAGATAACTTCTTTTTTCTGTTGTATTCCTTCTTGTGCAACCAAGGAGCCATCACCAAAAACATCAACAAGCTTGCGGTCTTCAAAACAATATGTACGAATGTAGTGCTTGACCAAAGCTCTTTTTTTGGCCTCCAAATATTGCAAATCTGACATATCGTTATCTGCTACTTGAAGAAGAGAACAATCAATTGGCATGGGATGTTCCTCTGATCTTCTTCTCAGGTCTTCAAATGCATTGCCTTGTCCCAAGAAGGCAATAACTGTTAGGAATTGAATTGCTCCTTTGCAAGGAGCTGATGGAAAGTGATGCAATGCACCACAACAATGGTAGCTCAGATTATCTCCCATGGCGTGAAAGGCACATTGCAATTTTGTGAAGTTAGTGAAATCCACAAATGCAAGAAAGACAAATCCAGGATCTGTTGACCCTCCAGCAATAGCCAAGATCCCATCCAAAGCATTGTTAAATGTCTCCTCACTCCACTTCAAATTGCCTCCAACGTTTTTTGTCATATCTAAAACACATAAGCCAATAGGCACTTTATTATTGAAGTGGCGCATCAAGTAGAGATTGCCTTCCATTTGTAGGCTCACCACATAGATTGACCATGGCAAATCTCTAGGCTCAGTTTTCTCCTTTTGAAGGTGAATTGCCCATTGCATGTATTTTATTGCTCCATCTGGAAAAGCCATTTTCTTTGTTCCACGCGTCAAACTAGATCTGATCCATTCCTCGCATAGCATTAAAATTGTTTTATAAACAACATCATTGATGTTATACATTTTGACCACCTCCTCCCAGTCTTTACATGGTGAAGACTCATTCAAATTGTTGAAGCCTTCAAGAAGTGCATCTTGAATCAATTTGTCTTGCTTCAACTGCTTGATTCGATCATACATGTCAGTTGCATCACCATCCTTTGCACTCTTTGACAGTAAAATCTTCTCATCTCTAATCTCTTCTTGAATAGTCTTTACCTCTGATTCCTCAAGGCCACAAAGGTATCTAAATACAGTTGTTGGGGGTTTCTTATTCTCCTCTTCTAGCTTTTCAATGATTTCTATCCAGCAATCATAAACTAAATCAGAGTACGTGACCATGTGTGCCTGTTTAGCAATCCAACTTGCTGCTGCACTCATTCTTGCCAATCGAAGAAAAGCCTAAAAAGAAATAGAGAAATAATTAAACTATTGAGCAAGATTTGTTAATTAAACACTATCAAAAAGACAAAGAAAATAACTTACATCCCATCCGGCACGAGATGCATGTCCCTCTGCAATTCCACTTGCTGCCTTTGGTGGTCGTCCTGAGAAGATCCATTGACTCCGTAAATGTCTCAATATTTGGCTGTAAGGTTGCTTGACATACAATGCCTGAGCCTCCTCATTTGCAATGGCAGATATAGCAGTTGCAACAAATGGAGGAGCATTCACAACAATGCGAGCCTTTCTAAATTTATACACGCTAATCAGTCTTTCAAATATCTCTTTGTTGTTTTGTTCATTGTGAAGCAAAACTTTTGCAGCATAGATTGAATGCTGCCCATCAAGAATCCAATAATGATAATCTTTAATTTTTTGCTCCTCTACCTCTTCTACTGCCAAAGGAGTCCCCTTCTTTGATTTTGCATTTCGAACAGGCATCAAATATGCACATGCTGCAGGCTTGGTCGTACTCCGTGAAAATCCAAATAACACACTTTCAGCGTGTTTTTTATCCATAATACGTGCATTATAGTGATCAGGAGCAAGCCAACAATTTTGAATAGGGATATCAAATTCCCTATATTGGAAAGGAAAATAATTTATGTACTTATTCATTCCACCTGTATCTTTTTCTTGTCCTTTCATGGCCTCAGCTTCTAAAACATCTGGATCCACAATTCTCATCTTTGACATTGAACCCTCTGTTGATGAGGATGCCAAAGATGCCTTGTCTACATCCAAAATGGAACTAGTTCGCTTAGCTGCTACTTTTGCACTTTTGCTTGCTTCTTTGTGGATGGTGGTCGTGAAGCTTTCACCTTTTTTCGTTGTAGTGTGGCAATGATGGAGCTTTGAAGTTGATCTGCTGTGATGTTTGGATTTGATTCTGCAAACTTCCATCCTCGAGAAAACATTGTCTCTTCTTTGTTTCTAGACATGCGCTCCAATGCATATGCTCCTGGAGATAGTTGAAATTCTAGATTCATTGGAACTAGAATGTCAATGCATTCCACCTCCGGATGACTATCAACTACAGAGACAGATGCTTCCACAACTTGTCCAACATCTTCAAACAAGCTGTCATTCTCCTTTTTGGCAATAAATAGATGCACCTTATGAAATTTGCACCCTCTATACCATGTATGTCCAAATACCATTTCCTAAGATCATTGCAAGTATAGTCAACTGAGACAGCAACCCTTGCAACCTGTTTTTTTGGAGCCATCTTTCCTGAAACAAAAAAAACCAAATGTTATTTTAGCATATACTTTTTTGTAATGAATTAAGTTTGTGTGAATACAAGGTCCACCACTTGTTCAAGTAGATCTAAGCAAGTATACATAGTAATCTTTTAAGCTAGTAAACTAAGGGAAGGGAGAAGTAAGGTCCACCACTTGTCCAAGCTCAGCTCTAGACAACATGGAGAGATTCGAGGTCTACTAATTGTCTAATATAGGCTAACTATATTGAAACATAGAGAGAAGCAAAGGTCCACCACTTGTCCAATCTAGGGTCCATTGAAACATGGAGAGAAGGATGCTCCACCATTTGTCCAAAATAGGCTCCATTGAAACATAAAGAGAAGCAATATGCACCATGTCTTCGAGATGCTAGGCTCCATTGAAATACCTTAAACCCACGATATTTTGTATATGTGGGGTTTAAATTCAAGGTCCACCACTTGTCCAACCTATTATCCCTAGTAGCATGAGTGGTTTGGTCTCAAGATTCACCACTTTTCCACTCTATGTCATTATATTAAGAAGATCTGGGTGTTAAGGTCCACCACTTGTCCAACCTATAAGGCTATATCTAAAATGGTATTATTTACCACCACTTGGAATGCACATGATAGGTTTTACATAGGGGTCTGGTTCCAAGGTCCACCACTTGTCCAAGCTAACTCTATTGAAACATAGAGAGAATCAAAGGTCCACCACTTGTCCAAGCTAGGCTCCATTGAAACATGGAGAGAAGGATGCTCCACCATTTGTCCAAGCCAGGTTCGATTGAAACATGAAGAGAAGCAAGCTGCACCATGTCTCCAAAATGCTAGGCTCCATTGAAATATCTTAAACCCATGATATTTCGTACATGGGGGGTTTACATTCAAGGTCCACCACTTGTCCAACCTATTATCACTAGTAGCATGAGTGGTTTGGTCTCAGATTCACCACTTTTCCACTCTATGTCATTATATTAAGAAGATCTGGGTGTTAAGGTCCACCACTTGTCCAACCTATAAGGCTATATCTTAAAGGGTATTCTTTCTGACCACTTGGAATGACCATGATAGGTTTTACATGGGGGTTTGGTTCCAAGGTCCACCACTTGTCCAAGCTAACTCTATTGAAACATAGAGAGAAGCAAAGGTCCACCACTTGTCCAAGCTAGGGTCCATTGAAACATGGAGAGAAGGATGCTCCACCATTTGTCCAAGATAGGCTCCATTGAAACATGAAGAGAAGCAAGCTGCACCATGTCTCCAAGATGCTAAGATCCATTGAAATACCTTAAACCCACGATATTTTGTACATGGGGAGTTTACATTCAAGGTCCACCACTTGTCCAACCTATTATCTTAGTAGCATGAGTGGTTTGGTCTCAAGATTCACCACTTTTCCACTCTATGTCATTACGTTAAGAAGATCTGTGTGTTAAGGTCGACCACTTGTCCAACATATAAGGGTATATCTTAAAGGGTATTATTTCTCACCACTTGAAATGTCCATGATATGTTTTACATGGGGGTTTGGTTCCAAGGTCCACCACTTGTCCAAGCTAACTCTATTGAAACATAGAGAGAAACAAAGGTCCACCACTTGTCCAAGCTAGGCTCCATTGAAACATGGAGAGAAGGATGCTCTACCATTTGTCGAAGCTAACTCTATTGAAACATGGGGGGTTTACATTCAAGGTCCACCACTTGTCCAACCTATTAACGCTAGTAGCATGAGTGGTTTGGTCTCAAGATTCACCACTTTTTCACTCAATGTCATTATATTAAGAATATTGGGTGTTAAGGTCCACCACTTGTCCAACCTATAAGGCTATATCTTAAGGGTTATTCTTTCTCACCACTTGGAGTGACCATGATAGGTTTTACATGGGGGTTTGGTTCCAAGGTCCACCACTTTTCCAAGATAACTCTATTGAAACATAGAGAGAAGCAAAGGTCCACCACTTGTCCAAGCTACGGTCCATTGAAACATGGAGAGAAGGATGCTCCACCATTTGTCCAAGATACGCTCCATTGAAACATGAAGAGAAGCAAGCTACACCATGTCTCCAAGATGCTAATCTCCATTGAAATACCTTAAACCCATGATATTTAGTACATGGGGGGTTTACATTCAAGGTCCACCACTTGTCCAACCTATTATCTCTAGTAGCATGAGTGGTTTGGTCTCAAGATTCACCACTTTTCCACTCTATTTCATTATATTAAGAATATCTGGGTGCTAAGGTCCACCACTTGTCCAACCTATAAGGCTATATCTTAAACTTTATTCTTTCTCACCACTTGGAGTTACCATGATAGGTTTTACATGGGAGTTTGGTTACAAGGCCCACCACTTGTCCAAGCTAATCTATTGAAACATAGAGAGAAGCAAAGGTCCACCACTTGTCCAAGCTAGGCTCCATTGAAACATGGAGAGAAGGATGCTCCACCATTTGTCAAAGATAGGCTCCATTGAAACATGAAGAGAAGCAAGCTGCACCATGTCTCCAAGATGCTAGGCTCCATTGAAATACCTTAAACCCATGATATTTCGTACATGGGGGTATACATTCAAGGTCCACCACTTGTCCAACCTATTATCCTTAGTAGCATGAGTGGTTTGGTCTCAAGATTCACCACTTTTCCACTCTATGTCATTATATTAAGAAGATCTAGGTTTTAAGGTCGACCACTTGTCCAACCTATAAGGCTAGATCTTAAAGGGTATTATTTCTCACCACTTGGAATGACCATGATATGTTTTACATGGGGTTTGGTTCCAAGGTCCACCACTTGTCCAAGCTAACTCTATGGAAACATAGAGAGAAGCAAAGGTCCACCACTTGTTCCAAGCTAGGCTCCATTGAACATTTAGAGAAGGATGATCCCCCATTGGTGGAAGATAGGCTCACATCAAAACATGAAGAGAAGCAAGCTGCACCATGTCTCCAAGATTGATCATTGAAATACCTTAAACCCACGATATTTTGTACATGGGGGTTTAAATTCAAGGTCAACCACTTGTCCAAGCTATTATCCCTAGTAGCATGAGTGGTTTTGTCTCAAGATTCACCACTTTTCACACTATGTCATTATATAAGAATATCTGGGTGTTAAGGTCCACCACTTGTCCAACTATAAGGCTATATCTTAAAGGGTATTCTTTCTTACCACTTGGAGTGACCATGATAGGTTTTTACATGGGTTTGGTTCCAAGGTCCACCACTTTCCAAGCTAACTCTATTGAAACAGAGAGAGAAGCAAAGGTCCACCACTTGTCCAAGCTAGGCTCCATTGAAACATGGAGAGAAGGATGCTCCACCATTTGTCCAAGATAGGCTCCATTGAAACATGATGAGAAGCAAGCTGGACCATGTCTCCAAGATGCTAGGCTCCAGCGAAATACCTTAACCCACATATTCGTAGATGAGGGGTTTACATTCAAGGTCCACCACTTGTCCAAGCTATTATTGGTAGTAGCATGAGTGGTTTGGTCTCAAGATTCACCACTTTTCCACTCTATGTCATTATATTAAGAATATGTGGGTATTAAGGTCCACCACTTGTCCAACCTATAAGGCTATATCTAAAGGGTATTCTTTCTAACCACTTGAGTGACCATGATAGGCTTTACATGGGGGTTTGGTTCCAAGGTCCACCACTTGTCCAAGCTAACTCTATTGAAACATAGAGAGAAGCAAAGGTCCACCACTTGTCCAAGCTAGGCTCCATTGAAACATGGAGAGAAGGATGCTCCACCATTTGTCGAAGATAGACTCCATGAAACATGAAAGAAGCAAGGTCCACCATTTCTCCAAGATATTACCCTAGTAACATGACCTTTTGTCTCAAGAATTCACCTACTTTTTCACTCTATGTCATTATGTTAAGAATATTTGGGTGTTAAGGTCCACACCACTTGTCCAACCTATAAGGGTATATCTTAAAGGTTATTATTTCTCCCACTTGAGTGACCATGATATGTTTTACATGGGGGTTTGTTCCAAGGTCCACCACTTGTCCAAGCTAACTCTATTGAAACATAGAGAGAAGCAAAGGTCCACCACTTGTCCAAGCTAGGTCCATTGAAACATGGAGAGAAGGATGCTCCACCATTTGTCCAAGCTAACTCTATTGAAACATGAAGAGAATTCAAGGTGCACCCTTCTCCCAGATCAAGGCTCCATTCTAAAACCACTTAAACCCATCATAATTCGTATATGGGGGGTTTACATTAAGTCCACCACTTGTCCAACCTATAAGGCTATATCTTAAGGTTATTCTTTCTTACCACTTAGAGTGACCATGATAGGTTTTCATGGGGGTTTGGTTCCAAGGTCCACCACTTGTCCAAGCTAACTCTATTGAAACATAGAGAGAAGCAAAGGTCCACCCCTGTCCAAGCTAGGTCCATTGAAACATGGAGAGAAGGATGCTCACACCATTTGTCCAAGATAGGCTCCATTGAAACATGAAGAGAAGAAAGCTGCACCATGTCTCCAAGATGCTAGGCTCCATTGAAATACCTTAAACCCAAATATGTCGTAGATGAGGATTTACATTCAAGGTCAACCACTTGTCCAAGCTATTATTGGTAGTAGCATGAGTGGTTTGGTCTCAAGATTCACCACTTTTCCACTCTATGTCATTATATTAAGAATATTTGGGTGTTAAGGTCCACCACTTGTCCAACCTATAAGGCTACATCTTAAAGTGTATTTTTCTTACCACTTGGAGTGACCATGATAGGTTTTACATGGGTTTGTTTCAAGGTCCACCACTTGTCCAAGCTAACTCTATTGAAATTATAGAGAGAAGCAAAGGTCCACCACTTGTCCAAGCTAGGAGCTCCATTGAAACATGGAGAGAAGGATGCTCCACCATTATCTTGAAAGCTGAACTCTATAAAACATGGGGGGTTTACGTTCAAGGTCCACCACTTGTCCAAGCTATTACCGCTAGTAGCATGAGTGGTTTTGTCTCAAGATTCACCACTTTATCACTCTATGTCATTATATTAAGGATATCTGGGTGTTAAGGTCCACCACTTGTCCAACCTATAAGGCTATATCTTAAAGGTTATTCTTTCTCACGACTTGGAGTGACCATGATAGGTGTTACATTGGGGTTTGGTTCCAAGGTCCACCACTTGTCCAAGCTAACTCTATTGAAACATAGAGAGAGGCAAAGGTCCACCACTTGTGCAAGCTAGGGTCCAATGAAACATGGAGAGAAGGATGCTCCACCATTTGTCCAAGATAGGCTCCATTGAAACATGAAGAGAAGCAAGGTGCACCATGTCTCCAAGATGCTAGGCTCCATCTAAATACCTTAAACCCACGATATTTCGTAGATGGGGGGTTTACATTCAAGGTCCACCACTTGTCCAACCTATTATCGCCAGTAGCATGAGTAGTTTTCTCTCAAGATTCACCACTTTTCCACTCTATGCCATTATATTAAGGTCCACCACTTGTCCAACCTATAAGGATATATCATTAAGGTTATTCTTTCTCACCACTTGGAGTGAACATGATAGGTTTTACATGGGGGTTTGGTTCCAAGGTCCACCACTTGTCCAAGCTAACTCTATTGAAACCTAGAGAGAAACAAAGGTCCACTGCTTGTCCAAGCTAGGCTCCATTTAGAGATGGAGAGAACGATGCTCCACCATTTGTCGAAGCTAAGTCTATTGAAACATGGGGGATTTAAGTTCAAGTTCCACCACTTGTCCAAGCTATTATCTCTAGTAGCATGAGTGGTTTTGTCTCAAGATTCACCACTTTTTCACTCTATGTCATTATATTAAGAATATTTGGGTGTTAAGGTCCACCACTTGTCCAACCTATAAGCCTATATTTTAAAGGTTATTCTTTCTCACCACTTGGAATGACCATGATAGGTTTTACATGGGGGTTTGAGTTCCAAGGTCCACCACTTGTCCAAGCAAACTCTATTGAATCATAGAGAGAAGCAAAGGTCCACCACTTGTCCAAGCTAGGGTCCATTGAAACATGGAGAGAAGAATGCTCCACCATTTGTCCAAGATAGGCTCCATCAAAAAATGAAGAGAAGCAAGCTGCACCATGTCTCCAAGATGCTAGGCTTCATCGAAATACCTTAAACCCAGGATATTTTGTACATGGGGGGTTTACATTCAAGGGTCGATACTTGTCCAAGCTATTATCGCTAGTAGCATGAGTGGCTTTGTCTCAAGATTCACCACTTTTCCACTCTATGTCATTATATTAAGAATATGTGGGTGTTAAGGTCCACCACTTGTCCAACCTATAAGTCTATATGTTAAAGGTTATTCTTTCTTACCACTTGGAGTAACCATGATAGGTTTTACATGGGGGTTTGGTTCCAAGCTCCACCACTTGTCCAAGCTAACTCTATTGAAACAGAGAGAGAAGCAAAGGTCCACCACTTGTCCAAGCTAGGGTCCATTGAAACATGGAGAGAAGGATGCTCCACCATTTGTCAAAGATAGGCTCCATTGAAACATGAAGAGAAGCAAGGTGCACCCTGTCTCCAAGATGCTAGGCTCCATCTAAATACCTTAAACCCACCATATTTCGTAGATGGGGGGTTTACATTCAAGGTCCACCACTTGTCCAACCTATAAGTCTATATCTTAAAGGTTATTCTTTCTTACCACTTGGAGTGACCATGATAGGTTTTATATGGGGGTTTGGTTACAAGCTCCACCACTTGTCCAAGCTAACTCTATTGAAACAGAGAGAGAAGCAAAGGTCCACCACCTGTCCAAGCTAGGGTCCATTGAAACATGGAGAGAAGGATTCTCCACCATTTGTCCAAGGTAGGCTCCATTGAAACATGATCAGAAGCAAGCTGCACCATGTCTCCAAGACTCTAGGCTCCATCGAAAAACATTAAACCCATGATATGTCGTAGATGAGGGGTTTACATTCAAGGTCCAACACTTGTCCAAGCTATTATTGGTAGTAGCTTGAATGGTTTGGTTTAAAGATTTACCACTTTTCCACTCTATGTCATTATATTAAGAATATGTTGGTGTTAAGGTCCACCACTTGTACAACCTATAAGGCTACATCTTAAAGGTTATTCTTTCTTACCACTTGGAGTGACCATGATAGGTTTTACATGGGGGTTTGGTTTCAAGTTCCACCACTTGTCCATGCTAACTCTATTGAATTATAAAGAGAAGAAAAGGTCCACAATTGTCTAGGCTAGGCTCCATTCAAACATGGAGAGAAGGATGCTCCATCATTTCTCGAAGCTAACTCTATTGAAACATGGGGGGTTTACGTTCAAGGTCCACCACTTGTCCAAGATATTACCGCTAGTAGCATGAGTGGTTTTGTCTCAAGATTCACCACTTTATCACTCTATGTCATTATATTAAGGATATCTGGGTGTTAAGGTCCACCACTTGTCCAACCTATAAGGCTATATCTTAAAGGTTATTCTTTCTCACGACTTGGAGTGACCATGATAGGTTTTACATTGGGGTTTGGTTCCAAGGTCCACCACTTGTCCAAGCTAACTCTATTGAAACCTAGAGAGAAACAAAGGTACACTACTTGTCCAAGCTAGGCTCCATTGAAAGATGGAGAGAACGATGCTCCCCCAATTGTCGAACCTAAATCTATAGAAACATGCGGGGTTTACATTCAAGTTCCACCACTTGTCCAAGCTATTATCACTAGTAGCATAAGTGGTTTTGTCTCAAGATTCACCACTTTTTCACTCTATGTCATTATATTAAGAATATTTGTGGGTTAAGGTCCACCACTTGTGCAACCTATAAGCCTATATTTTAAAGGTTATTCTTTCTCACCACTTGGAGTGACCATGATAGGTTTTACATGGGGGTTTGAGTTCCAAGGTCCACCACCTGTCCAAGCAAACTCTATATTGAATCATAGAGAGAAGCCAAGGTCCACCACTTGCCCAAGCTAGGGTCCATTGAAACATGGACAGAAGGATGCTCCACCATTTGTCCAAGATAGGATCTATCCAAAAATGAACAGAAGCAAGCAGCATCATGTCTCCAAGATGCTAGGCTTCATCGAAATACATTAAACGCAGGATATTTTCTACATGGGCGGTTTACATTCAAGGGCCGATACTTGTCCAAGCTATTATCGCTAGTAACATGACTGGATTTGTCTCAAGATTCACCACTTTTCCACTCTATGTCATTATATTAAGAATATGTGGGTGTTAAGGTCCACCACTTGTCCAACCTATAAGTCTATATCTTAAAGGTTATTCTTTCTTACCACTTTGAGTAACCATGATAGGATTTACATGGGGGTTTGGTTCCAAGCTCCACCACTTGTCCAAGCTAAATCTATTGAAATAGAGAGAGAAGCAAAGGTCCACCACATGTCCAAGCTAGGGTCCATTGAAACATGGAGGGAAGGATGCTCCACCATTTGTCCAAGATAGGCTCCATTGAAACATGAAGAGAAGCAATGTGCACCATGTCTCCAAGATGCTAGACTCCATCTAAATACCTTAAACCCACCATATTTCGTACATGGGGAGTTTACATTCAAGGTCGACCACTTGTCTAACCTATAAGTCTATATCTTAAAGGTTATTCTTTCTTACCACTTGGAGTGACCATGATAGGTTTTATATGGGGATTTTGTTCCAAGCTCCACCACTTGTCCAAGCTAACTCTATTGAAACAGAGAGAGAAGAAAAAGTCCACCACTTGTCCAAGCTAGGGTCCATTGAAACATGGAGAGAAGGATGGTCCACCATTTGTCCAAGATAGGCTCCATAGAAACATGACGAGAAGCAAGCTGCACCATGTCTCCAAGATGCTAGGCTCCTTCTAGAAATATTAAACCCATGATATGTCGTAGATGAGGGGTTTACATTCAAGGTCCAACACCTGTCCAAGCTATTATTGGTAGTAGCCTGAGTGGTTTGGTCTCAAGATTCACCGCTTTTCCACTCTATGTCATTATATTAATAATATGTGGGTGTTAAGGTCCACCACTTGTACAACCTATAAGGCTACATCTTAAAGGTTATTCCTTCTTACCACTTGGAGTGACCATGATAGGTTTTACATGGGGGTTTGGTTTCAAGTTCCACCACTTGTCCAAACTAACTCTATTGAATTATAGAGAGAAGCAAAGGTCCATCACTTGTCTAAGTTAGGCTCCATTGAAACATGGAGAGAAGCATGCTCCATCATTTCTCGAAGCTAACTCTATTAAAACATGGGGGTTTTACGTTCAAGGTCCACCACTTGTCCAAGATATTACCGCTAGTAACATGAGTGGTTTTGTCTCAAGATTCACCACTTTATTACTCTATGTCATTATATTAAGGATATCTGGGTGTTAAGGTCCACCACTTGTCCAACCTATAAGGCTATATCTTAAAGGTTATTCTTTCTCACGACTTGCAGTAACCATGATAGGTTTTACATTGGAGTTTGGTTCCAAGGTCCACCACTTGTCCAAGCTAACTCTATTGAAACATAGAGAGAAGCAAAGGTCTACCACTTGTGCAAGCTAGGGTCCATTGAAACATGTAGAGAAGGATGCTCCACCATTTGTCCAAGATAGGCTCCATTGAAACATGAAGAGAAGCAAGGTGCACCATGTCTCCAAGATGCTAAGCTCCATCTAAATACCTTAAACCCACGATATTTCGTAGATGGGGGGTTTACATTCAAGGTCCACCACTTGTCCAACCTATTATCGCTAGTAGCATGAGTAGTTTGCCCTCAAGATTCACCACTTTTCCACTCTATGCCATTATATTAAGAATATCTGGGTGTTAAGGTCCACCACTTGCCCAACCTATAAGGATATATAATTAAGGTTATTCTTTCTCACCACTTGGAGTGAACATGATAGGTTTTACATGGGGGTTTGGTTCCAAGGTCCACCGCTTGTCCAAACCAACTCTATTGAAACCTAGAGAGAAACAAAGGTCTACTACTTGTCCAAGTTAGGCTCCATTGAAAGATGGAGAGAATGATGCTCCACCATTTGTCGAAGCTAAGTCTATTGAAACATGGGGGGTTTACGTTCAAGTTCCACCACTTGTCCAAGCTATTATCACTAGTAGCATGAGTGGTTTTGTCTCAAGATTCACAACTTTTTCATTCTATGTCATTATATTAAGAATATTTGGGTGTCAAGGTCCACCACTTGTCCAACCTATAAGCCTATATTTTAAAGGTTAATCTTTCTCACCACTTGGAGTGACCATGATAGGTTTTACATGGGGGTTTGAGTTCCAAGGTCCACCACTTGTCCAAGCAAACTCTATTGAATCATAGAGAGAAGCAAAGGTCCACGACTTGTCCAAGCTAGGGTCCATTGAAACATGGAGAGAAATATGCTCCACCATTTGTCCAAGATAGGCTCCATCGAAAAATGAAGAGAAGCAAGCTGCACCATGTCTCCAAGATGCTAGCCTTCATCGAAATACCTTAAACCCACGATATTTTGTACATGGGGGGTTTACATTCAAGGGCCGATACTGTACAAGCTATTATCGCTAGTAGCATGAGTGGTTTTGTCTCAAGATTCACCACTTTTCCACTCTATGTCATTATATTCAGAATATGTGGGTGTTAAGGTCCACCACTTGTCCAACCTATATAAGTCTATATGTTAAAGGTTATTCTTTCTTACCACTTGGAGTAACCATGATAGGTTTTACATGGGGGTTTGGTTCCAAGGTCCACCACTTGTCCAGGCTAACTCTATTGAAACAGAGAGAGAAGCAAAGGTCCACCACTTGTCCAAGCTAGGCTCCATTGAAACATGGAGAGAAGGATGCTCCGCCATTTGTCCAAGATAGGCTCCATTGAAACATGATGAGAAGCAAGCTGCACCATGTCTCCAAGATGCTAGGCTCCATCGAAAAACATTAAACTCACGATATGTCGTAGATGAGGGGATTACATTCAAGGTCCAACACTTGTCCAAGCTATTATTGGTAGTAGCCTGAGTGGTTTGGTCTCAAGATTCACCACTTTTCCACTCTATGTCATTATATTAAGAATATGTGGGTGTTTAGATCAACCACTTGTCCAACCTATAAGGCTACATCTTAAAGGTTATTCTTTCTTACCACTTGGGATGACCATGATAGGTTTTACATGGGGGTTTGGTTCCAAGGTCCACCACTTGTCCAAGCTAACTCTATTGAAACATAGAGAGAAACAAAGGTCCACCACTTGTCCAAGCTAGGCTCTATTGAAACATGGAGAGAAGAATGGTCCACCATTTGTTCAAGATAGGCTCCATTGAAACATGACGAGAAGCAAGCTGCACCATGTCTCCAAGATGCTATGCTCCATTGACATACATTAAGCCCACGATATTTCGTAGATGAGGGGTTTACATTCAAGGTCCACCACTTGTACAAACTATTATTGCTAGTAGCCTGAGTGGTTTGGTCTCAAGATTCACCACTTTTATTATGAATATGTGGTTGCTAAGGTCCACCACTTTTCCAACCTATAAGGCTACATCCTAAACGTTATTCTTTCTTACCACTTAGAGTGACCATAATAGGTTTTACATGGGGGTTTGGTTCCAAGGTCCACCACTTGTCCAAGCTAACTCTATTGAAACATAGAGAGAAACAAAGGTCCACCACTTTTCCAAGCTAGGGTCCGTTGAAACATGGAGAGAAGGATGCTCCACCATTTGTCCAAGATAGGCTCCATTGAAACATGACGAGAAGCAAGTTGCACCATGTCTCCAAGATGCTACGCTCCATCGAAATACATTAAACCCACGATATTTCATAGATGAGGGGTTTACATTCAACGTCCACCAGTTGTCTAAGCTATTATTGCTAGTAGCCTGAGTGGTTTGGTCTCAAGATTCACCACTTTTATTAAGAATATGTGAGTGTTAAGGGCCACCACTTGTCCAACCTATAAGGCTACATCTTAAAGGTTATTCTTTCTTCCCACTTGGAGTGACCGTGATAGGTTTTACATGGGGGTTTGGTTCCAAGTTTCACCACTTGTCCAAGCTAACTCTATTGAAACATAGAGAGAAACAAAGGTCGACCACTTGTCCAAGCTAGGCTCCATTGAAACATAGAGAGAACGATGCTCCACCATTTGTCGAAGCTAAGTCTATTGAAACATGGGGGGTTTACGTTCAAGGTCCACCACTTGTCCAAGCTATTATCGCTAGTAGCATGAGTGGTTTTATCTCAAGATTCACCACTTTTTCACTCTATGTCATTATAATAAGAATATTCGGGTATTAAGGTCCACCACTTGTCCAACCTATAAGGCTATATCTTAAAGGTTATTCTTTCTCACCACTTGGAGTGACCATGACAGGTTTTACATGGGGGTTTTTTTCCAAGGTCCACCACTTGAATCATAAAGAGAAGCAAAGGTCCACCACTTGTCCAAGCTAGGCTCCATTGAAACATGGAGAGAAGATGCTCCACCATTTGTCCAAGATAGGCTCCATTGAAACATGAAGAGAAGCAAGCTGCACCATGTCTCCAAGATGCTAGGCTCCATCAAAATACCTTAAACCCACGATATTTCGTAGATGGGGGGATTACTTTCAAGGTCCACCACTTGTCCAAGCTATTATCGCTAGTAGCACGTTTTGGTCTCAAGATTCACCATGCAGTTTTCCACTCGATGTCATTACATTAAGAATATCTTGGTGTTAAGGTCCACCACTTGTCCAACCTATAAGGCTATATCTTAAATGATATTTTTTCTCACCACTTGGAATGTGCATGATATGTTTTACATGGGGTTTTGCTCCAAGGTCCACCACTTGTCCAAGCTAGATCTATTACATATATATTATACATACAATATTCAACTAGATTCCCTACCTATCATGTCCAGTAGCATGGATGCTGTAGCTTTAAGGTCCACCACTTGTCCAACCTATACTCTCTTATGTAAGGGAGATCTCGCTATAAATTCAAAACCTTCCCGCCTAAATTTAAAATTCAAAATCTAATGCCTAAATTTAAAATATCCCTCCCAAATTTTAAATATCCCGCCTAAATTTTAAAATATCCCGCCCAAATTTTAAAATTCAAACTTTTTTATAAAAATTTAAATTTTCCCACTTAAATTTAAAATATTTCACGCGAAATTGATTTTAAATTCAAGTTTACCACAAAAAGATATCATTATACCACCTAAATTCAAATATGCAAACCTCAAATCATTATATTGTACATAAATTCAAACAAATTCAAATTAACAAGCCTAAACTGATATTAGTTTGCATAGATATGAAATTATCACACCTAAATTATGTCACCATGTTAGAGAGAGTGGTTAGAGAATTTGAACAAGGTCCACCACTTGTCCAACCTAGATACCAAGAAGGATGGAGTGTACAAGGTATTGTTTGGAGGTCCTTATAGTCCACTGGTCTCAAGGTCCACCACTTGTAGTAAGGGTCACCAAAAAGTGTATATATTCATCCAAAGAAATACACGTATTTTTGGTCTACATGTCCTAGTTTCAACCATTTATGTCCATTAGGTGTATCACTAAACAACACTACTATTTTTGAGAAACAGAAGTTACAATCATATCTACAATTGGATTAGAGGAAAATCAGCTCAGCATACATCCAGAACTCGCTACAAGAATCGACTTTAACAGATCACGCAAGTAAGTCTTCCATTCAAGTTTACTAGTATTACAATGTGTTAGTTATTTGTGATATTTATGTATGTATATATACTATGTGTGCATATCGTAATTAAGTGTAATTATGTATCTGCATTATGTATGAGTATTACAATGAAATAACACAAATATACATACATACACATAGATAACACAGACGCACACAGACATGAGCATGTATTTTCAAGAGAGAGATAGCAAGATACAGAGATAGATAGATAGAGAGAGAGAGAGAGAGAGAGAGAGAAATACCTGTTTTCTAGAGAGAGGAGAGAGAGAAAGATAACAGATTTCACTGTGTTTATGTATGTGGAAGAGAGGAAGACGATGTATGGGAATATGTGCACGTATTTTCAAGAGAGAGACAACAAGATAACAGATTTCACTGTGGTTATGTATGTGGAAGTGAGGAAGACGATGTGTGGGAATATGTGCATGTATTTTCAAGAGAGAGACAACAAGATAACAGATTTCACTGTGGTTATGTATGTGGAAGAGAGGAAGACGATGTGTAGGAATATGTGTATGTGTGCGGGGATATTTTTAAACTACGTATCTCTGTCTTTTGACGAGAGAGTGTGTGTGCAAGAAGAGTTACAAAGAACCATCTTCTCTATATGAAGAAAGACAGAGAGTGAGAGAGAGAGAAATACCTATTTTTTCTCTATTCGTGAGGTGTGCAATGTCTCCTGAGAAGAAGCTATGCCCGATCCTGCCCTTCTGGAAAGCGTTGCGTACGCTTCTGTTTCTTTATCTTGTGCGCGAACTTTCAATACTGTGCGCTCCACCTGTGTGTTGTGTACGATGCCGGGCTTGCTCCTCTACGTGCGCGTATACTCCAACTGTGTACGATCCGTGTGCGGTTTCTGTGTGTTTGCTGCTCGCCTGCTTTCTCTGTGTGCGTTGCTCGTGCGCTCTCTCTGTGCCTAATCTTGATAGGGTTTATTAGAATGCCACGTATGCTACAAGTCTATGTTTTATCATAGGATTAAAAAAAACAAAAGCAATATAAAACATTAACCAATTCACACAGCCAAAATTAAAGAAATCATGGTTGAAAATATGCAAAACATGCGTAACTCTATACTATGAATTCACTTTTTTTAAAAAAATCTTTGGGCGCTGCCCCTCGACCCCGCCCGGCAGTTGCGCCGGGAGGCGACAAGGGGCTGCCGCCCCTTGACCCCGCCCGGGGCGCTGCCCCGGACCCCGCCTGGGGCGCTTCCCTAGGTTCCCACCCGGAACAATATCCCAAAATCAGCCTCCCAAGCCCCGCCATCGAGAGCGCTATTTCCACATCCCCATCAAGAGCGCTACCCCCAAACCTCACGTGGAAGCGCTGCCTTGTCACCCCATTGTGGCATTGCCCTAGACCCCGCATCTGGAGTGCTAAATGGGAACATTCTTCATTAGTGAAATTTTGAACATAAATTATATTTAGCATATACTTAAATATAATACAAATATTAACATATTAACTATACTACTAATTTACTATAGCAGTTCTAGATTATGTCCCATACTATATTTAAGGTGCCAAAGGTTTGGCCTTATGGTCCTAGATTAGGCCAAGTGGTCAACACATATAGGACCAAGTGCACACTGTGCCACAAAACTTGGCCACCACTTCACTTGCCAAAGTTTAGGCCACACGGTCAATCCTAAGTTTCCAATGTTCTTATTATGTCACCTTTTGCCTCGTGGAAAACCTAGGCTTGTTTTCACATACTCAGGCACTTCAAGCCATAATAAATTTTCATTACTCTTCGGCAACCCTTTTGTTCAATTCTTTGAAAAAACGTTGCTTAAGGCCACCCTAAACCATTTTCATTTAGGGGTGTCTAAAACTAGCTTTTTGGCAATTCGAGAAGAAAATGGTCAAAGTTTTATACTTATTTTTAACCACTTGACCAATTCAAATATTGGAAAGCAAGGTCTTGTAATACTTTTCTTTGGACATCACACATTAAAACTAGGTCCCTCACTTGTCCAAGCTATGCTCTAATACAATAAAGGGCTTTTGGTTTCAAGATGCACCACTTTCCCAACCTTGATTCCATTAAAGAAGCTAGCTCTACTTAAACATTTAATAGCAAGGTCCTGTAGCAGTTCACATTGAACATTTTCCATGGCAGCTAGCTCCACCACTTATCTAAGCTATGCTCTAATACAGTAAGGGGGTTTTTGTTTCAAGATCCACCACTTGTCCAAACTTGATTTGGGAAGCAAGGTCCTATAATAGTTTGCTTTGGACATTCACCATTACAACTAAGTCCACGACTTCTCCAAGCTATGTTCTAATACACTAAGGACGTTTTGGTTTGAAGGAGAACCACTTGTACGACTTTGTTTTTGGAAGTAAGGTCTTTACATAGTTCACCTTGGACCTTGGACATTGGATACTACAACTAAGCCCACCACTTGTCCAAGCTATCCTCTATATATAGCCAAAGGGTTTGGGTTTCAAGATTCACCACTTTTCCAACCTTTCTTCCATTAAAGAAAGGAGGGGCATTATAACTAGGTCCACCAATTGTCCAAGATATGCTCTGATATAGAAAGGGGATTTTGGTTTCAATAATCCACCACGTGTTCAACCTTGCAAGACTCAAGGGATACTTGGACATTGGAAAGCATAGTCCTATAGTAGTTGATAGGTGGCAGTGGGTATAACAACTAGGTCCAACCTATGCTCTCATATAGCAAAGAGGCTTTGGTTTCAAGGTCCACCACTTGTCCAACCTTGCTTCCATTAAAGAAATGAGGGGCTACGTAAACATTGGCAAGCAAGGTAGAAAGGTCCTAAGGTATTTCACCTTGGATATTGGGCATTATAACTAGGTCCACCACTTGTCCAAGCTATGCTCTGATATAGAAAGGGGATTTTCGTTTCAAGGTCCACCACGTGTTCAACCTTGCAAGACTCAAGGGATACTTGGACATTGGAAAGCATAGTCCTATAGTAGTTGATAGGTGGCAGTGGGTATTATAACTAGGTCCAACCTATGCTCTCATATAGCAAAGAGGCTTTGGTTTCAAGGTCCACCACTTGTCCAACCTTACTTCCATTAAATAAATGAGGGGCTACGTAAACATTGGCAAGCAAGGTAGCAAGGTCATAAGGTATTTCACCTTGGATATTGGGCATTATAACTAGGTCCACCACTTGTCCAAGCTATGCTCTATTATAGAAAGGGGATTTTCGTTTCAAGGTCCACCACGTGTTCAAACTTGAAAGCCTCAAG
Organism: Adiantum capillus-veneris; assembly: GCF_014529385.1. NCBI lineage: Eukaryota > Viridiplantae > Streptophyta > Polypodiopsida > Polypodiales > Pteridaceae > Adiantum > Adiantum capillus-veneris. The sequence goes on along the minus strand of NC_140950.1, from coordinate 128,767,509 downwards.
GGATACTTGGACATTGGAAAGCATAGTCCTATAGTAGTTGATAGGTGGCAGTGGGTATTACAACTAGGTCCACCACTTGTCCAACCTATGCTCTAATATAGCAAGGATGCTTTGGTTTCAAGATCCACCATAATTTCCAACCTTGCTTCCATTAATATAGCAAGGAGAATTTGGTCTCAAGGTTCACCACTTGTCCAACCTATGCAAACCTTTTCCATGTTGTAGCATGATTTTTTGTTTGAAGAGTATTTTTCTATAACTATGGATTTAACAATGTAATCTTTTTCACTTACAGGATGGACTTTGAATCTGGGGAGAAAGTACATATGATACTTGACAATGAAATTGTTGGTATTGGCTGTGTGTGTAGAACAGATCCAGATTCCACTTGTGGTGGTACAAAGATAGGGCAAGGAAATGTCTCCATACTAGTGGAGGAATGCTTGAAGGATGTGGTCCTACCTTTTCCTACAATGGATACTTCATCTCTCCAAGGCTCATTATGGAGTGTTGTTCGATGGTCAAAGCTTCTTTTGCAATATTTTGTATTAAATGGGAACTTAATTGATCCACAGGAAAGCTACAATGGTGATGAAGAACATGATCATTCTGATCCTCTAGTTACAGATGCAATACCTATGACAAGCCCAGAATTTGAAGCAATGATTCGAGAGTCTTGGAGAAATAAGAGGGTCCTTTTAAAAGATGACACAATGATGCAAACCATGAATGAAGGGACCATCTTATATGTATTTCCACATGATTATGTCAACTTTCAGGAACTTGGTCCTGATTGTGTGGGTGTGGGTATTGAAAGAGAAAATGCAAGCATTGATGATGTGGTTGAAGTGGGTAGCATCACTTTGCTAAAGTGGCCCATCAAGCAGACAACAATGTTGAATGGGAGCCCATTACAACGATTTGTTCATGTTGATGGCATGCATGCTACATATGAGGATGTATCCAACGATGACAATGTTGGAAAAAAAACTTGTCAAGGAAGAGACGATACACTTTCATGAACAGGACTCAAAAATCAAAAGCAGCACCAGCTTCGACTTTTTACCTTTCAAACAAATCAATTCAAAGGATATCATGCATTGATTGTTGTGCACAAAAATGTTGCCAGTTTGCAGATCATGATATGGTGACAAGGTTACGACAACAGTTTTGGGGAGAGTCTCAAAAATCACGCACTAATTATGTTTATGATGTTCTTTCTATATGTTATCAGAAATATGAGAAGTCACGATACCAATTCAGGCTAAATGGCTCTATTGTTTGTTGTAGAGCATGGTATGAGCTACATGGAATACCAAAGACATCATTTTATGGATACAAGGAGAACTTTGAAAATGGTGTGCGCCAATATGTACATGGGAACACATGTACATTGAGAAGGGGACTTCAACATACTAGTTTAGCAAGAGCACTACTAAATGAGTTTGTGGAAAACAACTCTGAGAAGATGCCACATAGAAGTAGAACACTGCTAGATGGCTCAAGAGAGACTCAATTGGTGATTCCATCAACATACAAACAAGTGGATATTTTATGTGAAATCAACACGACACTTGACCAAATGGGCTATGAGAAGAAGCTATCCCAATCTTCTTTTGGTAGAATTTGGAACAAAGAGTACCCACATGTCACTTTAACAAAGACGAGTGAGTTCTCTAAGTGCAATATTTGTAGCTCAATCAAGGCAAGGTTAGAAGCTAAACCTTCTCTTGAAGAGAGAGCTCTTCTCTTGAGGGAGAGAGAAGTTCACATGGCACAACAAAAGAGTTGCAGAAGCCTATATTATGCATGGCGCACGTATTCAGAAACTCAACCACAAAAATATGTATGCATAATCCATGATAAGATGGATCAAAAGAAGACTGCCATTCCTAGATTACGCATTGTTCCCAAGGGTGTGGATTCAGGATATAATCTGCAGGTGGCATTGATTGGCATGATCACTCATGGACATGGAGAAGGTCATTACGGACACTTTGTCTTGAATGGTTTGTGGCCAGCTGATCCAAATCTTACAATTGGCTCAATTGCTAATTGTTTACATAACCTAGAGAGGATAGATAAGCATCCTCTTGGTGATCTAGTAACAAATGGACTTCCAAGGAGCAATATTTCACTACTACATGCTTTGAACTCAAGGGATGCTTTGGACTACCATAACTTGAGTGATGGAAAAGAGCCCATTGTGCAGTCATCAGAAATTGCAGAAGATGAATTGGGGTCAACATTTCGCAGATTACTAGAGAACTTGTTGCTACAATTGGATAATTGTGCAAGGGAAAACAAAAATCGATACTTATTTGCCTATTTGTCAATGCTTGTTGCAAGGGGTGTTTTCAAAACCATCCAGCTGGGATTTTTAATGGTTGGGCATACACATGAGGACATAGACGCCATGTTTAGTAGGTTTTCAGAGAAGCTGAGAGTTACACAAACCTATACTTTACCACATTTGATGGATACATTATGAAACAGCTCATCTTCATCTCCAGCTCCAATTTTTCTCACAAAGATCCCCGATTTCAAGCAATATTGTGATTGCTATCTTTGTGATGGACAAGACATACTTGTTGGACATTCCAAACCGCTTCAGTTCAGGTTCTTTATGCAGGATGAGACACCATGATGCAATATAAGGCACATGTAGGTGTATCAAGTTGGAGTGGAAGTATTCGCCTTTGGAAAACAAACACAGAAGGCAAGCCAATGTTACCACATGGAGATCCACCTCTAGTACAAATGGCGGAGTATGTCAAGGCCCACGAAGAAGTCATTTTGGGGGTAAAGAACTATATAAAATTTTGGAAAAATTTAGGGAATGGTTCAAGTATTCCGCGATATTATAGACCCGTGATAGATTATTGGAGTAATGTAATTGAAGAGATTGGAAAAGCAATCATATCAGAGGGAGTCTTGTATGAAATGTTTTGGCCAAAAACTCAAGAATATTCTCACCTACAAAGCACTACAATGAATTTGCAACAAGGAGCAGAAAGATTCCTAGGTCTTGAAGAGTTGAACGATCATTTTTGTGGGCCTCAAGGAGATAGGCCAAGGGAAGAGTTTGACCCTATGTCTGATGTGCACCAAGGTGACTTTCTTATGCTTGTTCCGAGTGACACAGAAATCTATCCAGTGTGGCTTGCAATGGCTTTATCTGACATTGATAATGAGCCTACATCACCAAACTACAGAAAACTCTTAATTCAATATTGGGCACCTTGCGCGAGAAAAAGTGGGATGACAGATACTCAAGCTTACAGCAATTGTTGGAAGGGTTATTGGGCTGTCAACTATAAGCACCCACAAGTGTGGGAAACTATAGATGCAATTGTTTGGTCCTGGAGACCCAACAAAGAAGGACCATTTTCTAGAATAAAGATTCCAGAAAAGCATGCTCTAAAAGCCAAAGAAGGCCTCACTCGTGCACATCAACCACACTTGGATCAAAGTTCAGATATGGTATCAAATGTGGAGTAGAATTATGTGGAGCTTCTATTGTGACTATACTAGTCAGTTTGTAAACAAAATCTTTTTTGTATCTTCCTTTGTTTTATGTAATTTATAGTTATTATTCAAATCCATGTGTTGTACATCCTCTTGACTTTTGGTGTTTATCAACACCACAATCCTATGAGATTTTCACTTTATTTACTAACCACACACCTCAATTTTTCCCACTTTAAGTGGAAAATTCCCAAATTACATGAATTTAGTCGATTTGGAGATTCCCATAATGTGAGATTTTTACCAAAATACCTAATATGGTCTTACCTGATTTGATGGCAGTCCTATAAGCCCATAGAGCACAAGGTAGCTCTAAATCCCAAGTCTTCACATTTTTTCTTGTCATCTTTATAAGCATCCTTATGAGCTCTCCATTAAACCTTTCATTCATGCCATTGCATTGGGGATAATATGGAGTAGCAAACCTGTGATGCACATGAAGCTTTTCACATAGATAATCCACCAACTCTCCCCTGAAACCTGGACCCTTGTCAGAAAGAAACTCCAATGGCATGCCAAATTTGCAGCAAATATCTTCATATATGAATAAGGAAACATCTTTACTCGTGATGTGCTTAACAGCTTTGGCTTCGGCCCACCTGGATAGATAGTCAACATCAGTACGTATGTAACATTTGCCTCTAGCTGTCATAGGTAGAGGACCTATTGCATCAATACCCCACTTCTCAAACACATCATAAGCCATAATGGTGCCTCTAATTTCTGATTTGAGAACCCTATTTTCCATGCTTTGACACTCTTTACAAGACTTGCACCAATGATGAACATCACGTTGAACACTTGGCCACACATAACCCTCCTGCAAGACTTTATGCAAAGTGATCTTTGCAGCAAAGTGACCACCACAAGAACCCTAATGATTCTCCTCTAAAATTTTGTAAATTTCCTCTTTCCAAGGCACTTTTCTCATCACAAGACCAGCCCCCTTCATATACAAGGCATCACCAAGTAGCACATACCTTTTGGCACGACGTAGGAAGGCGTACTTTTTTGGCTTTTCCAACTCTGATGGAATCATACCTGTTTGTAGAAACTCTTCCTCCCTCTCTAAATCTTCCCTTCCCAAATAAAGAGGAGAATCAGCCCTTATCACATACAATTGCCCAATTGAAGCTTGCGCTACACCATGTGCTTCTTCATTTTGAGACCTGTCCACATGCCTTAAACTCCAAGCTTCAAAATTCTTAAGTAGATTCTTCACTTGAAAACACATATTTTTCAGCCTTGGATTCTTACTTTGCCACACCCCAAGTACTTGCTTCACTACCAAAAGAGCATCACCTCTTACCCTCACACGACGGATGCCAAGCTCAAGGCAAAGGTTGAGACCTTTCTCCAAAGTAGCATACTTAGCTTCATTGTTGCTTTGTGCTGTAAGCTTCAAACTCCTTTTAGTTACCAAAGCACCTTGAGATCATAAACTACCACACCTCCTGAAGCTTCACCATGCGCTTTCCTGTAAGAGCCATCAAAAAACAATAGATAGGCATTGTCTATGTCAGGAGCTTCCATGTGTTGCTTCTTCACTGCATCCTCCTTAAGAAGAAGAGGGCTTTCCTTATAGGTAAGCAAATCAGCCAATGTAGCCCTTGTACTCTCCTCAACAAGAAAAGAGAATTGGAATTCCTGTACCTCCACAATCCACTTCATGAGCCTCTTTGACAAAGTAGGGCTATTCACCAATTGAGGTAGAAGAGTGTAGCTAGTGAGGAATGTGAATGGTTTAGGGAGAAGGTAGTGCCTAAACCTTCTACATGCATAAATCACACTCACCATAATGAGCTCCACCTCAGTATAGCCTCTCTCCACCTCTAGCTTCACCTTGCTAGCACAATAGATAGGCTTCATGTAGTGGGAATTGTTACCTCGTTGAAGAAGCATAGCTCCAATAGCATCCTCACCTAGTGATGGGTTCACATAAAACTCCTTATCCCAATTAGGAGCTTGCATAGTAGGAAGAGAACCAAGAACCTCTTTGATACCTTGAAAAACCTCTTCACATTCATTTGTCCATTGTAGAGGATCCAACCTTGCTACTTGTTGTAGAAGATAAAGAAGTTGAGAGGACAAAGGAATGAACCTTGCCATATACTTCACCTTTTGAATAAAAGTAGAAAGTTGCTTTGTATCTTTAGGTGATAGGAGGAGCACCAAAGCCTTCACTTTGTCAGGATCCGCTTTAATCCCATTCTCTGAGATCATATGCCCCAAAAACTTCACTCTTGGTTGATAAAGATGACATTTCTTTGGATTGAGTTGACCTCCACTTTCATCATATTGCTTCAATGCCATCCCAAGCTTTGCACAATGATCCTTTCTAGAGCTATAAACACAAAATCCATCAATAAGATCCTTCACAAACTTGCCAAGAAAGGGAGAGAACACCTTCTTGACGCGCTTTTGATACCACGCACAGCCATTCATAAGACCAAAAGGAAGTACACAATAACAAAAGCATCCCCATGGCGTGATAAATGTGGTCTTATTTCGATCTTCCAAAGCCAAGGTGAGCTGAAAATATACAGAGAATCCATCACATACGCTATACCTCTCATGCCCTGCAATAGAATCAGGTATGTCATCTATAAAAGGAAGAGGGTATGGATCCCTCTTCATGGCTGCGTTTAGAGGCTTAAAATCAACAAATATCCTCCACTTTCCATCCTTCTTGGGTGTGACAACAACAAGACTCACCCATTCTGCAGTGCTCACAGGACATATGAAACCTGCTTCAAGAAGCTTGTCTACCTCTTCCTTTAAAGCATTAAGTTGTACCTGTCCCACTCTCCTTAGCTTTTGGCATACGGGCTGAGCTCCTTCCTTGATTGGAATGTGGATTTCCTCTCCCTTAAAGCCTCTAATTTCCTCATAAGAAGTGATGAATAAATGGGGAAATTGTTGTATCATATGTAGGTACTCACTCTTCTCATGACTAGTCAAGTCGGGAGACAACATACCTTGTATCAGCTCCTGTTTGACATTAGGTTGAACTTTGGGTTGCATCAGCTCTTCAATTTGCTCATAAGGACCAGAGATATCCTCATTCTCCATAAGGCTAAGAAATCTTTGTTTCTCATCATGCTCTTCTTCAAGAAACAAGGAGGAAACATCTAGATCACTATCGCTGCTATCTTCCACTTCACTGCCCTCATCCCCATTGTCTTCTTCTTCACTTGAGTACTCTTCTTCATCACTTTTCTCATCAAAATCAGCATCCAGAGATTGCCTTCTAGCCATGTCAAACCTCTTATTATCACCCCTTCTATTGTAGAGAGTGATGGTACCATGTCCCCAATCTTGTATAGCTTTGGTTGCCTGTAACCATGGTCTTCCAAGGATGAGAGGGAAAGCACCAATACCCGCGGGAATAACATGGCAATTGACCAGAACTTTAACATCAAATACATCCACCTCCAAGTCCTTTACAACTCCCAAGCACCTCACCCTTGATTGGTTGGCAAGCTTTATGCGAAAACCTAAATTCTTCACCATGTTGAGTCCCAACTTTGATACACAAGCTTGAGTAATAACACATACCTGTGCACCTCCATCAATATAAGCCTCTCCAATGCACTTCCTCTTATGCCATGCATCCATAGTAGGGCATATATCAGGGAGCTCATTCAAAGATAGGACTCTCACTGACCCCCTTGTAGGCTCCTTCTTGATGGGATTGACTACGTGCTTCCATTGCCTCTTTAACTTGGGACACATCTCCATGAGTTGCCCAAAGGTAACATCAGCCTTTCTACCCACCAAATCAGCCCTTAAACTATAATTTGGTTTCCCTTCTCCCAAAGGAAATTTGGATGCATTGTAATGTTTCCTGGGCTTTCTCTTCTTCTTCTCTTTACATGTACCTGTTTCAACCTGTTTCCCTCTTTTATGGCTGGGACTTGCATCACTCATGTCATGATCTCTTGTAACCCTCTTACCTACAGGCATGACCATAGCTCCCAAATCATCCTCTTTCTTCTCCAAACGGATTATGCTTACCACTTTTGTTTTGCCCTTCTCTTCTGCTGTCAATCCACTTGGTCTTGCTTCCCCTTTAATCTCAATACCATAATCTTGAGCTCGAGAAGGAATTTGTGGAGGAAGAGGAAACATGTCGCCACCCATTCTCTTTGGCTTGTCACATTGAGGTCTTTTATGACCCCATTCACCACAATTGTAGCATTGAAACATATCCCCTCTTCCAGCCATGCCTCTTCCTCTACCACCTGTATAACCCTCATTGCTTCCATAACCACGTCCATATCCATAACTCTGACTTCTTCCACCTCCCATCCTATGCACACTAAGATTCTTCATAAGACCTACAACCTCTTGCATCTCCTTGCGAAAGGCATTCACATCATGAGAAGCTTGTTGATCATAACTTGGCTCCCTGATGAGGACCCTTGGTTGCTCTACCGCTTTCACTTCAAGCTTTGGCTCGCTTTGGCTCGACATTGATTCCAAGTTGATGAAGACGCTCTGCTTTCCACTCTTTATTCTTTGCAATTTCAACTGCCTCCTCAAAGGTCCTTGGCTGCTTAAGCTCTACCTTCAAGCGTAGGTTACTCCTCAAGCTTGCAAGAAACCTGTCCTTCTTCAACATGGCTGGAGGAATTTCAGCCCCCAAAGATGTACACCACTTTGCCCATAACGCATTGAATGACTTGACAGTGTCTTCTATGGTTTGGCCTTCATCTTGTACTAAGCCTTGAATAGACTGCCATACCTTTTGTGGGTCTTCCACCTGTTGAAAGTGTGTAAGAAAAGCATGCCTTACCATTTCATAAGTCATAACTTGAGGAGGTTGGGCTGATTGTAGATCCTTTTCGTAGCCTTCCAACCATTCCCTAGCATCTCCCTTCAAACAGAAGTAGAAGATTCGTAGCACCAACACTGGGTCTTGCTTGTCAGCAAGAAGGCAAGCAAACTCCATTCTCTCAATGAAAGCTTTGGAACTTTCATTTTATTTCCCACTAAACTCCAGAAAATTAAACGCCATGTCTTCAAAACTTGTAAACTGAAGGTAACTTGAAGCGATTCCTCGGTGGCGGGCACCAAAACACTGTTGGGAAACAAGCAAACTGAAACACCTCTATAGTGATGTCACCCAAGAGCGTTGAAAGAGAACTACAAGGCGCAAAAAGCTTTGCCAAATCCTTCTGAAACACCACAAGTCCAATAGGAGTAGACCCTTGGGAATTTACTAGCCGTCGCCCACCCAAGAGACTATGTCACATAGGAGCAAAACCCTGCCAAAGCATAGATTTACAGCACACGCCGACCAATGCATATGAATACAAGAGCCTCTCCTTTCAAAATCAAACATCACAAAACCACAACTTCAACATCAATTCCACAATTCATAGATACATGCCCTCCGAATCTGTCTACACACAATTTGCCACTAGGCTGCCATAGCCAAAACCCTGCAGAGAACTAGTCGTAACCTGATGAGCACAACTCTAATTGGGGCACTTTAAAGCTTGAGAGAAAGCTTGAAAAATGACTGGCGAGAAATCTGAAGATGACTAAAATTGATTCCATACGCCCCCATGAGCAAAATTGACGCGAACAGAGAGCTGTCCCAGCATGACTACACGTAGAGAAGGCTAGTCGGGGCAAAAAACTGCATCCAAGAGCACCAAGGAGACAGAACGAGCTAAAACCTGCAAATTTCTGATGTTTGGATGAAATTTTTTTAGTTTGTACATGATTTTTAGTTATATACAAGGCTCACTTCAAAAAACTCACTCACAGGCACTTACAGTAGCCTGACAGCTATCACTAGACTAGCGACTTGCAGTGCATGTACATGTGCTTGCTAAAGCAAGCTAAAAAACCCACAAAAATAAATCCCACACTCCCTTTTGACATCGGGCGTCATGTCCATATGTACAAATTTACAAAAAAACGGGGTGTCAGAAATGCGCCTAACACCGTATTTGGAACATGTGCTTGAAAGAGTTGCAAGCAAGGAGGCTTATAGCTTTTTAGATGGGTACTCTGCCTACAATCAAATCATGATTACACTAGCAGACCAAGCTAAAACCACTTTTATAACAGAATTCAGATTGTTCGCATTTTGTGCTATGGATTTTGGCTTAACCAATGCCCCTGCTACATTCCAAAGATTAATAACCGCTGCTTTTAGGAAATATTTAAGGAGTTTTGTGAAGCATTTTTTGATAAAATTTGTGTTTATTCTTCTTGGAAGGAATGTCTATCATGTTTACAAAAAGTGTTTGACAGGTATGGATTGTATCGTATATAATTAGACCCTTTCAAGTGCCAATTTTGGGTTAAACTTGGAGTCATTTGAGGGCATATAGTGTCCAAGAATCGAATTTCCATAGACGAGAGCAAAATTAAAACTATATGCCAATTTTGGGTTAAACATGGAGTTATTTTAGGGCATATAGTGTCCAAGAATGGGATTTCACAGACGAGAGAAAAATTAAAACCATTTCCAATTTGCCACCACCTCAAACTATAAATGAGTTCAAAGGTTCATGGGCCATGTTGGTTATTATCGGTGATTTATTTTAAACTTTGTCAAGATAGCCCACTCATTGTACAAGCTGCTCATCGAGTTTCACTGGACCACAAAGTGTGACCATGCTTATGAGTTATTAAAAAGGGCCCTGACAAGTGCCCCAATCCTATGAGTGCTCGATTGGAATGTAATTTTTCATGTGCATATTGATGCATCAAACTTTGCAATTGGGTGTGTTCTAGCTCGGCCAAGAGAACATAAATTGGACTACCCTATTAGCTTTGCAAGTCGTCAAATTGAATGATGCTAAAAGGAACTACACCATTACACAGAAGGTTTAGCAATGATTTATGCAATAAAGAAATTTTTCTATTATCTTCTTGTTGCTAAAAAGTATGTATTCTATGTGGATCAATAGGCATTGCTATATCTAGTAAACAAGCCACATTCCATGGGAAGAATTACATGATGGTTATTAATTCTTCTTGAGTTTGACTTTATCGTTGTGGTAAGACCCGATAAAAGACACGTCATGGCTGATCGTTTGTCTCACATACCCAATGGTGAAGCCGCTATTGGAATTGATGACAAGTTTCCCAATACGTCCCTATTCCTAGTCGAGACCGTGCCTAAATGGAGTGAGAAGATTGTGAACTTTTTAGTTAATGGTTTTCCACCCAAGGAGCTTCATAAGGATATATCTTTGAAGCTACCAAAGAAATGTTTTCTCTAATTATGGGAACTCTCTACAAGCTAGGGAAGGACAATATTCTTAGACGATGTGCTCGTGGATTAGGTATTTAGACATACTAAAAAAATCACATATGGACATAGCTAGAGGGAATTTTTCAAGAGAACTAACTGCTAGAAAGGTGTTGCAATCATGCTATTTGTGGTCACCTTATTTAAAGATGTATCACTTTTTACAAAAGTGTGTGATGAATGCTAATGTTACAAAACCACACAGTGGAAGGATAAGATGCCCTTATATCCTATCAAAATGACTCAACCATTTGAAAAATGGGGTTTAAACTTTGTATGCCCAATTAGTTTGGTAGTCCATAACACTCAATCCTGATATATTATTGTTACCACTAACTATCTGACAAAGTGGGCGAAAGCTAAGGCGACACGCAAGACTACTGCAAGTTCAACCACTAAGTTTCTCTTTGAGAACATGATTACACAATTTGGTTGTTCCTTTGAAATTGTGAGTGACAATGGTACTCACTTTATAAATGAAGTCATGAAGGAGCTAACAAAAATGTTAGGAAATAGGGCGTAGCTAAGTAGATATTAAAGTACTTTACTTAATGGAGAGAGATAATTTTCACACACGAGAGATTGGAGAGAAAGAGAGAGAGAGTGAGAGAGAGATATTGAGAGAGAGAGAGAACCCACGATATACGTGGTTCACCCAATGTGGGATACATCCACGGAAAAGTATCCACTCAATGGATTTAGTACTTCAATATAGAAGTAGGTTACAAAGGGATTATACCCTTAATGGAGCTCCCACCTTGCTTAATTCTCACCACCTCATATACACCTTGTTTCATCAATGTCACAATGTTTTTTTTTTGTGAAAGAGGTTTCCTTTTATACTCCAAAATGGCTACCCTCTCTCATGAGAGGCAGTCACGCATAGCCACACTTGTGCAGACAAGTCCAAGTTGGACTCTCCAGTGCGCGAATGTAGTGCGTGTGCGGAGAGTGAGAAGGGAAGAGAGAGAGAGTACATAGAACGTGCGTGGAGCTCCCAAATCTCACTGTATGAGCACAATGTGAGTGAGAGATCCTTATTCTTTGTATGTATAAAGGATTATTGTTAGAAGTTGGACACACCCTACGGAAAATGACTGCTCGACGGATTATTATTTTTCGTAATTATTCATTTATTGAGAAAACCCGACATTTCACCTTTGTAAATATTGGGGCTTACAGAAGTTCCAGATTGTATCCCAGTTTTGACATTTAGATTGAGTAGATGGTTAAATTGGAACATTAGGGTTTGAGATTGTAAGGTATTTATACCACTTTTTGACCTTAATGAAAAACCTGTCATTTTAAAAAAGTGAAGTCTATGAGGGAGCGTACTGTGTACGAGAGAGAGTGAGAGCTTCATCTTGATGCTACGCGCGAATCGGGGGTCGTAATCAAGTGTAGAGAAGTGCAGCGTGTTGCCCCCGACGAGAGCTACACGCCAATACCTACATTGTGCACGTACGGTCTAGTTTTGCAAGCTCTACCTACGAGCTTCATCTGGTGATTCGGTGAGCATACTTTATCCGTTTTCGCATTTCAGCATATCCACGCGTTCGCATTGAGTAGAGCTACACATTAGGCACTTTAGTTTTTGGAAATGATGACCTGCAAATTTCGGCCAGACATCCTACGTGATTTTGCACCGGGTGTTTTGGGTTCGGATTTTGGTTCATAGTCCTTAGGGAGAGCGACCTGTTGGTGTTAGTAGGGTCTCCTTCAATTTCTATGGAGTTTCGAGACCGTTTGATGGGTATTTGACTCTAGAAAGCGTTGTAGGAAATCTCCTCTTATGCACTCTTGAAGGTTGTAGCTTAGACATTGGGTAGAGACCTATGTAGGAATTAGTCGAGAGTCAGTCAAGTGTAGATTGACACCCTATGCTTGCTTCCACGCGCCTGCAGGTCGAGCTTCGTCCTTAGCTGAAAAATCTTGTTAGGTGAGTTCTCGTTGTGCTGACGTCCATCGCGGCGTATCCGCCAACATTGGCGCCGTTGTCGGGGACGAAAACCCTAGGTAGGTGACCGAGACTAGTCCTTGAGGATAGGGATTCTCTGGATTGCCAGAGTCTCGTTTTACATTTAGATAGGATCGGAGGGTGGAGGAATCTCTAGGTCTTAGAGGGAGTCTAGGGAGCGTGTGTCTGGCCTAGATCCTTCGGCTTAGGTAGACTTAGATAGACTTAGGTAGACTGAGATATTTTTAGGTCTTAGTTGAGTTGATGAGTAGGAGTTTGAGTGGTAGAAGCGGTGAAAGGAGATCTTGAGAGTCCGGAGAGGTCAGGAAGCAACCAAAACACCATTATCACCATTTCACATGATGAGTAGGAGTAGGATAAGTAGGACATCATGATTCATGATCTAGAGCACTTCATGCATGTATACTTGCTTGTTATGATCATCACAAGGTTGTAAAAGATGCAAAAGAGTGTTTGAAAGCTGAAGTGAAGTTCAAAAGTTGTTGTGAGTGTTTCTGATAGAGTTGCAGAGCATCACGAGCATTTCTGTCAGGAAAAAAATACAGACATAAGGCACAAATTGGCTTATTGGAGTGTCTCTATAGGGGGCCTTGCTCCTGAAATGTTTCCAATAAATCTAAGACATATTCCGTAATCAAAATGTATCACCCAGTAAGTGTATGGAGCCGTGTCTTTTTTGGAAAATTGAAAGAGAGAGAAAGAACCCGTGCTTCAGACAACGCACATGCCATGCATGTCAAAAATTGTGTCAAGAATCGGTAAAGAAGCAACTTGCAGTGCATCAACATTCGTTGCCACCGCCACCTTGATTGGACAATAATAATTCTTGAATCAAGAATTAACTTGTGCAAATTTCTGGAAGGGCTCCTTCAATGTAAAATTATACATAAAGCGAGAAAACCTTAAAAGCATGAAACATAAAACCTGTTGATTAGTCTCAATCCTTGTGCTCTGGTTGAAACCTTGGTCAAGTCAAACCTCAATTACATCCATGTGTGTTACGAAGCCGGGTATGGCTTTCGCAATTCTCGTTGATGTTTGGATACTGTTGAAGATTTGCAATTTGTCCAGCAACCTGGATTTCTCGAGGATTGAGGGAGCTGCCATCGCTCGGCGTTCACAATATTGATTAACTTGCTACAATGGGCATGCACCCTTAAATGATTTCATAATGGCCAAGGCATGTTGGGCGTCCGCATGTGAAATTAAAGCCCAAGAAATGGCTATGGCATCACAGACTGGTTGCCGCGTGCAAACCGTGAGAGGGAGGTGGTTTTGTTGCTCGCTAGGTCATGATGCAGTGACGAATTGTCGTCGGCATGGACCTGCAACCCCAACAAGGGAAAGATGACCCGATTCTATGAGGGTCAACCTCCCCTCCTTATTTGCTACAAGCGGCCTTGCACACGCCGGGTCTTCCCTACCCGCCTTCCCTGCCTATGGAGCAGTCCTTCCCACGGCCATGCCCTGTCGGCTTCTCTTCCCACCTTCCCCACCTGTGGAGAAGTTCTTCCCACGACCATGCCCTGTCGGCTTGTCCATGACCGGAGAGCTAGAGGGAGTGCCCTTGACAGGACAGGCCTCATGCTGAAGTCGATAGAGAGAGAGAGAGAGAGAGAGAGAGAGAGAGAGAGAGAGAGAGAATCTGGGAAGCCATGCAAATCCATGCCTCACCATGCAAAAACCGCCTCTGTTGCTTCTCCTCCATCACTCCCCTCTCCCCTGAGCCCTGATACTAGTGAAAGAGCATAAGGAGATGAACATGCCAATAACCACCCAGCCATACCTATATATAGGCCCTTGGCCCTCTGGCTCCTAGCTATATATAGCCCATGTATCGCATGTGTATCCATCGATCCTTGGCAAGGGCCATGCCCTCCTATAGTCCTACCCTTGGCATGACACCTTCCCAGGTAGACCACACACATTCCAACAACATACTTACTGCTTACACCCAAAGCTCAAGTGGTAGGCCTGCATGTAGCAGCATGCTTCGTGCTCGCTCCATGATTTTTTTGTTCATCCATCCTTTCCAAAATTCCATATTGTTGAGGTGTCCTTGGGTTTGTCCTTTGCCTCCGAACTCCATTGCTAGCACAAAAGCTTTCAAAAGCTTCGCTGCAATATTTGCCTCCATTGTCGGATCTAAGGCATCTAAGCTTGGTACCTGCTTCATTCTCCATAGAGACTTTACACCTTTGAAATATGGAAAACACATTGGATTTATTCTTCGTTACACAAACCCATGTTTTCCTAGTTGCATTTTCCATGAATGTTACATAGTACAACAAGCCACCAAGGATGGTGTACTTGCAAGACCCCAAACATCAGAATGAACCGATTCAAGTTTTTTATTTTTTTCTTTCATTTCTTGATTTTTGAAATTTTACCCTCTTTTGTTTACCTTAAACACAATCTTCATATAACTCTAAATCCACTTCTTTCAAAACCTAGTAGAAGATTCTTTGATTGAAGGATTAGCATTCCTTTGGAACTCATATATCCAAGCTGATAGTGCCACACCACACTGTCAACTTTTGTAGTTGTTGCAGAAGTTAAGATTGCGTGTTGACAGTACACACGGAAAGTGTACCAACCTTTTCTCCTTTGACAACCACCAAAGATCCCTTTGAGATCTTCCAACATTTGTTTTCAAAGGAATGCTCTGACCTTCATCGTCCAATTGTCCTGTAGAGATCAATTTTTTTCCAAGAGAAGGAACATGCCTAACATCTGTAAGCTTCCAATTATTTCAATTAGCATTTCTGACACAATTTGTACCTTTGTCGACAATTTCACAAGCTTCATCATCTCCCAAATATACATACCCAAAATCACCTTTGGTGTAATATTGGAAATGTTGCTTGTGCGGTGTTTCATGGAAGCCCTGGAGTCTACTATCAAGGAATTAGACACATTTTCTAATGAGATAATTAGAGCATCTTGCACTACTTTACCTGCAACATTGGCCATGGATGTTGTCTTGTTGTCTTGAGACTCTAACTCCTTCTTCTTCTTGGACCAGCAATCCCTTTTGATGTGGCCCTTCTTGCTGTTGTTCCAACATTCAAGAACTGAACTTGTGTGTGACTTGATCCACCTTGAGCAATCACGATCCTTTTGATTTTTGAACCTCTCCTTTGATCTTCCCCTCGTTTTCGTTGACAGTGTAGCACTTGATGATTCACATGTGCTTCTCCTTTGCATTTCCTCACTTAGGAGAACACACTACATCATCAAATTTAACAGTCTTGTGTCAGAGTCAGTGTTACTTTTTACAGCCATCACAAAACTGTCCCAACTATCCGATAGAGATGATAGTATAAGGAGGGCTCACATTTCATCGTCAAAATTGATATTCACCGATCAAATTTGACTTATGTTGGTGTTAAAGTAGTTTAGGTATTCTGCAATTGAACCACTCTCTGCAATTTTTAGATTGAACAAACACTTCATGAGAAATACCTTGATTGGATACCGATGATTTCTTGTAGAGGCCGTCAAGTGACTTCATCAAGTCCTCCGTGGTCTTCACTCCGAACC
Source organism: Adiantum capillus-veneris (assembly GCF_014529385.1). Taxonomy (NCBI): domain Eukaryota; kingdom Viridiplantae; phylum Streptophyta; class Polypodiopsida; order Polypodiales; family Pteridaceae; genus Adiantum; species Adiantum capillus-veneris. Next base: position 128,751,184 of record NC_140950.1, on the reverse strand, counting down.
GTTGAAGGCCAACGTTGAAGGCCACTATTGATGCCAAGCTTAGCCAAATTTATCCTAATGCCTTTTGGTCAAGGACAATTCATACTTCATCTACCATCATTGCGCACTTCTTTGCAAGACCACCTGGTGGAAAATAAAGGTCCTTCTGGTAGAGATAGTCTTCAATCTACATCTTCCAATGATGGTAATTTTTGACATTGAACTTCTTGATTTTGAGCTTACCTTCCTCCTCCATTACTCTCACTCATCCTTTTTTTAAGATATTTTAGCTACAAGTAAACCTTGCTCTGATACTAGTTGCTAGGAAACAGGGCGTAGCTAAGTAGATATTAGATTAGTTTACTTAATAGAGAGAAATAATTTCACACACGAGAGATTATAGAGTAGAGAGAGAGAGAGAGCACATTATATGTGGTTCACCCAATGTGGGCTACATCCACGGGAAAGTAGCCACTTAATGGCTTTAGTACTTTAAATAAAAAGTAGGTTACAAAGGGATTATATCCTTAATGGCCCTCCCACCTTGCTTCACTCTCACCACCTCACATACACCTTCTTTCATCAACTTCACAATGTATTATTGCGTAGAAGAGGCCTCCTTTTATAGGCCAAAAGGGATGTCCTCTTTGTGAGAGGAAACCGTTTGTAGTCTCCCTTGTGTAGACAAGTCCAATTTGGACTCTCCCACATGACCATATGTGGCCATACTTGAAAAGACAAGTCCGCCTAGAAATCGCCACCGACTATTGACTATCATCCACCGGCCAACCAATCGGCCATTTTTCAATCACTTTTCGACCACCGTCAAGCCATAATATTCCAACAAAAAGGGGATATTTTGGCGAGTGAATTTTTGGTTTTCCTGCAAGTGAATTTTCTTACCCATGATGGCTTCTTCTCATAATGGGGGCCTTACAAATGTGTCTTTTTAAGACTAGAAATTACAAGGGGTAAATCAGGATCCATACTTAATAGAAAAGCTTCATGAAATCCCACCATAAGTGTACACCCTATTATCCAAAAGCAAATGGCCAAGATGAAAGTACCAACAAGACTCTAATTTCTGTCTTGACTAAAACGATAGAAGCTCATCGCACAGATTGGGATCTGAAGTTATCGTCAACTCTATGGGATTATCGTACTACTTATAAAGTGGAAATTAAATGTACACCATTCAAGTTGGTATATGGCCAAGAAGCAGTTATGCCATGGAAGTTTGTCATTCCTAGTCATCAAGTAGCTTCACAAGAAGGTTGGGATGGTAACCCTTTATTTCAGTGTTTATATATCCTAGAGAGGTTAGATGAAGAGCGGCAATTGGCTGTGAAAAATGCACTTGTGGAGAAAGAAAAAAAAATTTGATTGTCATTTAAAGACCAAGGGCATCAAGGCTGGGGATAAATTCCTTATATATGGAGTGTGTAACGAGAAGAAAAAATTGAAATATGCAGGAAAAGGACCATATAGAGTATGTGAAATCACCCCACAAGGTACCATTTGTGTGAAAACTCTTGATGGAGTTGAAACCATTGGATTTCTCAATGGGAGTAGATTTAAAAGATAGTATGATCCTTTAAGCCAAGAGGATCTACATGATATCCATCAAAACAAGGCAACCAAGGCACAAGCATAATTAAAAAGATACAAACACAAGACGAAGCTCAGGAGCAACGACAACATATTAGACGCCAACAAGAGGCCAAAATTGAAGTTGCACAGACATTTCAAGTTGAATCAAAGGACAATTTGGTAGACTCTGACCCACCGAGATGATACCCCATCGAGTTAAATAGCTCCTATGGGAAAGTGCTATATAACGCTTTACTGGACAGATTAGCTAAACATAATCTGTCCTATCGAGTGTGGTTTCAGTTAGGAAATCCATCCTTATTTGAGAGTGCCATCCAAGTCAAGGGTATTAACAAGAAGAAAAAAATTTGTCTTTGGAATCTTGCACACTTTTGTCAATTATGACAACGGGGTTGTGGCTCAAAGTTTTTTTATCATGCCTACAAGTGCTATGGAGGGCAACATAAACTTGGGACATAAGTAGATGTATGCAACCAAGTGTACTATTGATTGGAAAACTAGAAGTATCATGACACGGAAACCAACTCTCAGCCCTACCACTAAAGCAATAGTCCTGAGTTATTGCCCCCTAAGGGAACACAAGACAAAACATTGCAGATTCAAGAGGTTAAAACATGAGTACATATAGCACCACCCTCTAAGGATTCAACTTCCATGGTTGAAACAAGGAATGAGGCACCTAGGACTTAGCGTGATTTGACAAGGGGAACATACAAATGGGTCCCTAAAGCTTTGTTAATGAGCACTTCCAATGCTCAATCTTGTTCAAAACAGAAGCCTTGTAAGAGACGTCCCACTCGCCCCAAGAAATATAAGGATACATTGCATTGGATTCCTAAACAACTATTGGAAGCCCAAGGTTACTATGATGGTAATGATAAAATTTGGCTACCTAAAAATAAGTTGTTGCCCTCCAAATCACCTATAGAGCCATTTAAGCCCAATCTTGTAACTCCCAAGTCAATTGAAGACCGTGAAAATTTAAAAATCATGGAGTAATCCACACATGTTCCAGAGCCAATTTGGGTACCAAAGCGAGAATGATTTGTATCACCTAGCTCAGGAATAAAGAAGTTAAATGAGGCTTCTAGCTCTTCGTGTAGTTCATCCACAAAAATACAAGCTTCTACACAACCTCCACTTACCACTGTAAATATCCATAAAAAACAAAAAATAATTAGCACCTCCCATTGTGAGTTCATCACCTAAAACAAAATTGTAAGTAAGATCATGGGAGAGTACCTTACCACCCTTGCAACTAGATGAAGCACCTAGGGTGGCGAAAAACTATTGGTCAAGGTCTTCACCCATTACAACTTGGAACAAGTGGTTTCAAAATGTGATGACCTCTTTCCAAAAGGTATGATCTACCCAAAGATGAGGGGAGTGTTTACTGACATCCATCATTCGCTTGCTTCCCTCTTAACCTTCCTCCCTGACCTCTTAACCTCCCAATCTTAGGGAATGTATATATATAACCCTATATTAAAACAAAACAAAAAAAGAGTAAAAGAGCAAGATCCACCAAACAAAAGATTGAAACTTACAAGATCTGGTCTATAACCCAAAACTCATTAATGGCACATCATTACACGACCATCTCAAGCGATGCTCATTGTGCGACGCTCAAAACTATCAGCGTCGCTGTGAGTGATGCCCACATCATAGCAACGCCAAAAGTAGGTTAAAAAATACCCAAGAATTCCAAAACTCAAATCTAGATGTAAGTTTTGGCACTCTCAAGCAAGAGACAAAGAAGAACGTAATGCCTTCACCTTCTTACTTCTCTCTCTCTCTCTCTCTCTCTCTCTCTCTCTCTCTCTCTCTCTCTCTCTCTCTCTCTCTCTCTCTCTCTCTCTCTCACACACACACACACACACACACACACACACACACACACACACACACGAGGAGAAAAGGGAGATCCAGGTATGCTCCCTCCCTCTCCTCTCTCTCTCATGCTCCCTTCCCCTCTTTTCTTTCTCCCTTCCACTCACACACACACATGCACAGACACACACACACACGCACACACAGAAATGACCTACACACACACACACACAAACATACATTGAGAGAGAGAGAGAGAATGAAATGAAATGAAATGAAATGTTATATTAAACATCCTCAAAAGGCCAAAATGACCTATGAGACCAAATTGATACAATCTTGGTAGATCTAATCCAATGTTTGGGTATATAAAAAAATAAGAAGTAAACTGAAAGACTAAAATCATCATCATGATCTCATCATCAATGCCCAAGGGATAGAGAATTATGTAGGATTAGGATTTAGGATATATATAGCCTGTGGATTAGGGTTTAAATCTTAGATTAATATTATGGTTTAGGTTTTATATTTAATTTTATAAGATTATGGTTTAAATCTAAGGTTAGGATCAGGGTTTAGAAGATAGAGAGTAGAGAGTAGAGAGAGAGAGGGGATAGAGAGAGTAATAGTAGATAAATCTCCTATTGCTCTCTCTACCCTATCTCTCTAGTCTCTACCCTCTCTCTCTCTATCATATTGTGTTTAGCTTACCCCTCTCTACCTTGCTATAGGTAGAGGGATAATTAAGTGTAGGTAGAGAGAGGGATTATTAGGTATCTACCTCCCTCCAGAGTTATGCATGTAAGTGGAGCCAGTGTTTTGTCTTGTTTCTAAAGTCCGCAAGTACTTTTGCATCCAAAAAATACTACGAACTTTGGAAACCGCTTGTTTGCAAGTCTTTTGTGCATGTGGGCTTGAAATTAGCTTGTGTATAGCTTCCATGGGTTTATGTAGGCAAAGAGCAGGATGATTATGTATCTCACATGTGTTCACAAGTCGTTTGCACATGTGAGCTTGCAAATAGCTTGAACGTAGCTGTTGTAGAGTGCTTTGAAGAAGAGCTTATTTATTGTGCTCCTTGCTCAAAATCTCTTCACAATAAGAGAGCATGAGACCACCACAATATGCGATGAATGTGAGAATGCAGAAGCTAGGGTGAAATGTATGTGACCAATAAAGACGATATTATAATCCGATGGTCCTTATCTCCCTACACCGTTCGACCGAGGTGTGCGGGGATCAAGCATGGCTAGAGAATCTAAGGTAGCCTACACTAGCTATCTATGGCATGGCTTGAGATGAACAAGAGGTAAAGGGGTTTTTCTCGATACGTAAATTGTCATATAGATATGGGTGTGCGGATTTGTCACACCCACAATATAGAAACTGACCAATAAAGACAATATTTTAACCCGGTGCTCCTGATCTATGTGCACCTCTAGACCGGGCATGGCTAGATAATGTGAGGTAGTTTATAGTGTGATTTATGGTTGATTGCTATAGGGGGGGGGGGGGGGGGGGGGGGGAGAGAGAGAGAGAGAGAGAGAGAGAGAGAGAGGAGGAGGAGAAGAAGAAGAAAGAGAGAAAAATTTAATTTATATTTAATTTAGGGTTCAGTGTATTCACAATCATTATGAGTATTGACGATGATGTGGGGCCATCAGATCAAGATGCCTAACAAGGATCTTATGTCGTTGTAATCAATGCAAACATGTTGTGTGATGGACAAGGTGCACATTTCTTTCCAGCATGTTTGCGAGTTTGGCGAGTTCGACCCATCTATTATAGATTGAGTTGTTGCAAATTAAAACTCATCATACTCTGATATTGACCAACAAGCAGCAATATTTCAACCTAATAGACGTGTTCGTAGGCGCTTTACTCAAGCAGCATACGTGAGGCCACAAAATGCAGCCTCTTCAAGCTCGGACGGTGACCATGCAAAGCACATCCCCAACTAGGCTATGTTTGAGCCCAAGATCAACAAAATGATCAAGGCGATCATGGATTCCAAAAGGCTCGTCTATGATGACATGAAACGTGAGGCTAACATGCCCTTGTATGATGGATCACAAGTGTCTAGATTGAAGGCACTCTTGGTTCTTCTCAACATGCAGGAAAAGTTTGGATGGAGTGACACTACCATCACAGAACTTTTGAGGTAATCTCTTGCAATGTGTCAACTTCAATAAAAAAACTATACATGTATAATGTACCAAATTACGAGAGATGTTATTGTGTTTCTCTGTGTAGATTACTAAAGGAGCACATTTTTCCAGTTGATAATGTGATGTCAGATTCTAGAGAAAATGCAAGAAAGATCTTGTGAGCCCTGGGGATGGATTACAATTCCATTTACGCTTGTCCTAAAATGACTGCATTCTTTTTGGGGGGGCAATATGTGAACATGCAAAAGTGATCGAAATGTGATTTCGAGAGATATCGAATGGATCTCCACAAACAAAAAGCTCCACAGAAGGTGCTACAACATTTTTCTTTGTTGCCTCGCTTCAAGCATTTCTTCGGATGCAAGCCCATGGCCTCTCTAGCTACATGGCATGAGGAGAATAGATCTTTGCATGGTGTGCTAAGAATCCCTACAGATTGTGTGCCATGGAAACATATTGATGACACGTGGCTGGATTTTGCTAGGGAAGCTCAAAATTTGCACCTCGGCCTGACGATGGATGGCGTAAATCCATTTGGTCGAAGGTCCACATCTTACAGTGTATGGCCAGTTTTCATTGTGAACTACAACATTCTCCCGTGGTTGACGACTAATAAGGGACATCTGTCTTTAAGCTTGATTGTGCCGAGGTGGTATAAAGTGAAGAATATGGATGTGTATCTTTGTCCACTATTGGAAGAGCTACAAAAATTATGGACAGGAATAAAAGTGGTGGATATGAGCCGACATGCAGGTCAGCGCAATGCTTTGATTAGAGGCATTCTAATGTGAACAATGCATGACTATCTCGGGCTAACAGAATGCTCCAGTGAGACTCAAAATCCTGTGACCGGGTTAATTGTCATGTGTATGGGTGCAGGGCTTCAATTGATTTATTGTCGTGTGTATGGGTGCAAGGCTTTAGACAAGTGTTTACAGCACATGTGGCCCCAGACATAACGCATGTCAAGCGTCCTCACTCAAGAAGCAAATCTATGAAGGTCATCGAGCCCATCTTCCAGAGAATCACGAGTCACGGAAGAGAACCGCCAAGGATGTCTGCTCAAGCATGGTTAGAGAAAAAGGAGATATGTGAAGACAATCTACCCCCAGGGATGAAGAGATTCTCTCTATGGTATGAGGTTTCATACTGGAAAAGACTCAAGAACAATCACTTGTAGGATCCAATGCGCATATTCAAGAATGTGGGTAATCTATTATGGACCATCTTATCGGCAAGAAAGATACATTGGGAGCCAGAATCAACCTTAGGGAGGCTAGTTGTATGGAGTAATACTGGCCACAAACCGCAAACAACAGATTGATAAAGCTCGCTAAAGCACCATGGATATTGACAGGACAACATGAACACAAAGTGAAAGTGATTATTTGATATGTGTGTACGCCCATAGGCATAATGCACTCGCTCCAGACAGCATTCACAAAGGAAGGAAAGCTTACTGGTTTGAAGTCACACGATGTCATGTTGTGGCACGTGCATAATGTGAAACTAAAATATCTACGTCGCTCTTAATGCTTTTGTTATGTGGGATCGAATGCTATAATGTACATAGTGTGATATTATATGCGAAAATAGATGCAACGATTGTAGTCGTGTATATGCCTTGTCGGGAAGACAAGGCCCTGGACGTGGCATTGACGCATGTTTTATCACATTAAAACATGCTTCTTTTTCTTTAGAAATGTAAAAATGTCAAGAGCATCAAAGTGGCAAGCTCGTTCTGCCTAGAAAGTTCAATGCGGGCGATCGCAGCCAAAAATAGTAGGTTTCATGCACGGGCATAAGAGATGCCTCTAGAGTGCTTGATAAGTGGTAAAATGAGATTCAAGATGAAATTTAAGCCCAATGGGATTTTTCCACAATTTTAGGAATTTTTCCCAACTCGTTTGGGCTTTTTACGGAGAAGAGAACATTTCTGGGCTAAAAATGACCAAAAATGGTCAAAAATGACCCAAAGTTGTTAAAAAATGACTGAAAATGCCACATCACACATGGTTCCATGACTATGCGGAATGAGGGAACATTTTAGAACATGAATATCATCACTATAAGCTCCTCTGTGAAGGGATACAAAGCCTACACCTATCGTATGCTAGTGTAGTCACGTGATGTTCTAACCCTGTATTTGAGGCTGTGAGTCCACCAATTAGGATTTCCCCTCTTCAAATACCTACTTGGAAATGTATGATAAAGTTTTTAATCTTAAATTAAATGTCTACGATGGATAATTGAAGCATTTTTATAGAGTTTTTATCAGGGCAAAAGAGCACTGCAGTTGTGTAATTGGCATAGCGAGGCTACACCAAATCATCACACACACAAGAGTTTTGAGTTGATCTTGGTTCTTTTTCAAAAATAAGCTTTCATGGCTGGATTTTTATTCTTTTTAAGAGTATTTTTAGCCTTAAATCTTCTACAACTTGCTTGATTTTGTTGCAAACTCTCACAGTCAGAGGCCCGGCGCTTTCCTAGTCGCACTCCGCACTTCTTGACACAAGTTTGGTGAACCCAATGTGAAATAGGCTAGTTTGAGGGTTCAAAAGATTCATTCAAGGTTTCAAATCAAAGCTTTAAAGCTATGGATCAACAAGAGCAACAAGGGGTTCGGTTTGATCCAATTACAATGCAAATGTTTCAAGCCTTTGCGGTGTTTATGCAGCAGCAACAAGCTGTTGAAAGGAGGGAGCTTTCCTCAATGAAATAACTTCAATATGTGGTGAATAAAATTGACCATTTTAATGGTAAAAATGTAACAAATTATCTTTGTGGATATGTAAAGGAGATGGAGCTTTATCGAGTGCCCAAAGCAGAGATGGTACAAAGTTTTGAGCTAGTTGTGGTGCCTGAGATCAAAGAGCATGTAAGGGGAATTAGAAATGAGCATGAAGCAACATGGGAAGCATTCAAGTTAGCCTTAAAAGAAGAGTATTTCATGGAGGACTTCAAAATAATGACAAAGAGGACTTTTTTTTAAGTGGGTAGTTCGGCCAAAAGAGGGACTTTCGCCTACCAAACTGCTAAGGGAATTTGAACACCACTAAGATCTACTTTCAAGGATTGAAAAGGCTACCCTAAACTCAGAGAAGACAAAGCTCTTTTTGCAAGCTGCAGGCAAAGAGATTCAAGAGAAGTTAGAGTTAGTACTTGAGGATAAGGATGCGGAACAAGGCTTAAAAGCCAATTGGAATGAGGTCGAAGATGCCATTTCACTGCTAGCTAAGAGACAACGACAAAGAGACAAGATGATAGTCAACCCTACTCAAGACCCAAGTGTTTTCAAGAGTCCCATGAAGCCTTTGATTTTAGTTCCAAAGAGTGACAAATCCATCCTCAATGACATTGTTAAAGGAATGCAAGAGCTAAAGATAAAGCTTACAAGGCTAGAAGAGAAGGGTCAACCATCAGGTCAATCTACAGTGCAATGACCTCAAAGCAGAGAAATAGATGATATGGTGCGATAGTATTGACCATGCACGAAGGGATTGTGAAATTTTCAAATATGCTTTGACAAAGGATCTTGTTTTCTTTAAAGATAGCAAGATTCACTTAAGTGAAATAAAAAAGCTCCTAGGGACAAACTTTGGCAAAGGTGGAATGAAGAAGCTAGTTGAGGACATGGCTACTAGCCATGCCATCTCAATGGTTGACGCAACCGCCTGTGGATTGAAGGTGGAGCCTATTAAGCAGAAAGGAGTCAAGGTTGGAGAAGAAGCATCTAATGAGATCCGAGAATTATGGCCATGGGCAATAAAATCTTCTATGAAGGGTAAGATGACTAAAGAGGTTTTACATGCAGTTGGAGATTGTATTCGACTAGAAACGGGTTGGAATGACCCTGTGGACTCTTTGTCACTGCATGCATACATTGCCAAATGTCAAGCCAATGAGGTTGTTGTCGAAGAGAAACGTAGGTGTGAGAATGGGGATGAAGGTCCTTCAAAACGGGGGATGATGAGGAGTGGGGGCAAAAGGGACATAGTGCCTCCTAGATCACCTTACCCACAAGAGATGCCTATCCTCAAAGTACCTATGCAAGAAGCCTCTAAAGAAAACAAGAAGGATGCAACAAAATCTAAAGCAAAGGGACCAGCCTACAAAGTCCAATTTGATATAGAGGCAGCAATTGATCTCAAAAAGGTTTTAGAAGAGAGTATTTTGAACAGTAAGGTGGAATTTACCTTGGGTGAGGTCCTTGGAATAGCAAAGATGGAGTTCCATGAAGAGGTAATTGATATCATCAAGAGGAAGCTATCCATGTACATGGTGAAGAAGAGACTTTAAATGCACATGGACTATAGGTATATAGCGAGCAAGGTGATGAAACTATTTCTAGATGCTACAAGTCTAGGGGAGGAGTAAAACAGGTTCACTTCTTGGATGATGAAGATGAATTTGAGACCACTCACAAGAGTCATTTCTCTAAGAGTCATTGGGCAAGGGCGACTACAGAGACCCTAGTGAAAGTGGGATACTTAGAAGAGCCATATATTGTGCTGATAGATAATGGGTCAAACATTAACCTCATGTCAAAGAGTCTCTATTAAAAAGTAATGGCCAATTGATATAAATCATGGATGGATTATTCGTGCAACGAAGCTTGTCCAAATGTGAAGGTGACTATAAAGATTACCAAAATTTCTTTGTACTGGATATGTCTACATACCCTCTTATCCTTGGTCAGCCATACATCAATGCTACTCGCATAGAAACCAAGGTGATGGACGATGGGTCAGCTTATGCTAGGATAAGGAGCAAGGATGGGAAGCGTGTAGTACAATTCCTTACTGTTTGTGTCGACCATGAAAGGAACCAGGAAAGTCTTAGAGAGAAACCCTTTCCAAAGACAAACAAAGAATGCAAGGACTACAAGGATATGATGCGTTTTGGCCATGTACCATTGTAGAGCAAGATTGCAGTGGTACAAGAAGAGAAAAGTTTTCACATGATGTATATGCAAAGGAGACGTTTTCTATAGGTTTTGTAGGACTAATATATTTCTTTTACAAAGTATGAGGGTTTAAAGCGGGGTGAACGACAACATGTAAATAGTGTAGAAAGAGGTCTAAAGATGAATGGTTTGCTAGAAGATGATGAATGAATTGCAAGTGTGTTTGATGAGTGTCCATTTGTGGATGCTATGCAAGGCTTGGAGTCTTTAGTGGATTGCAATTTGTATAAGGGAAGTGAGGTCGTGAAAGTATGCTCAATAGAAATGTACAAAGTCATTGAAGATTTCAAAAATGCTCAAGGTGTTGATGTACAAGTGGAGGCCAAGTACAAGTCTATGGCAAAGAAAGTGAAACCAGTGGCATTACCTCTACCAAAAGATTGCACAAATAAGATGGAACAAGCTGCTTTGCAACCTAGCCTTCGTGAGACACAAGTTCACACAGGATTCTTTGAAGGAGTTAACGGTTGGTTGCAAAGCTCAAAATATATGCTTTGAAGACATGCTTGCCAAACACGAAAACACTTTTGCATTTGAGCTTCATGAGATAGGGTGTCTTGATGCATCCATTTTTTCTCCTATGGTGATCTTCACTATCCCTCATGTATCTTGGAACTTGAGGCCTATTCTAGTTCTAAAGACTCATTTGCTAATGAAAAGATCAAGATGGGTATTTTGGAGCCTTCTCGTTCTCCATATTGAAACAGGTGATTCACAGTTCCAAATAAAAATGGTTCTTTACGCTTTATCTAGGATATGCAACCCGTCAACAAGGTTACGATTAGAAATGTGGGTACAGGGCCAATTGTAGATGAGTTTGCAGAGGCATTTGCAGGAAGGGCAATATATTCCATGGAATATTTGTACTCAGGGTATGATCAGTTCCAACTAGCAATGGAAAGCAGGGACTTGACCACCATGAGGACACCTTTGGGTTTGGTAAGGATGTGCACCTTACCTCATGGAGCAATTAATTCAGTCGAGCATATGATGAATGGTATGAACAAAGTCCTACGTGACTTCATACCTCAAACTACAATGCCTTTCCTTGATGATGTGCTAATCAAAGGATGTGAGATGTAAGTGATATAGATGTGGCTCTGGACTCGAGGGGTGGCCACAAGTATGTGGAAAACTATATCAATGATTGTGATAAGATCTTGTCAAGGTTGGAAGAAGTGAACATTACCTTGTCTGGCCAAAAGTCAGTGTTTGGTGTAAATTAAGTTCTTATTGTAGGACATATGTGTGGACTATATGGTAGAAGGCATTGTCCTACAAAGATTGATGTAATTTAGAGAATGAAAGAGAAATGTATAAGTGTCACTGAGGTTCGAAGGTTTCTGGGTGCATGCATGTTTTATGTTTCTGGGTGCATGCATGTTTTATGTTATCTGGATTCCACATTATGCACATGTAGCAGGGCCTTTGTATCAACTTTTAAGAAAGAACTAGAAGTTTCAATGGGAACACGTGCATACCCATGCCATGAGAAAACTAAAGAAGTTATTTCTTATGTCTCCAACTTTGAGGAAAGTAAACTATGAATGTGGAAGACATGTAATTGTGACAATGGATACTAGCCCCACAGGAATTGGATGGGCAATTGTGTAAGATGATGACAATGGCAAGCGATATGTGGTGAGATTTGGAGAAAAAGTCCTAAGCGACTCATCAACGCAACTATCCACAAGTAAAAAGAGAGTTATGGGGAGTAGTCACAGCTTTGAAATGTGATAAAGAGTATCTAATAGGAGCAAATGTAATAGTGGAGACTGATTGTCTACCCCTTCTTGGAATGATCACAAGCTTCTCAACTCCAGACATTGCTATGTTGAGATGGATTGCCTACATAAAGTCCTTAAATCCAAAATTTTAGCTTATCGCAGGGAAAGATAATCCAGTTGCGGATATGCTTTCAAGAGCAAGGTGTGAAAATGAAGAAGACATGGTTGTTGAGTGCGATGATGTAGACACAAGGTTCTATAGTATCTCTCATGCCAAGGGTGATCATATTTGCCTATCAAATGCACTTGAGTCATTTACAAAGGACGTATATCAAGGTGACTAGTTGCTCATTGGACACTATCTGAGCACTTTGACAAGGCAAGAAGGGTGGACTAATCAAGAGTTCAAAAGGATACAGAGAAAGTCCTACATTGGATACTTTTTGAAAGATGGGTACTTATGGAAGCGGCCAAAACAAAGAAATGGAATGTCATTGAGAGTTGTGAATGATAAAGATGCTCAAAATGAGCTTATGAAAACTTTCATGGGAGTCTTTATGTTGTACATAGAGGTGTATGGGGCACCTTTACAAAAATAAAAGAGAGGTATTGGTGGAAAGGTATGATAAAGATGTATCTCACTTTGTGGAGTCTTGTGAAACCTTTCAAATGTATTCAAATGTATGTCATCGTGATGGGTTGCACCCTACTTACCCATTGGCCCTGCATTATAAGTGGGTAGTAGATTTGGTTACAATGCCACTGGGTTTATGGAAAATGAGATGCATAGTGCTTGCACGAGAAGACTTAACTAATCAAGTTGCTTTAAGAACAAAAAGCATAGAAGTGGTATGTAAGTTCCTTTTGGATGATGTAATTAGCCGTTATGGCTGTGTTCAGAAAATAACAGCAGACAGGGGTGAGTTGGATGTTGACAAAGCAAGGGATTTTTTCTCTAGATTGGGCATTAAACTCACTCTCACTACTACATACAATCCTGAAGGAAATGGTAAATCAGAACGTGGAAATCCTCCTATCATTAAATCTTTGGCTAAGGCCTGCAAAGTTAAAATGGGAGAGTGGTCTAGGTTATTGCCTTATGCTTTATGGGCGGATTGTACAACTCATAGCGCAGTTACTGGTTATATGTCTTTTAGTTGATGTATGGTTAGAAACCTATAATTCCAATTGAGCATGTAATTCCCACATGGAATGTATTGCCTTGGGAAGATGGAATAAGTAGGGAAGGCCTTCTTGCTTTGCATTGTTGGGAAACAAACAAACTGGAACACCTCTATAGCGATGTCACCCAAGAGCGTTGAAAGAGCACTACAAGAACACCAAAAGCTTTGAAAAATCCCTTTGAAACACCACAAGTCCAACAAGAGTAGTCCCCTCGGGAATTTACTCATCGTCGCCCACCTAAGATACTATGTCACATAAGAGCAAAACCCTACCAAAGCATGGATTTACAGCACGCTCCGACCAATGCATATGAAGACAAGGGCCTCCCCTTTCACCATTGAACATCACAAACCCACAACTTCAACATCAATTCCACAATTCATAGATACATGCCCTCCCAATCTGCCTACACACAACTTGCCACAAGGCTGCCATAGCCATAACCCTACAGAGAACTAGTCATAACTGAAGAGCACAACTCCAATTGGGAAACTTTAAAGCTTGAGAGAAAGCTTGAAAAATGACTGGAGAGAAAACTGAAGATGACCAAATTTGAATCTACACGCTGCTACATGCAAAATTGATGCGAACAGGGAACTGTCCCGACACAACTACACATAGAGTAGACAAGGCAGGGGCAAAAACTGCAACAGAAACCATCAAGGAGGCACAACAAGCTCAAACCTGAAATTTGATGGATTTTGGATGAACTTTTTTTAAGTTTGTACATGAGTTTAAGTTATATACAAGTCTCCCTTCAAAAAACTCACTCACGGGCACTTACAGCAGCCCGATAGCTATCACTAGACTAGCGACTCATACCGCATGTACATGTGCTTGCTAAAGAAAGCTAAAAAACCCACAAAAAGAAATCCCGCACACCCTTTTGACATCAGGTGTCATGTCCGTATGTACAAATTTACAAAAAACGAGGTGTCAAAAATGTGTCGAACATAGTTTGCCACACCCCTGTCTGCTAGATCATTCATGATTAGCAGCACAAAAGAGATCCTGTAAACCACATGAGGGAGTCTTCACTTCATCGTCATCCTTAGCCACATGATCATCAAATTATTCAAAAGAAGGCTCATCCTCAATTACAGTCATCAACCTTGCAATATACTTCTTCAACCTGTAGCCATTCACACGTGCTTTATGTGGGGTACCATCCAAGTCAGCAAGTTGATATGTGCCATTTGAAAACCTGTTTAAGACCAAGAAAGGGCCTTGCTGTTAAGTATGGAGCCTGATTTACCCCTTGTAATTTTCTGTGTTAAAAACGCACATTTATAAGGCCCCCATTATGAGGAGAAGACATCGTGCGTGAAGAAAAATAACTCACCGGAAAATAAAATCACTCGTCGGAAACCAAAATTTTCACGCCTAGTCTCGAGCCTAACTTCGCCGGAATATTGTGGCCGGACGGTTTTTTGACCGAAAAGTGGACGAAAAACGACCGATTGGTTGGCCGGTTGGCTGGTGGCCGGTAGTCAATGGCCGATGGCCGGTGTTCGAAAGTCAGTGGCCGGTGGCTGAATTCAAAAGCGGACTTGTCTTCTCAAGGGCGGGCCACACATGGGCGAATTGGAGGATCCGATTTGGACTTATCTACACAAGGGCGGCTACACATAGTTGCCTCTCATGAGAGAAGGCAGCCCTTTTTGCCTATAAAAGGAGGCCATTTCTACACACATTTCATAGTGTGAAGTTGATGCAACAACAAGGTGGATGTGAGGTGGTGAGAGTGAAGCAAGGTGGGAGCTCTATTAAGGGTATAATCCCTTTGTAACCTACTTCTTGTTTGAAGTACTAAATCCATTAAGTGGCTGCTTTCCCGTGGATGTAGCCCACATTAGGTGAACCACGTATATCGTGTGTACCCTCTCTCTCTCTCTCTCTCTCTCTCTCTCTCTCTCTCTCTACTCTATAATCTCTTGTGTGTGAAAATTATCTCTTTCCATTAAGTAATCTACTCAATTATCTACTTAGGTATGCCATATTTCCTAACAACTGGTATCAGAGCAAGGTTTGCTCGTAGCTAAATTATCTCAAGGAAAGGATTCCTTGAATTGAGTGGGAGTTATGGCGGAGGAAAGGAAGCTCAAGATTCAGAAGTTCAACAGCAAAAACTACCAACATTGGAAGATGTAGATTGAGGACTATCTCTACCAGAAGGACCTCTATTTGCCAATAGGCGGTCTTGCAAAGAAGCCCGCAACGATGGCAGATGAGGCATGGATTGTCCTTGATCAAAAGGTACTAGCAACAATTTGGTTAATCTTTGCGTCAACGGTGGCCTTCAACATTTTGGAAATGAAGACCGCGGAGGACTTGATGAAGTCACTTGATGACTTCCACAAGAAACCATCGGCATCCAATAAGGCATTTCTCATGAAGAGCTTGTTCAATCTAAAGATGGTAGAGAATGGTTCAGTTGTTGCAGAACACCTAAAGATGGTAGAGAATGATTCAGTTGCAGAACACCTAAATAACTTTAACACAAACATAAGTCAACTTCTATCGGTGAAAATCAATTTCGATGATGAAGTGCAAGCTCTCCTTATACTATCATCTCTACCAGATAGTTGGGACAGCCTTGTGATGGCTGTAAGTAATTCTATCTCTGGCACCAATACTCTTAAGTTTGATGATGTTGTGGGTGTTCTCCTAAGCGAGGAAATGCAAAGGAGAAGCACAGGAGAATCATTAAGTGTTGCACTATTAGTGGAAACAAGAGGAAGACCTAAGGAGAGGTTCAAAAACCAAAAGGTTCATGATCGCTCAAGGCAGAGCAAGTCACGCACAAAGTCAGTTCTTAATGTTGGAACTATGGCAAGAAGGGCCAGTCAAGAAGGATTGTTGGTCCAAGAAGAAGAAGGAGATAGAGTCTCAAGAAAACAAGCCAACATCAGAGGCCAATGTGGCAGGTAAAGTAGAGCAAGATGCTCTAATTCTCTCGTTAGACAATGTGTCTAATTCCTGGATAGTAGATTTCGAGGCTTCATTCCATGCGACACCACACAAGCAACATTTCCAAGATTACACCAAAGGTAATTTTGAGTATGTATACTTGGGAGATGATGAATCTTGTGAGATTGTCGGCAAAGGTACGGTTTCTATCAAAACTGCTAACGGAAATGAATAGAAGCTTAAAAATGTTAGGCATGTTCCTTCTCTTTGCAAAGATTTGATCTCTACAGGACAATTGGATCATGAACAACATTGCATTTGGAAACAAACGATGGAAGATCTCAAAGGGATCTTTGGTGGTTACCAAGGGAGAAAAGGTATGTACACTTTACTTGTGTGTTGTTAGCATGCAACCTTCAGCTTGTGCAACAACTACAGAAGTTGACAGTGCGGTGTAGCACTACCGGCTTGGGCATATGAGTGCCAAAGAAATGCAAATCCTTCAAACAAAGAAGATTCTACCAGGTTTGAAAGAAGTGGATTTAGAGTTCTATGAAGACTGTGTTTATGGTAAACAAAAGAGAGTAAACTTTCAAAATTCAAGAAATAAAAGAAAAAATAAAAAACTTGAGTTGGTTCATTCTGATGTTTGGGGTCCTGCACGTACACCATCACTTGGTGGCTCATTGTACTATGTAACATTCATAGACAATGCGACTAGGAAAACATCGGTTTATGTAATGAAGAATAAATCCGATGTGTTTTCCATATTTCAAAGGTGGAAAGCCTTTGTACAGAATAAAACAAGTACTAAGGTTAAATACCTCAGATCTGACAATGGAGGCAAATATTACAGCCAAGATTTTGAAAGCTTTTGTGCTAGCAATGGCATTTGGAGGCAAAGAACAACCCCAAGGACACCTTAACAAAATGGTATTTTTGAAAGGATGAACAGAACAATCATGGAGCAAGCACAAAGCATGTGGCTACATGCAGGCCTATCGCTTGAGCTTTGGACGAAAGTTGTAAGTACGTCTTTGTACTTAATCAACCAGTCACCCTCAACGGAATTGGATGGGGGAGTTTCAGAAGAGGCATGGACAGGTAAACCAGTAAATTATGCATTCCTCAAAGTGTTTGGGTGTGAGTTTTCATGCACATAGATAGAAGCTTAAGATCAAAGCTAGATGTAAAGTCCAAAAAGTGTTCCTTCATTGGCTATAGAGAAGGTGACTTTGGGTATCGCCTGTGGAATCCTGAAGATGGTAAAATCTTAAGGAGTAGGGATGTAATTTTTAACGAACAAAATATGTACAAAGCTTACTTGGAAAGAAAACAAACAAAAGAAACAGGTGATGAGTACATGGAGCTTGAGGACAGTGAAGACTCGAGGACTGCAAACGGTGACAATGTGCAACAACATCAACCAAATGAGGAGCCTCAATCTATTCCCCAAAGATCTACAAGAGCAAGTAGACCTCCAGAAAGGTTTGTTCTTTCCTTCAAGCATCTCTTGATCTCAGATTCTAGAGAGCCGGAATCATACGAAGAAGCTATGCAACACGGATCCAAAGAAGAATGGATGAAGAGCATGCAAGTGGAGATGGATTCACTACATTGCAACCAAACATGGTAGCTGGTTGAGTTGCCGGCACTACAAAACAAATGGGTGTACAAGCTGAAGGAAGAAAAAGGTGGGAAAAAAAGGTACAAGTCTAGGCTTGTGGTAAAAGGGTTTTCTCAAAAGAAAGGTATTGACTTCAATGAAATATTTTCTCATGTTGTAAAAATGAACTCAATTAGGCTTTTCTTAAGCCTTGTGGCTGCTCATGATCTAAATCTTGAGCAAATGGATGTAAATGCAGCATTCCCTCACGGTGACATAGAGGAGGAAATTTACATGCTTCAACCAAAGGGGTATGAAGTAAAAGGTAAGGAGAAAATGGTTTGCAGATTAACGAAAAGCTTGTATGGTTTAAAGCAAGCAGCAAGATAATGGTACTTGAAGTTCGATTGATGGATGTTAGATCATGGATTCAGAAGATGCAACTCAGATCATTGCGTCTACATGAAGAATTTGGGAGGTGGGAAGTTCATGATTCTAATGTTGTAGTTGATAACATGCTGATTGCAAGTTAGTAACATGCAGGACATCAAAGACCTAAAAGAGGAGCTGTTTAAATCTTTTTCAATGAAAGATTTAGGTGCTACAAAGAGGATACTTGGTATGAAGATATCAAGGGAAAGGACGAAGAAGACAATAAAGCTATCTCAAGAGGATTACATCAAGAAGGTACTAGAAAGGTTTGCAATGCAAAATGCAAAAACGGTTTTCTACACCTTTTGCTAGTCACTTTAAATTAACCAAGGATATGTGTCCAAAGACACAAGAGGAGATAGCCTATATGTCTAAAGTTCCATATGTTGCATTGGTAGATTCTCTTATGTATGTTATGGTTGTTGGACAAGGCCAAACATTGCACATGCAGTGGGAGTTGTAAGTAGGTTCATGGACAACCCACGTAAAGAGCACTGGAAAGCTGGATACTTAGGTATCTAAAAGGGACAACAACAAATTCTTTGTATTTTGGAGGAACTGATATTTTTCTAGAAGGGTATGCTGATGCAGATATGGCAGGTGACAAAGATACTTGAAGGAGCACTGCTAGCTATGTCTTCACGGTTGGAGGCACAGCAATAAGCTGGGCTTAAAATCTGCAGAAAGTGGTCTCACTTTCTACCACGAAAGCAGAGTATGTAGCAATGACAAAGGCAAGCAAAGAAATTATGTGGCTCCACAGATTCTTAGAAGAGCTTGGATTCAAACTAGACAATTGTGTCTTGTACAATGATAGCCAAAGTGCTATCCATCTTGCAAAGAACTCAGCCTTTCATTCAAGGACAAAGCAGATTGAGGTGAGATATCACTTCATACGCACTCTTTTGGAAGAGGGACAGCTAAAGCTAGGAAAGGTGTATACAAGTGAAAATCCTGCAGACATGTTTACAAAGGTGGTCAACAAGGAGAAGTTGATCTTTTTTTCATCTTCAATCGGCATTCAAGGATAAGAAGCTAGGATGGAAAGCAGTCACAGGTTTGGTTTGAAGATCAGTCCCCAAGCGAGAGATTTTTAAGTATGGAGCTTGATTTACCCCGTGTTATTTTCTGTGTTAAAAACGCACATTTGTAAGGCTCCCATTATGAGGAGAAGCCATCCTACATGAAGAAAAATAACTCGCCGGAAACCAAAATTTTCATGAATCTCGAGCCTAAGCTCGAGATTGGCTTCGCCGTAGTATTCCTTTTCTCCTAAATATTATGGCCCTACAACAGCCGAAAAGTGGTCGGAAAACAACCGGTCCATTGGCCAGTGGACAATAGTCGAAATTCAATGGCCGGTGCCCGGTGGCCGAATTCAAATGCGGACTTTTCTTCTCAAGGGTGGCCACACATGGGCGGGTTGGAGGGTCCGATTTGGACTTATCTACACAAGGGCGGCTATACATGGCTACCTCTCTCCCTTTTGGCGTATAAAAGGAGGCCATTTCTACACACATTTCACAGTGTGAAAATGATGCTACAAGGTGGATGCAAGGTGGTGAGAGTGAAGCAAGGCGGGAGCTCTATTAAGGGTATAATCCCTTTGTAATCTACTTCTTGTTTGAAGTACTAAAGCCATTAAGTGGCTGCTTTCCCATGGATGTAGCCCACATTGGGTAAACCACGTAGATCATGTTTACTCTCTCTCTCTCTCTCTCTCTCTCTCTCTCTCTCTCTCTCTCTCTCTCTCTCTCTCTCTCTCTCTACTCTATAATCTTTTGTGTGTGAAAATTACCTCTCTCCATTAAGTAATCTAATCAATTATCTACTTAGCTACGCCATATTTCCTAACACTTGCCACTTGATTTGAAATTTCTTTTGAAAAGTGCTATCAAGCTTACCATTGTAACGAAGAACCATGTCACCCTTCTTGATGTCCTTCTTCTTCACCTTCTCATTTGCCTTTTCTTGATTGTTTTCAAAGACCTGCTCATAACACTCAAAAGCCAACAACCTATCCAACTATACACATTGCAATTATAGAAGCCTTTCCTTGAATGCATCATTGGGCTCTTCTTCAAGCTTTAGCATCATCTTCAAAGCTGCTATCTCCACCTCAATAGGAAGTAAAGCCTCTTTGCCAAAAACTAGATAGAAGGGAGAGAAACCAGTACCTGATTTGATGGCAGTCCTATAAGCCCATAGAGCACAAGGTAGCTCTAAATCCCAAGTCTTCACATTTTGTTTTTTCATCTTTGTAAGAATCCTTATGAGATCTTCATTTAACCTTTTATTCATGCCATTGCATTGGGGATAATATGGAGTAGTAAATTTGCGATGCACATGAAGCTTCTCACATAGATAATCCACCAACTCTCCCCTGAAACCTGGAACCTTGTCAGAAAGTAACTCCAATGGCATGTAAAATTTGTAGCAAATATCTTCATATATAAATAAGGAAACATCTTTACTCATGATGTGCTTAACAGCTTTGGCTTCGGCCCGCCTGGATAGATAGTCAACAGTAGTAAGTATGTAACATTTGCCTCTAGATGTCATAGGTAGAGGACCTATTTCATCAATACCCCACTTCTCAAACACATCATAAGCCACAATGGTGCCTCTAATTTATGATTTGAGAACCCTATTTTCCATGCTTTGACACTCTTTACAAGACCTGCACCAATGATGAACATAACGTTGAACTCTTGGCCACACATACCCTCATGTACATAATCTCCTGTGCAAGACTTTATGCAAAGTGATCATTGAAGCAAAGTGACCACCACAAGAACCCTCATGATTCTCCTCTAAAATTTTGTAAAATTCCTCTTTCCAAGGAACTTTTCTCATCACAAGATCAGTCCCCCTTCATATATAAGGCATCACCAAGTGGCACATACCTTTTGGCACGGCGTAGGAAGTCATACTTTTTTTACTTCTCCAACTCTGATGGAAACATACCTATTTGTAGAAACTATTCCTCCCTCTCTAAATCTTCCCTTCCTAAATAAAGAGGAGAATCAGCCCTTATCACATACAATTGCCCAATTAAAGCTTGTGCTACACCATGTGCTTCTTCATTTTGAGACATGTCCACATGCCTTAAACTCCAAGCTTCAAAATGCTTAAGCAGATTCTTCACTTAAAAATACATATTTTTCAGCTTTGGATTCTTACTTTGCCACACCCCAAGTACTTGCTTAACCAGCAAAAGAGCATCACCTCTTACCCTCACACGACGGATGCCAAGCTCAAGGCAAAGGTTGAGACCTTTCTCCAAAGTAGCATACTCAGCTTCATTGTTGCTTTGTGTTGTAAGCTTCAAACTCCTTTTAGCTACCAAAGTACCTTGAGGATCATAAATTACAACACCTTCTGAAGCTTCACCATGTGCTTTCCTGTAAGATCCATCAAAAAACAATAGATAGGCATTGTCTATGTCAGGAGCTTCCATGTGTCTCTTCTTCACCGCGTACTCCTTAAGAAGAAGAGGGATTTCCTTATAAGTAAGCAAATCAGCCAATGTAGCCCTTGTACTCTCCTCAACAAGAAAAGAGAATTGGAATTCCTGTAGCTCCACAATCCACTTCATGAGCCTCTTTGACAAAGTAGGGCTATTCACCAATTGAGGTAGAAGAGTGTAGCTAGTGAGGAATGTAAATGGTTTAGGGAGAAGGTAGCGCCTAAACTTCTACATGCATAAATCACACTCACCATGATGAGCTCCACTTTAGTATAGCCTCTTTCCACTGATACCGGTTTAGCCGCACAGCCCTCCAGCCGGCCAAAGAAATTGAAGTTGGCCAGTTTTCAAAACCAAGGCTGCATAAATCAACCCATTCGAGAAGCCGGAGGTAAAGAAAACCACAAAAAATAGCATTTTTTTTTATTATTACTGCCGCCACCAACCCCACACTCCCTCTCTTTTTTTTTTTCTTTCTCACTCTTCCACCAAGCCCCGCAGGGCGCATAAAATATCACACGCTCTCTATCCCTATAGCCGGCCGTCGTGCTTTCAGAAAGTCTCCCTCTCTCTCTTTCATTATTTTCCACTCTCTCTCTCTCTCTCTCTCTCTCTCTCTCTCTCTCTCTCTCTCTCTCTCTTACCCCTCCTCGCTTGTCTTTCTCCCTCTGGTAGGGCCGCCATACCTCAACCACCCTCTCCTCTTGTACACACTCTCTTGGCCTCACACATACCCCTCTCTCCCCTCCTGTCTTCCTTCCATCGGCGGGCCATGTAGCATATACTCTCTCTCTTTCTTTCATACTCTCTCTCTCACTCTTCATATACTCTCTCTCTCTGTGTGTGTGTAAACAACCCGAAGGCAAGCATAATAATTCTCTCTCTCTCTCTCATTACCCCACCTCTTGACACTCAAACCCCCCTTCCTCGCTCGTTGTCGGCCAGGTGATGGCCCAGGGCCTCTCTCTCTCTCTCTTTCTCTCTCCCGCTCCCGGTTCAAGCCCAAAGGCAGTTGCGTACAGTGCTTCCTGTCTCTCTCTTATTCTTATCCACACACACACACCCTCACACACTCCTTGGTGGCGAGATCACACACCCTCTCACACTCCCTCCCTCGCTCTCTGTGTCAGCTAGGAGCAGCCAAAAACTCTCTCTCTCTTTCTCTCTCCCGTGGTTCAAGCCCGAACGCAGTCGTGTATAGTGCTTCCTCTCTCTCTCTCTTATTCTTATCCACACACACACACACACACACCCTCACACACTCCTTGGCGGCGAGCTCACACACCCTCTCACACTCCCTCCCTCGCACTATGTGTCGATCAGGAGCAGCCCGAAACTCTCTCTCTCTTTCTCTCTCCCGCAGGCCTGTGCAGGCCCAAACCAATAGCAAAACTCTCTCTCTCTCTCTCTCTCTCTCTCTCTCTCTCTCTTACATTATACACACACACACACACACACGCAGACAATCCCTCTCACCCTCTCTCAGCCCCCTCTCTCCCACCAACCGCTCACTCACGCCCTCTCTCCCACTCTCGTCCTCTGTGTAATAATCGAGCCAGCATGTGAAAAAACATAAATAATACCCCTCTTTCTCTTGTTCCCACACAGACAGACACGTCTACACACACAATCCCTAAATACATACACATATGCACGCACACACAACACATAAACACATACTCACACTCACATATATACACACGTCTAAACAAACTCACCCGTAGACACACTCACGAAGCACCAACACGCATAAACGCAGTCACACATATACACACACATGCACACATGCATTGCACGCACGCATATATGCACCCACAATTAAAAAAGGGCGAAGGAAAATACAACATCGACACCATCGGCAAAGACAACTAGCTCGCGCACCGCCGACACCAAAACAAGGAAAGGCGTCGAAGGCACACCCCGGCCGGCACCAAGAGGAAGCGACATGTAGCATCTCGGCTTCTCACAACAACTACCATTTTTGGGAGCCTTAAACCTCACACCGACCACCCGAACCATCAACAAAACCCTTGTAAATTCCCCGAACTCCACTCTTCCCTAATAACCTAGCCAATGGCTAGTCGATTGTAAAAAAAACTCTCCCCACCCCACTCTTTCCTCTCTCTCTATCTCTACCTTCTCTCTCTCTATCTCTCTTACTAGAGAGGCATCTAGACCTTCTACAGAGACCAGTGGATATTTGCAAGGAACATTGGGTAAGGACCACCTCTCAAGCCTATATAAAGAGGCCTCCACTAAGCACAAAGGGAGGCACAAGTGAAGGAGGAACACACTAGCTCCATGCACTCTACATTTTAAGCATTACTAAGCACATAATGCACCCCCCAGCTAGAGAGCTCATGGCATCATGTTGAGTTGCAAGCTTGGGCATTTTAGCATTGGCAACATCACCATTTTCCCCATTATCCACCAAACCATGGTTGAGTTACTAGTCACGACCACTCCATGCACATAAGGCAGTCACTACTCTCCCGCAAGGAAACATGAACACGCTAGGATTGAATGCATCCACACCATGCTACCTTGGGCCGCTCTCAATGTTGGTGATTAATGTCGTCGGTGGCTGCATCGTCTTGATGTTTTCCCTCAACTAACCTCCCACTAACTTCAACTTTGCCAGGCACCATATGGCGCTCGCATTCCATCAGGAATCCCTAGTGCCAAGAGCCAGGTTTGTAACAGTCAAGACCACCATTTGTAAGTATCATCATCACCAATAAAAGTGTGCAATGTTGTCTTGATCCTTGGGGCCCATTCTCTGTTCTCCTTAGTTTTGTTTTTCCACATTTGGGGAATGTTTTGTCTCTTGTATATCACTCTACTTGTGCTCCATCACGTGCGGCCTCTCCAGACAGTCAGTATGTGTGGGAGTTAAACACTAGCTCTCTACCTACCTAGCCATGCGGGAGTGATCCCTAGAATTCTCTAGAAACTCACCTTTGAAGCCTACATAAGAGGCTCTCTTCTCATGGTTGTAACAAGTCTTTTTGCTCTAGTAATATAAGGTTGCTTTCCTTTTGTCTAGAGTGTTTCTCTCTCATCTACACACACACACAAGTATGAATGCTTCACATGTGTATCCACCATAAATCTCCCAACAACTGGTATCAGAGCATTAAAGACCGTCATGGCCCACTAGCTCACTTTTAGGAAGTGTGTGTGCACTCTTAGCTAAGTGTGGTAGGCACTTTTCTCTCTCTCTCTCTCTCTCTCTCTCTCTCTCTCTCTCTCTCTCTCTCTCTCTCTCTCATCCCCCACTTGTCAAAAACGTTTTTGCAATAGGTGGCCAAAAGTCAACAAAGGGAGGCAAGTGGCCAAGTGGGTGGTTCACTTTCCCAAGAATAAGGGAAGGAGAAAAAGTTTTCTCTTCATTCTCTTTCACCTTCTTCCTCAGCTCCCCCAAGCTTCCATGGAAAGCTTCTAAGCTCTCATAAACAGCCCCTAACCATTCTCACCACTTCTCATCATTTTTGGTGCAAACTAGCTCTAGACTTCTAAACTAGCTCATTTTCTCTCTCTAGTTTCTCTCTGTAATAAGAGGCTTTTCGTTTTCTGTTTTAATAGCCCATTAAACCTCATTAGATCATCATTAATCCACTCTTAATCTCGTCATTAGTCTTCTACAAGCTCTACACGACAAAAGGGCAAGACTAGCTAGCTTATGCAACCAAAACTAATCTATTTATACATGTTTTTAATTTTCTGTTTCAAAACAGAAAATTAAAACCTCATTTTCAGCCCTCTAAATCATTGTTCAAGGCTTCCTTAAGCTATTCCGAAGCTTGAGCTACAAGGGCGTTCAATTTGGGCACCATCTACATCGATTTCGGGAGGAAAAGAGCTCATTTCGAAGGCCGTTTTGCTTCAACAAGGACTCAATTTCAAATCAGAGAATTAATTCTCTGATTTCCACTCATTTTCATCTTCGTTCATCAAGGGAGAGCTTCTACAAATCATCTAGACACATTGGTATACTTCAACGCACACTTCGGTAACATTTGGAGCTGATTTGTGCATGTTTTGAGCCTTCGTTCTTCATTACCGCATACACTTTTGTAAAAGGGTAGACACCATTTCGAGAGTCTCGAAATAGGACCCCCTTGCTTACATTATCTAACATTATGGGTAACAATGACGTCTCAATCTTCAATGGAGTTGGCTTCCATACATGGCAAGTCAAGCTCAAGGGCTACTTGATGAAGAAAGGGCTATGTAGTATGATTACTACCGAAGGTGGGGGGAAACCTAACTGCACAACAACAAAGAAAATTTACACAAAAAGATGAGAAAGCCTTAGGTATTCTACTCACTAGTGTAGCGGATGAGATAGTGCATCACTTAGATCAAGCCACTTCCGCTAAAATTGCATGGGATACACTAGAAAGAACGTTTGGGGCAAAGGGTAAGCATTCTAAGATCTCCCTTAAAATGCAACTCTATTCACTCATTATGCATGACAATAAAACACTATCAAGTGTTGTCAATAGGCTTAAGAGTATTTGCACCCAATTAGCTTACATTCAATGCAACATAGATGAGGATGATAAAATAGCTATTCTTCTTAAATCCTTACCTACTACATATGAGCACACAGTCGCCGTGCTTAAGGAAAAAGAACCAGTTCCCTCTCATCCACTCTCTCCAAGAGGAGGAAAACAAGCACACACACACTAAAGAGGCACCCATATCTCAAGCATTATATGTCTCTAATTCAAAGAAAGCATGTAAACATTGTGGGAAAACCAACCACTCTTCCCAAAATTGTTTCAAAGTCAAAAAGTGTGTTAAGTGTGGTAAAGTTGGGCATCCACCCCAATTTTGCCCTAAAGGCGGTGATCCGAGCCTATCACAAATTTTTGTTTATCATATTTTGTTGGTTTTCCTTGCTTCTAGAGGTTTACAATAAAAGAAAGAGTGAGAACAACCTCTTGGAAAAAATTTTAAAAAAATGATTTTTTCTTGACTAGTTCACCGGAGGTGAAAGGTAGAGGGAGAACCTAGTGGTAAAGGGAAGGGAAAATATGTAAATGTGAAAAGAAAAGATATGATGTGGTTGTGGAGCCATGCACCCATGATTCAAGGGTCATGAGTGGCTCATATCATCATGGCTTTGGAGCCATATGATGATTCAAACAAATGGGACCCAAGTGGAAGACTTGGTAAAGGAAGAAACCAGACACATGATTTTGCTGAATTTTTAAAAAATACTTCCACTCCGATCCAAGAAAAGTTGTCTTCATCAAAGTTGTATCTGATGAGCTGGAGATTCTGGCCATTTTTTTTTATATATAATTTTTGCATCTACGGTCTAGGACATATGGCCAAAATGGTGGACGCCAGTTTTTTCAACTATGGTGGAGACCACCCCCTCTACCTTTACACACACACACCCTTCCTTTTCCACATTGAGACCTTCTCTAAAATCAGCCATTAGTCTTCTCACCCTCCTCTCCTTCCTCCTCTCTGTCAGGCTCAAAAACCCATCAAAGTTCCTCTTCTAATCACCTCTCAAGTCATGCTTAATCTTGTTGTAATTCATAAGTTCTCATTCAACCCCTTTCTATTATTACTAGATATGTATTGATTTTATGTAGATTCTTTACATTTTAAAATAAGGAAGCTCTTGGACTCAAGCTATGGAGGAAGGAGTGAAGACAACACAAGTGATGATGGAGCTAATTGGTCAACAAATCACTTGGAAGGAGCTTCTTCATTGGTTGAATGTCCCTAATCAAGCTTCATTTGTACAAATTACACTTGGATCTTAACCTCACTCCTAATCACTCTCTTTCCTATATAAAGAGGCCTTCCCCTTTGTAATTTCAAGCCTCCCTCAGCCCCATTGAGCCTTTGTATCACTCACCATGAGCCCATAAGCTCATTCATTCACTCTATTCTTGCACATCCTAGAGTGCAAATTGTTTCATGCTAGTAACCTCTCCTCCTCTTACTTATGTTAATTAAGAGAAATGTTTTATATGCGTGTGAGAGTGCTTGATGTGATCTTGGCTAATCCTTGAGTGATTGTTTGGTAATCTATATGCTATTTGTGTTGGGAGTGTTTGAAGTCATCCATTCCTTGTACACACACTACGGTTAATGCTTCATTCATAGTGATCTCTCTCTCTCTCTCTCTCTCTCTCTCTCTCTCTCTCTCTCTCTCTCTCTCTCTCTCTCTCTCTCTCTCTCTTTGTGTAGCGGTCCTAGTCCACGCTTCCAAGACTAGGTGGTGCCCTCATCTCATTTCCCTTGTGGCGCAATGGAGTTTGTTTTGGTGTAGAGGCTGCCATTCCAAATTTCCTTCGTCAGCGGCAACAATGGCGGCTCTCTCTCCAAAGGACGACACGTTCACTACACACATAGTGATGATGATGATAGTGATGAAAATCACAATGGCAATGACGACGACAACAACACCAATGAAGGGATACATTTCACCACTTCTCCTCGTGCTTCCTCTTCTGCTTCTAGCACTTCCTTTTCTAATAAAAACCATGTTAAGGGCAGCCCAACTAAAGGCAAAAATGTGTACTACTATAATAGTGGTGATGACATTCTGTGATGGGGATATGCTACCTTACCTCTTTGTTGAATCCTTGTTAACTTGTAGTACTTTTATGTGTGAACCGCTTATGACATGATGTTGAATCCTTATGAGAACCATCAATGTTCATAAAGTGATGAATCCCATATGTTTGTAATGTTGGACATGACGTTGAATCCATATGAGAACCGTTATGTACCACATCCTGTTTTCTTTGTGAACCTGAGTTGGTAGACGCATGTGTTTAAGGGGGCATTTGTGGGAGGTAAACACTAGCTCTCTACCTACCTAGCCATGCGGGAGTGATCCCTAGAACTCTTTAGAAACTCACCTTTGAAGCCTACATAAGAGGCTCTCTTCTCATGGTTGTAACAAGTCTTTTTGCTCTAGTAATATAAGGTTGCTTTCCTTTTGTCTAGAGTGTTTCTCTCTCATCTACACACACACACACACAAGTATGAATGCTTCACATGTGTATCCACCCTAAATCTCCCAACAGTATGCTCCATTCCGACCTTGTCACATACCTCTCTCGTACACACACTCCTCCTGATTGTTGACTAGGCATTTCCTACATGTGGACGTTTGTAGTATCACCATTTCATGCCGGTTACATAGAGGGCATCTCACTTTTGCTACCCTAGGTCATGTATATCTACGTCCTAGCCGCACTTAAGCTGAGTGGTGCCCCTCTCTACCTATAGTATTACTACTACCTTGAGATGATGCTTGGGGATGTTCAGGCTATGTGTGGTCTAGAGGCCACCCCATGTGGCTTGTCATTTCCAGCCATCATTTTCTTGATGCCCCCACTGAGGATCCTTTCATGAAACCCTTCAGTTTACAAGATTGAAACCCCTAAACTTCTGTGGATGGATGAATGGTTAGCAGGGTTCACTAACTAAACGATAGAAGAAGAAGAGCTCCAAGCAAAACTAGACGAACTTTGCATCTCCATCAAAGCTCGAGTGCCAGGCATAACGGTAATTGATTTGCAGTGGGAGAGTCAACCAACACGCCAAACTCAGTGGATATACATAGGTCGAGTGCCAAGAAGAAGAAGGACAAAGTCGAGACCATGTCCGCAGCCTACAACCAACCCGCAACAACAAGATGGTGGGAGATCTGCACAATACAGAATCAACACTATTCTACTTTGAGAATCGGGTAACTTAAGTCACCGAGGTAATTATCACAGTCAGTTTCCAAGTCGCACCTGATGCTGCAGCACAGATAATGGAAGAACATGCTCACGCTCTCACTAGCGAGACTAGGGATCTACTGAGCTTGTTTTAGGAAAGAACACCACCCTCTCCCACAATCTTGGACAATGACTAAGCACCTCTAAGCTTCGTATGAATCAGTATAACTTACCTCAAGGCAGATCACACATTCCGATATGAGTACACTCAATCAAGGTAATAGTGAACTTGAGGGCTCACTACCAGCACGTCATCGACACAATGCTAGGTGGGGAGTGCTTCTTTGAGGTTCTGGCATCAGATCATCCATTTGTCTTACCTTTGGTACAAGGCAATGTACCGTTTGAGATTTTAATCTATGTTCTAGTGTAAAAAGGGTATACACGCCTCCTTGTAAAGAAAAAGAAAAAAAACTTTTGATTGCAAGCTAAGCAGTGTGTCTTTCTAGCTCTCTCTCTCTCTCAGTAATCATGGCAAGTGTAGCATTTCCAACATTTAAAAGAAAGAAGGGGGAGGATTTGGTAACATATTTCCTAGATGACTTTGAAGTAGCATGTGTAGTAAGCAACAAAGATACAGATGAATCCCGGGTTAGAATCTTTAAGCATCTCATGAAGCTAGAAGCTAGGTCATGGTACAACGCACTTCCACAAGCAACTAAGGATGACTAGGAGCCCTTAAAAACTGCTTTTAAGAGGCGCTTTGGGGGAGGTACCACTTCAGGGAAGCTGTGGGACAAGTTGAGAGACTTGAAGTAGTAAGGTCTTTTAGAATATGCCACCTATGAGTCCAAGTTTGTGGACTTGTAAGAACGGTGGGTTGAGTCACTGGCAAGAGGGGAAGCTGCACCCGATTTCCTCAAAAAGGACCGTTCACACATGGCTTATGGCCACTCAAGGAGAAGGTGAAGGGTAGACTCCCGACTACGTACGAGTTAGCCGTCGAGATTTCTCGCCTTAAGGACAAGAAGCTGTGGATGAAATCCAAAGAAACCGAGTCAACAGAAGCAGGAACATCACCTCAACCAACAACCATGACAACCACCATTCCTTCACCACCACCGGCTCCTAGGGTAATAAATGACCAACAAGATATGTTGGCCCATATTACTGACCAACTGCAATTGTTTGTCCACTTGATACAGCAAGGAAGGAATCAAGAAAGAGATCAAGACCCGAGAAGAGCAAGACGACAAAACAGGGAGTATCACTGATACAAGGGCAGAGAAGATGGTCACGGTATGTACCATTGTCCCAAACCGTAACAAAACTATAATAGAGGAGGTAGGAGGAACCAACTGTCACCCCCTAGCTAGAGAGAGAACACCCCCACCCCGAGCACCAGCCCCACCAACACAAATTCTACGTCTACCCCAGGCATTACCACAAGCACCCATTCCACCTCTTCCATCGGCACCACCACCTGATTTCCCTATAAACATCATAAGTCTAGAAGAGAAAGGAAAGGCCGTAGTAGTGGATCCACCCAGAGTAAAAGAGAGGGATAAGGGTAAGGGCAAGGTAACCTTTGTAGAACCTTTTGAAGCCATGACTGTAAAAAGATCTAGGAGGGAGAAAGCTACACAATCTGATGATGAGAGAAGCATGAAAGGAGAGACTAGCAAGAGGCCATCAAGGCCATGAAGGAAATTAGGCATCACCGACTTCTAGTTAGGGGAAAGTTCTAGGCCCTATGATCTAACATTGGATGTGGCAGAGCAAGGACCAAAGATTACATGGCCACAACTACTACATCTCGCACCAAAGGTAAGGTGGCAATGGTCCAAAATGGTAAGTACAAGGCGCTCCAAAGCAAAGGTAGCCGGAGCAATTTCGGGTTGCAACATGGATGACATCCTTCCAATTGTCGACGTCAACATAAAAGGTAAGAGGGTTGGAAACACCTACATTGATGGAGGTGCACAAATTTGTGTGATGAGTGAAGCTATGATGCTTCGGCTAGGGCTCGAGGTTGACAGGCCTTCTCCATGCAAGGCAAAGATGGCAAACAACGCAAAAGTAAAATGTGCAGGTGTGGTAAGTGCTATGAAGATAAAAGCTTTCAACACTGAGGTAGAAGTAGATGTTTTTGTGATGCCTACTAAGGGGGAGGGCTATCCATTAATCTTGGGAAGGCCATGGTTGATGGCCATGAAGGCAAAGCAGGACTGGGGCACTGGCCTTCTACACATGACTGGTAAGAAAGGGGAGACAATCTACTACGACATGAAGACTGGCAAGCAGAAGAAAATGGACCTAGAGACATCAGCAGATGAAACCACTAGTGAGTCTTTCAATTCTGAGGAGGAGACCACATCCACCGGCAAAAGCAACAGTTCCACCAATGTGATGGGTATCATCATGAAGGATCTACAAAGGGTAAGCACAACTGGTGGTCCGTCACCAGAAGGGCAAAGCAACGAAGAGGAAAGTAAATCACCTGGCCTAGGAGAAAGTAGGTTGAAGGGTATGTTGTCTATGGAATTAACAATTGAGGAGAAAGATAAATTTTTGCAAATGTTGATGGGATTTCCTAACCTTTTCATTGACAACTATGAATTAATCATAGGTATTACAGTAGTGGAACATCATATTAAGCTGAAGGAAGGGGTAAAACCAGCTGTGCAAAAGCTACGACGCTGGGGGTCATACAAGAAAAGGCACTCCTGGCCGACGTAAGGAATCTACTAGAAGTAGGGCTCATTATCCTGTAGAGAACTTAGAGTGGGTGTCACCCGTAGTAGTGACGCCTAAAAAGAATTGTAAGTGGAGGGTCTGCGTTGACTACAAACCACTAAATGAAACTACAAAGAGAGACCACTTTCCTCTCCCTTTCTTGGATGAAATTTTGAATGAAGCGGTGGGTTTTGAATGCTACACCGTGTGTGATGGTTATTCTGGGTTTTTTCAAATACGCGTAGTCTTGGAAGATCAGCTAAAAACCACTTTCATTTTGCCATGGGGTTGCTTTGCATACAGAGTTATGCCATTTGGTCTCACAAATGCACCTGCTACATTCCAAAGATATGTCACATATGTCTTTCAACCGTTCTTTGGAACATCCATAACAGTGTTCATTGATGATTTTTGTATATATAGCCCTCGCATTTCACACTTAGAAAAGGTAACTAAGGGTTTGGCAAGGTTGCAAAGCCTAGGTGGGCAATTAAATGTGGACAAGTGCCACATTGGGGAAAGTAGAGTCATTCTGTTAGGCCATGAAATTTCAGCGAAAGGTATCAACGTCGATCCAAGTAAGGTGTCCACACTCATAGCCCTACCTTCACCAACAACCGCATGTCAACTGGTCTCTTTTTTACAAAAGGGGAGGTACTTGAGTAGATTCATACATCTACTATCATAACTTGTTCTACCACTGCAACAGCTCACTCAAAGATCAACTTTCACCTGGAACGAGGAGAGCGAACATCACTACAACAAGGTAAAGGAGGTCTTAGCCACCCTACCAACTATCTCACCACCTAAGTGGGATGAAAAATTATATGTCACCTCAAGCGTGGGTGATGACTCTTTGGGGGCTATGCTACTCAATAAGGATACAACAACATCTTTCATGAGGCTAATTTACTTCTCCAACCGAATGATGATAGTAGCAGAGAAAGGTTTCACCCATGTGGAACACCTAGTCCTAGCTCTTAGATTTGCAACTACAAAGTTTAGGTCATATTTGTTGCCTAGGCAATTTGTGATTTTAACCATGGATGAGATGTTTCCCTATGTTGTACAACACATGGATGTTTCCGCTAGGATTACTAAATGGCTAGTTCATCTGCAAGAATTTGACTACATGGTACAGGTGGAAAGCACGACAAGGGCAAGCTTAGGGGGGACTCATGACCTACCAAAACTTTGAGAAGAAGGTGAAGCAATCTAAAGGGGGAGGAATTCAATCACTTCCAGAGCCACTGGTGGTAGAAAGAGCACACTCACTCTACTTTCATGGAGCCTACAAGTGAGCATCTGACAAAGAAGTTGCAGGCATAGTGGTCTTTGATGACAAAGGTATCAAGGTATTTTCGCTTGGCCATTTGTTAGAATCACATTCTAACAATGAAGCTGAGTATGCAGCATTAACCAAGGGTTTACAATGGTGCATCTCGCAAGGGGTAAAACACCTTAATGTATTTGGGGATGCTCTAGTTTTGGTAAGGCAAGTAAATGGAGTATGGACATGCAAGAATCCTAGCTTGAGGACTCACTTAAGCTGTGTAAAAACTCTGTTGGGTAAGTTTGAAGCAGTTCAACTACACCACATCCTAAGGGCTCAAAACCATGAAGCTCATGACCTAGCAAGCGAAAGACTGCAAGAAGTGATGGTTGGGGCTATAAAGCTAAAGCTCCCTCTATTTCAAGGTAGTGACGCCTTACCTGACATCATGTATTTTTTGGAAATAGGGGAATGTCCACTAGATTTAACAAAAGGAAAGAAGTAATGGCTTACACGGAAGGCCACAAGGTATCAGCTTATAAATGACGGTTTGTATTGTAAGGGTAAGGACCAAATACTCAGGAAGGTCCCTCTCACTAATGAAATTACGGGGGGTAATTGCCAGATGTCATGATGGTGTTTGTGGTGGTCACTTTGCCCTAGATATAACAAGTAGGAAAATCTTGCAGGATGGTTTTGTATGGCCTAGCCTCAACGGTGATGTACACCACTGGTGTAAGACATGTAAGTTATGTCAAAAGGCTGGCACTAGGTCATTCATACCTAAATCACAGACACCTATCCTTTCATATGGACCATTTGAAAAATGGGGTACAGATGCCATAGGGACAACTCAGGGAAGTTCTACATCATCATGGGAGTCGACTATATGACTAGATGGGCGGAAGCTACAGCCACAACTAGGATCACAGCTGTAGAGGTAGCTAAGTTTGTCTATGAGCACACATGCTGTAGGTTTGGCACACCATTAGAAATCGTCTCTGATAGAGGGCCAGGTTTTAGAGCAGATTTAGTAGGAGAGTTAATGCAAAAACTTGGCATTACAAAGAGGCACTCATCACCATATTACCCTCAATGTAATGGCCTAGTTGAGAAAGTGAATGGAATGGTTTGTAAAATTATCACCAAGCAGGTTAACAATCATCCTGGAGATTGGGATAAGTATCTACTCCCAGCTTTGTGGGCCTACAAAACCTCATTCCGTACATCTTTGGGTTCACCCCATATCATTTGGTATTTGGCAAGGAGACAATCTTGCCTATTGAGGTGCAACTAGCAAGTCTTAGAGTGATGGCAAGCCAGCTTCAACGGCCTAACATGCATTTGAGAGATCACATCCTTGACTTGGAAAGACTACAGCTGGACAGAGAAGAAGCAATCAATTATTATGCGGCACAGGTAGAGCACAGACGGCTTAGTTTCAACCAGCATCTTCGGTGCAAAGAATTAAAGAAAGGCATGTTGGTGCTCCGCTACGACAATCGCTTCGACACATGCAAAGATAAGAATCTCCTACTCCGATGGGAGGGCCCTTTCATCATCAGGAAAAAGTATGCCAATGGGAGTTACTAGCTTGTGGAAGCTGATGGCAAGCTTCATAAGACTAGAGTAAATGGTTGGTGGCTCAAACCTTATTTTCTTTTATTTGATCAGACTCCTCCACCTATCGACATTCCTTATGAGGATACACCATCAACCTCCACCTCTGACGACAATGATCAAACAGATGAGTTAAAGGCATGAATGCCCCTATCCTTAGGGGGGGGGCTAATGATACCGGTTTACCCGCACCGCCCTCTAGCCTAGCCAAAGAAACTGAATTTGGCCGGTTTTCGAAACCAAGGCCGCATGAATCAACCCATTTGGGAAGCCGGAGGTAAAGAAAACCACAAAAAATAGCATTTTTTCTTATTATTACTGCGGCCACCAACCCCACACTCCCTCTCTTTTTTTTTATTTTCTTTCTTGCTCTTCCACCAAGCCTTTTAGGGCGCATAAAATATCACACACACTCTATCCCTATAGCGGGCCACCATGCTTTTACAAAGTCTCCCTCTCTCTCTCTTTCATTATTTTCCACACTCTCTCTCTCTCTCTTACCCCTCCTCGCTTGTCTTTCTCCCTCTGACAGGGCCGCCATACCTCAATCACCCTCTCCTCTCGTCCACACTCTCTTGGCCTCAGACACACCCCTCTCTCCCCTCCTGTCTTCCTTCCACCGGCGGGCCATGTAGCATATACTCTCTCTCTTTCTTTCATACTCTCTCTCACTCTTCATATACTCTCTCTCTCTGTGTGTAAACAACCCGAAGGCAAGCATAATAATTCTCTCTCTCTCTCTCTCTCTCTCTCTCTCTCTCTCTCTCTCTCTCTCTCTCTCTCTCTCTCTCTCTCTCTCTCTCTCTCTCTCTCTCTCTCATTACCCCACCCCATTGACACTCAAACCCCCCTTCCTCGCTCGCTGTCGGCCAAGAGATGGCCCAGGGCCTCTCTCTCTCTCTTTCTCTCTCCCGCTCCTGGTTCAAGCCCGAAGGCAGCCGTGTACAATGCTTCCTCTCTCTCTCTTCTTCTTATCCACACACACACACACACACCCTCACACACTCCTTGGCGGCGAGCTCACACACCCTCTCACACTCCCTCCCTCGCTCTCTGTGTCGGCCACGAGCAGCCCGAAACTCTCTCTGTCTTTCTCTCTCCCGCTCCCGGTTCAAGCGCGAAGGCAGCCTCACACACTCCTTGGAGGCGAGCTCACACTCCCTCCATCGCTCTTTGTGTCGGCCAGGAGCAGCCCAAAACTCTCTCTCTTTCTCTCTCACGTAGGCCAATGCAGGCGCAAACCAATAGCAGAACTCTCTCTTTCTCTCTCTCTCTCTCTCTCTCTCTCTCTCTCTCTCTCTCTCTCTCTCTCTCTCTCTCTCTCTCTCTCTCTCTCTCTCACATTACACACACACACACACACTATCCCTCTCACCCTCTCTCACCCCCATCTCTCCCACCACCCGCTCACTCACGCCCTCTCTTCCACTCTCGTCCTCTGTGTAATAACCAAGCCAGCATGTGAAAAAACATAAATAATACCCCTCTTTCTCTCGTTCCCACACACACACACGTCTACACACACAATCCTTTTATACATACACATATGCACGCACACACAACACATAAACACATACTCACACTCACGCACTCACATATATACACACGTCTAAACAAACTCACCCATAGATGCACTCACGAAGCACCGACACGCATAAACGCACTCACACATATACACACACGTGGACACATGCATTGCATGCACGCATATACGCACCCACAATAAAAAAAGAGCAAAGGAAAATACGACATCGACACCATTGGCAAAGACGACCAGCTCGTGCGCCGCCGACACCAAAACAAGGAAAGGCGCCGAAGGCACGCCCTGGTCGGCACCAAGAGGAAGCGACACGTAGCATCTCGGCTTCCCGCAAAAATTACCAGTTTTGGTAGCCTTAAACCTCACACCGACCACCCGAACCATCAACAAAACCCTTGTAAATTCCCCGAACTCCATTCTTCCCTAATAACCGAGCCAGTGGCTAGTGGATTGTAAAAAAAACTCTCCCCACCCCAATGTTTCCTCTCTCTCTATCTCTACCTTCTCTCTCTCTCTATCTCTCTTACTAGAGAGGCATCTAGACCTTCTAAAGCGACCAATGGATATTTGCAAGGACCATTGGGTAAGGACCACCTCTCAAGCCTATATAAACAGGCCTCCGCTAAGCACAAATGGAGGCACAAGTGAAGGAGGAACACACTAGCTCCATGCACTCTACATTTTAAGCACCACTAAGCACATAATGCACCCCCAAGCTAGAGAGCTCATGGCATCATGTTGAGTTGCAAGCTTGGGCATTTTAGCATTGGCAACATCACCATTTTCCCCATTATCCACCACATGGTTGAGTTACTAGTCACGACCACTCCATGCACGTAAGGCAGTCACTACTCCCGCGCAAGGCAACATGAGCACGCTAGGATTGAATGCATCCACACCATGCTACCTTGGGCCGCTCTCAATGTTGGTGATTGATGTTGTCGGTGGCTGCATCGTCTTGATGTTTTCCCTCAACTAACCTTCCCGCCAACTTCAACTTTTCCATGCACCATATGGTGCTCGCATTCCATCAGGCATCCCTAGTGCCAAGATCAAGGTTTGTAATAGTCAAGACCACCATTTGTAAGTATCATCATCACCAATAAAAGTGTGCAATGTTGTCTTGATCCTTGGGGCCCATTCTCTGTTCTCCTTAGTTTTGTTTTCCCACATTCGTGGGATGTTTTGTCTCTTGTATATCACTCTGCTTGTGCTCCATCATGTGCGGCCTCTCCAATCCGTCGGTTTGCTCCATTCCGACCTTGTCACATACCTCCGTCGTACACACACTCGTGATTGTTGAGTAGGTATTGCCTACATGTGGATGTTTGTTGTATCACCATTTCATGTTGGTTACCTAGAGGGCATCTCGCTTTTGCTACCCTAGGTCATGTATGTCTGCGTCCTAGCCGCACTTATGCTAGGTGGTGCCCTCTCTACCTATAGGATTACTCCGGCCATGAGATGATGCTTGGGGATGTTCACGCTATGTGTGGTGTAGAGGCCACCCCATATGGCTTGTCATTTCCGACCATCACCACCTCTAGCTCCACCCTGCTAGCACAATAGATAGGCTTCATGTAGTGAGAATTTCTACCTCGTCAAAGAAGCATAGCTCCAATAGCATCCTCACCTATTGATAGATTCACATAAAATACCTTACACCAATTAGGAGCTTGCATAGCAAGAAGAGAACCAAGAACCTCTTTGATACCTTGAAAAAACTCTTCACATTCATTTGACCATCGTAGAGGATCCAACCTTGCTACTTGTTGTAGAGGATAAAGAAGTTGAGAGGACAAAAGAATGAACCTTGCCATATACTTCACCTTTTGAATGAAAGTAGCAAGTTGCTTTGTATCCTTAGGTGATGGGAGGAGCACCAAAGCCTTCACTTTGTCAGGATCCGCTTCAATCCCATTCTCTGAGATCATATGCCCCAAAAACTTCACTCTTGGTTGCGCAAGATGACACTTCTTTGCGTTGAGTTGACCTCCACTTTCATCATATTGCTTCAATGCCATCCCAAGCTTTATACAATGATCCTTTCTAGAGCTATAAACACCAAATTCATCAATAAGATCCTTCACAAACTTGCCAAAAAAGGGAGAGAACACCTTATTGACGCGCTTTTGATACCACGCACAGCCATTCATAAGACCAAAAGGAAGCACATAATAACAAAAGCATCCCCATGGTGTGATAAATGTGGTCTTTTTTCAATCTTCTAAATCCAAGGTGAGCTGAAAATATCCAGAGAATCCATCACATACATTGTACCTCTCATGCCCTGCAATAGAATCAAGTATGTCATCTATGAAAGGAAGAGGGTATGGATTCCTCTTCATGGCTACATTTAAAGACTTTCCATCCTTCTTGGGTGTGACAACAACAAGATTCACCCATTCTGCAGTACTCACAGGACATATGAAACCTGCTGGCTACAAGAAGCTTGTCTACCTCTTCCTTTAAAGCATTAAGTTGTACCTGTCCCATTCTCCTTAGCTTTTGGCATATGGATTGAGTTCCTTCCTTGATTGTAATTTGAATTTCCTCTCCCTTAAAGCCTCCAATTTCCTCATAAGAAGTGATGAATAAATGAGAAAATTGTTGTATCATATGTAGGTACTCACCCTTCTCATGACTAGTCAAGTCGGGAGACAACATACCTTATATCAGCTCACATTAGATTGAACTTTGGGTTGCATCAGCTCTTCAATTTTCCCATAAGGACCAGAGATATCCTCATTCTCCATAAGGCCAAGAAATCTTTGTTTCTCATCATGCTCTTCTTCAAGAAACAAGGAGGAAACATCTAGATCACTATCGCTACTATCTTCTAGCATTAGGTTGAACCTTGGGTTGCATCAGCTCTTCAATTTGCTCATAATGACCAGATATATCCTCATTCTCCATAAGGCCAATAAATCTTTGTTTCTCATCATGCTCTTCTTCAAGAAACAAGGAGGAAACATCTAGATCACTATCGCTACTATCTTCCACTTCACTGCCATCATCCCCATTGTCTTCTTCTTCAGTTGAGTACTCTTCTTCATCACTTTTCTCATCAAAATCATCATCCAAAGATTGCTTCCTAGCCATGTCAAACCTCTTCTTATCACCCCCTTCTATTGTAGAGAGTGATGGTACCATGTCCCCAATCCTGTACAGCTTTGGTTGCCCGTAACCATGGTCTTCCAAGGATGAGAGGGAAAGCACCAATACTTGCGAGCATAACATGGCAATTGACCAGCACTTTAACATCAAATACATCCACCTCCAAGTCCTTTATAACTCCCAAGCACCTCACCCTTGATTGGTTGGCAAGCTTTATGCGAAAACCTGAATTCTTCACCATGTTGAGTCCCAACTTTGACACACAAGCTTGAGTAATAACACATACCTGTGCACCTCCATCAATATAAGCCTCTCCCATGCACTTCCTCTTATGACATGCATCCATAGTAGGGCATATATCAGGTAGCTTATTCAAAGATAGGACTCTCACTGACCCCCTTGCAGGCTCCTTCTTCATGGGGTTGACTATATGCTTCCATTGCCCCTTCAACTTGGGACACATCTCCATGAGTTTCCCAAAGGTAACATCAGCCTTTCTACCCACCAAATCAGCCCTTAAAATATAATTTGGTTGCCCTTCTCCCAAAGGAAAGTCAGATGCATTGTAATGTTTCCTGGGTTTTCTCTTCTTCTTTTCTTTACATGTCCATGTTTCAACCTATTTCCCTCTTTTATGGCTGGGACTTGCATCACTCATGTCATGATCTCTTGTAACCCTCTTACCTACAGGAATGAACATAGCTCCTGAATCATCCTCTTTCTTCTCCAAACGGATTATGTTTACCACTTTTGTTTTGCCCTTCTCTTCAGCTGTCAAACCACCTGGCCTTGCTTCCCCTTTAACTTCAATACCATAATCTTGAGCTCGAGAAGGAATTTGTGGAGGAAGAGGAAAAATGTCACCACCCATTCTCTTTGTCTTGTCACATTGAGGGCTTTTATGACCCCATGCACCACAATTGTAACATTGAAACATATCCCCTCTTCCAGCCATGCCTCTTCCTCTACCACCTGTAAACCCCTCATTGCTTCCATACCCACGTCCATATCCATAGCTTTGACCTCTTCCAGCTCCCATCATATGCACACTAAGATTATTCATAAGACCTACAACCTCTTGCATCTCCTTGCGAAAAGCATTCACATCATGAGAAGCTTGTTGATCATAACCTGGCTCCTTGATGAGGACCCTTGGTTGCTCTACCGTTTTCACTTCAACCTTTGGCTTGACACTGATTCCAAGTTGATGAAGACGCTCTGCTTTCCACTCTTTATTCTTTGCAATTTCAACTACCTCCTCAAAGGTCCTTGGCTGCTTAAGCTCTACCTTCAAGCGTAGGTTACTCCTCAAGCTTGCAAGAAACCTATCCTTCTTCAACATGGCTGGAGGAATTTCAGTCCCCCAAAGATGTACACCACTTTGTCCATAACTGATGGAATGCCTTCACAAAGTCTTCTATGGTATGGCCTTCACCCTGTACCAAGCCTTGCGTAGACTGCCATACCTTTTGTGGGTCTTCTACCTATTGAAAGTGTGTAAAAAAAGCATGCCTTATATTTCATAACTCATAACTTGAGGAGGTTGGGCTGATTGTAGCTCCTTTTCGTAGCCTTCCAACCAATCCATAGCATCTCCTTTCAAACAGAAGTAGAAGATTCACAGCACCAATGCTGGGTCTTGCTTGTCAGCAAGAAACTTGCAAAATTGGTGCAATGGATCTCCCAGAAGGAGATCAATTCAGTTTCGATACCATCTGCTAAACAAAATGCTATGGAGGTCATTTTCATGTTTGAGACACACTTTCCTACTACCATGCTAACCATTCAAGTGCACCTTCTCGTTCACGTAGTTGAGGAGGTGGAAATAGCTAGCTCAGTGCATTCCAGGTGGATGTTCTTATTTCATGAAAACACTCAAGGCATATGTGTGTCAAAAGGCACATCCAGAGGGTAGCATGGTAGAGGGTTGGCTTGTTTCAGAGTCCCTCATTTACATTAGGGAGTGGCTCTCTGGAGATGATCATGGAGGAGATACGCTTTGGTGCACCATTGATGATGACCAAATTTTTGGGATTGTGATGTGCAATCTCAATGTGGAAAAGAACATGACGGCAGATCGAGAGTGTAAGATCAATTGATTTTGCATGCTTCACAACCCGGTGATGAAAAAGTGGATTTCAAAGTACGAGGATGAAAAGCAAGAGCGACAAGCTGCTTGACTTAATTGGAGACGGGGAAGACAACCTTTGTTGCATTATCAGGCGGGTCTTGAGAGCTTACCAAAATTCATGAGCTTAAGATGGTTACATAATGCCTTGAAAAGTGCACAACAATGCAGTGAATAGGTGACTGCAGAAGAGTGGGAGTACTTGCGAGGATGCAGCCCCAAGTTATACTTTTAATCTTCGACTCGTGGCATGGTTTTTGTATTGACGGCCACTCATTATTGCTGTCGGGTTGTAGTATAAGTCATACACGATAGCATGGTGTAAAGCTTGGTATTTTAGGATACAACGGATCGACAATAATCATTTTACACAAGATTGTGGAGTCATGGAAAATTTCAAACAATCAAGTTGATGACAGTCCTCCGATGCAAATCCTATGGTGGCAAAACTCACATACGCTACAAGAAATTTTGATGGTAGACTACAAAGGTTTTTTTGTGGACTTGTTTGACGTGCAATGGTTCAAAATAAACATGGAGGGCCACAATGCTATTGTACGTAGAGGAGATTCGGGTTTTCTTGAGGTGGACCAACCTTAGAGAAATTTTTGTATTACCCGAGCATTGTGAACAAGTAAGTCGGTAAAGTTTTCCTCATTTGACTTTAGAGGACTTGAGTGTCTTCACTACTTATGTAAGATACGTTGTTCTTGCAGGTGATATTCCATCCTACAAAGTTGCGCCAAAGTGGTGGTATGTTATAAAGGTGGCCCCACACAGTGCAAGGGTGTATAAGGGATACAATTTTCCAGTTACCTTGGCATCCGTGGAGGAGAGCAGAGAGGAAAACGAATAAAAAGATATGGATGTGGCACCAGACGAGCCCAAAAATGCTTCTAAAGGAGGGATGCATGTAGAGGACCTCCTAGATGAAACTCCGAACATTTGCTTAGATCGAGAGCTCTACATAGACATAGGGAGTTATGATGAGTTATGCGAGGATGAGAGAGAGACCTCTTAAAGTCACGGACATTGTATCTGAGAAATTTTTCTCCCTTTTGTCAAAAGGACTTTGTATTTGAGTTGTTTTGCCCCCTTTTGTCTCTGTACTAAACTTGTGAAAGGCCGCAATTATGAATCAGATAGAGGGAGAGAGGGAGAGAATAGAGAATCAAATTGTTTAAACTTCAAATTGTCAATCAAATTGTTATCATTAATATGTTTTAACTCCAAATGTGTTTTTTTAAATGCAGGTATGGATCCAAATGTGTTTCACTCTTCCTTAGACCATGAGCAGAGGACATGGTACGACGCCCACCCCAGCGCTGACGCATCGACCCATCATCCCACTCCTTTATCTTCTCCATCTACTTCAAAGCGATCAGTGTGATCCAAGAGCTCTGTGTCAACTAGACGGTCTACACACTCCTATAGGTACCAACACTCTAGTGGTGGAGGCGATGGCTGCTGTTGAGGAGGCACCATTGATGCTTTGACACTGCCTCGTAATCTTCGAGGTTCCTTACCTCCCCCTTCTTTGCCTGCCTCCACATCCGCCACAGTGTCACCCTCTACTCTAGCTTTTGCGTGACTTCTCGACACTCCTAGCTATACACCACTAGCTACTCCTCTCGAACTCACCCCACTCGACTCTTCTCGCTACACACCACTAGCTACTCCTTAGGGGCTCACTCCACTCGACACTCCTCACTTTGAATCCCAAACTCCCGTGGTGACACTTGCAGCAGTGACCCCTCTCGAGACACCACTCGAGACTCCTGTTGAGACTCCTGCAGTGACACCTAGGTTCAAGCAGCCCACGCAAGAGGACTTTCCATACTCGATCGACATGATCAGCGGATTGATCCTGGATGAGGATGGCAAGAAGGTGATTACGCACATGCGCGACTTACGCTCTCAAGTGTTTTGGCACTACATATTAAATAAATGATCAGAAGTGCCTGATGAATGGAAAGACAGAGTAG
The DNA here is from genome assembly GCF_014529385.1 of Adiantum capillus-veneris. NCBI lineage: Eukaryota > Viridiplantae > Streptophyta > Polypodiopsida > Polypodiales > Pteridaceae > Adiantum > Adiantum capillus-veneris. Next base: position 128,707,193 of record NC_140950.1, on the reverse strand, counting down.
TTAGCATGTTGCACGACGAGTTTCTCGTGGAAAATTGGCATGAGCGCTTCAATGAAGACTTAATGAGGGTGCAAATACGTGAGTACTGCAAGCACAAGCACTCCAAAGTGAAGAAAGCAATCAAGCATGGGTGGAGCAGACCAGCTTGGCTAAGTGAAGAAGATTGGAAGATTGCAAAGCAAGAAGCGCGCAAGAATCCCGACAAGTGGAAGCAACTAAAGGAGGCAGCCAAAGCGCGAGTAGAGGCAGGGAGCTCGCACCACTTGGGTGGATGGACATCATTTGAGGCCTATTTTGTAAGTGTTGTTGCATTGTTCTCTAGGTTTAGTAGTTTTGAATATTTGTAATATTAAGTGTCACATAGTTTTTTTCTTTGTATGTCCTAAATAGTGGTCAATGGCTAGACGTGACCCCACACCTTATGAGTGCAAGTTTACGGGTAGAAAGGACTTAAAAGCCCTTATGGAAATTCTGATCTCTTGACCTGGCTTGGTAAGTACTCAATTTTAAGCTTCGAAATTTATTGTATTATAATAATAAGTTGTTAGATTATTTTATGTTTGTATGTTTAAACTTTAAAAAAAATTTATTGTTTTATTTGTAGAATCCAACAGATACAATGTTGGGTTGCGATGATGAGATGTCAGATTAGCCGACATCAGACTAGCCCTAGCTAGGACTAGCTAGTCTTACTTCTATATAGGATGTATATTAGGAGATGACATTGTTGGGCAAAAGAAAAAGTGAGACACTTCTATAGCTTCACAACCCAAGAGCGTTAAAACTTCAACCTTAGCACCAAAAAATATATTAAACCAACTCTTAGTAAACCCCAACCAAAAGGCCTATGCTCCCTTGGGAATTTACAAGCACACGCCCACCCAAAGGACCATAGCACATATGAGCAAAACCCTATCAAAGCACGGATTTTATAGCACACGCCCGCCAATGCATATGAACACAAGGGCCTCCCCTTTCACAATTGAACATCACAAACCCACAACGTCAACATCAATTCCACTATTCATAGGTACATGCCCTCCCAATCTATCTACACACAATTTTCCACTAGGGTGCAATAACCATAACCCTGTAGAGAGCTAGTCGTAACTTGAAGAGAACAACTCCAATTGGTGCACTTTAAAGCTTGGAATAAAGCTTGAAAAATGATTAGCGATAAATCTGAAGATGACCAAAATTGAACCTACACTCCGCTACATGCAAAATTGACGTGAATAGAGAGATATCTCGATACGACACGTAGAGAAGGTAAGGGAAGGGCAAAAACAGCATCAAAAACCATCAAGGAGGCAAAACAAGTTAAAACCTGCAATGTTCTGAACTTTGGCTGAACTTTTTTAAGTGTGTACATGAGTTTTAGTTATATACAAGTCTCACTTCAAAAAACTCACTAACGAGCACATACAGTAACCTGACAGCTTGCACTATGCTAGTGACTTACCTTGCATGTACATGTGCTTGCTAAATCAAGCTAAAAATTCCACAAAAAGAAAGCCCACATACCCATTTGACATCGAGTGTCATGTCCATATGTACAAATTTACAAAAAGCAAGGTATTGAAAATGTATCCAACATTGTTTTTCACGCCCCAATGGCCTGCTAGATCATTCATGACCAGCATCACAAAAGAGATCATGTAAACTGCATGAGAGAGTATTCATTTCATCCTCATTGTTAGCCACATGATCAAAAAATTCCTCAAAAGAAGGCTCATCCTCGATTACAGCCATCAACCTTGCAATATACTTCTTCAACCTGTAGCCATTCACACGCGCTTTATGTGAGGTACCATCCAAGTCAACAAGCTGATATGTGCCATTTGGAAACCTTTTTAAGACCAAAAAAGGACCACGCCATTTGATTTGAAACTTCTTTTGAAAAGTGCTATCAAGCTTACTATTGTAACGAAGCACCATGTCACCCTTATTGATGTCTTTGTACTTCACCTTCTCATTTTCCTTTGCTTGATTGTTCTTCAAAACCTGCTCATAATGTTCGAAATCGAGCAACCTATCCAATTGCACACATTGCAAATATAGAATCCTCTCCTTGAGTGCATCATTAGGCTCTTCTTCAAGCTTTAGCATCAGCTTCAAAGCTAGTATCTCCACCTCAATAGGAAGTAAAGCTTCTTTGCCAAAAACTAGATGGAAGGGAGAGAAACCAGTACCTGATTTGATGGTAGTCCTGTAAGCCCATAGAGTGCAAGATAGCTCTAAATCACAAGTATTCACTTTATTTCTTGTCATCTTTGTAAGCATACTTATGAGTTCTCGATTAAACCTTTCATTAATTCCATTGCATTTGGGATAATATGGAGTAGTAAACATGTGATGCACATGAAGCTTCTAACATAGATAATCCACCAGCTCTCCCCTGAAACCTAGACTCTAGTCAGAAAGTACCTCCAATGGCATGCCAAATTTGCAGCAAATATCGTCATATATAAATCTGGAAACATCTTTGCTTGTGATTTTTCTTAACAACTTTGGCTTTGGCCCACCTGGATAGATAGTCAACAGCAGTAAGTATGTAACATTTTCCTCTAGCTGTCATAGGTAGAGGACCTATTGCATCAATACCCCACTTCTCAAAAACATCATAAGCCACAATGGTGCCTCTAATTTCTGATTTGAGAACCCTATTTTCCATGCTTTGGCACTCTTTACAAGACTTGCACTAATGATGACCATTATGTTTAATGCTTGGCGACACATACCCTTCTTGCAAGACTTTATGCAAAATGATCTTTGAAACAAAGTGACCACCACAAGAGCCCTCGTGATTCTCCTTCAAAATTTTGTAATTTCCTCTTTCCAAGGCACTTTTCTCATCACAAGATCAGTCCCCCTTCATATACAATGCATCACCAAGTAGCGCATACCTTTTGGCACGACGAAGGAAGGCAAATTTCTTTGATTTCTCCAGCTCTGATGGAAGCATACTTGCTTGTAGAAACTCTTCCTCCCTCTTCAAATATTCCCTTCCCAAATAAAGAGGATAATCAACCCTTATCACACATACAATTGGCCAATTCAAGCTTGCGTTGCACCATGTGCTTCTTCATTTTGAGACATGTCCACATGCCTTAAAATCCAAGCTTCAAAACGCTTAAGCAGATTCTTAACTTCAAAACACATATTTTTTAGCCTTGGATTCTTACTTTGCCACACCCCAAGTACTCTTAACCACCAAAATTGCATCACCTCTTACCCTCACACGATGGATGCCAAGCTCAAGGCAAAGGTTGATCCCTTTCTCCAAAGTAGCATGCTCACCTTCATTGTTGCTCTGTGCCATAAGCTTCAAACTTCTTTTAGTTACCAAGCACCTTGAGGATCATAAATTACAACACCTCCTAAAGATTCACCGTGTGCTTTCATGTAAGAGCCATCAAAAAACAACAGATAGGCATTGTTTATGTCAAGAGATTCCATGTGTTCCTTCTTCACCATGTCCTCCTTGATAAGAAGAGGGCTTTCCTTACCCGAGGGATTCACCGTGGAAAACTTACCACACCATATAAGTGTAGAGGAGGGGGTTTTTCTTACAAGTTACATAGGTTTATAAGTTAGGGAGAGGCCCCCAATAATTCATTTCCCCAGCTTAAGAATAAGGCAGGGAGGGTATCATATTTGTTGGGGGGGGGGGGGGGGGGGAGAGAAGGGAGAAAAGGGAGCAGCACCAAATCCATTCACTTTTTCAAGATCCATTTCAATCCCATTCTCTGATATCATATGCCCCAAAAACTTCACTCTTGGTTGAGCAATATGAAACTTCTTTGGGTTGAGTTGACCTCCACTTTCATCATATTGCTTCAATGTCATCCCAACATTTGCACAATGATCCTTTCTAGAGCTATAAATACAAAATTCATCAATAATATCTTTCACAAACTTGTCAAGAAAGGGAGAGAACACCTTATTGACGCGCTTTTAGTACCACGCACAGTCATTCATAAGACCAAAAGGAAGCACACAATGACAAAAGCATCCCCATGGTGTGATAAATGTGGTCTTTTTTTAATCTTCTAAAGCCAGGGTGAGCTGAAAATATCCACCAGAGAATCCATAACATACACTTTACCTCTCATGCCCTGCAATAGAATCAAGTATATCGTCTATGAAAGGAAGAGGGTATGGATCTCTTTTCATGGCTGCGTTTAGAGGCTTAAAATCAACACATATTCTCCACTTTCCATCCTTCTTGGGCGGACAACAACAGGTGTCACCCATTCTGTAGTACTCACAGGACATATGAAACCTGCTTTGAGAAGCTTGTTTACCTCTTCCTTTAAAGCATTAAGTTGTACATGTCCCATCCTCCTTAGCTTTTGGCGTAGAGGCTGAGCTCCTTCCTTGATTGGAATGTGGATTTCCTCTCCTTTGAAGCCTCTAATTTTCTCATAAGAAGTGATGAATAAATTGAGAAATTATTGTATCATATGTAGGTACTCACCCTTCTCATGACTAGTCAAGTCGACTATCCATAGACTGTACAAATCCTTTATTTCCCCAATACGATTCCACTTCTAGATTCATTTGAGATCCAGCTTCAAATTCCTCTATTAGTGGAAGAGACACTCCTCTTCCATCACCCGTTTGGTTTACTCATCTGCTTATCTCACTTTCTTCATTGGCCTCTTTGACTTGTTTCCACGATTCGTCCAAGACTATCTATTTCTTTATAGCTGTCAGGTATAGCTATGTTAAATCCCTTGGATGAGTTATCCAAGGTATTCAACACTATCCTTGGGTCCTTGAGCTTTTGTCCATGCTCATGACTAGAATCTAGCTCTTTTTTATCCTGGTTTGGTGGGATTACTGGTGTAGGTGAGACAAAGATGAAACCCTCAGGTTTTCCAACTGGTGGCTCTAGTAAAGCTTGGGCTGTTTGAATCATTTTCTGGCACATTTCAAACCTGTGTTTTTTTAGCTCCGCATATGGATATGTCATCCACCTCTGTTCTTGGATTTGGTTCTTTTTGAGCCGTGATTCATAGGCTTTTATGAGGGCGTCTAATGGCTCATTAACCTTCTTGATCAATACTAATCCTCTCGAACTAGCACTGCTCGATTTCTCCTCTATGGATGGTTCTTCTGGAGGTTGAGTTGCCTCCGTAAGAGAAGGTGCAATCCTTTCCTCATGTTGTCTTATCTTCTTTTCAGCTTGGGTATGCTTCTCAGCTATGGATTTTTTCTCTCATTCCCTACGTGCTTTCATACTAGCCTTTCTAGCTTTCCAACTATTTTGTTTGCTCTTGGGTTTCTGGCCAGGTGCATCAGTCTTTGGTTCACCCGTCTCTAGACTCACCTCGATTTCTGTTTTCTCTGTCTCTGCGTTCTCATCAGCTTCCTTTTGAACTTGCACTCTCGTAACTACTTGAACATTTGTTATGATCTTTTTGGCTCGGTTTGGGTTTTTTGGACAGTTGGGGAGACTCCACAATCTAGATAATAGGCGTTTACTTGTGTGATTTCCATTTGAGGACATTGTTTGACCACGTGATTGACACGGTTTTTGTGACAATCTACCTCTGGTTGAGGAGATTCTTCTTGCGATTCCTCTTGGATGTAAACAGGCTCTGACCTAGCTAAGCCTCTGTTCACAATGAACCGCAATGTCCTTTCTTCCATCTCGTACCTTCTTTCTTCAGGTTGAAACAAAGGAGGTGGAGGTTGTACTGGCCTCATCACTACATGTGTTTCTCTCATCTTCTATTGCTTTGAAGGGCATTACCCACTTTGATTGTTATAATATATTGTAGTTGATACTAGCACTTGTTTGTTAGATGCTTCCATCGTCTGTGTGTATCTCATGTCTATAGGCAATCTAGCACCTGGCAGCAGAGGTTGTTTTCCTAAGACAGGCTATGGCCTTGAAACTCCTACTAACCTGGCACATTCTCCGTAATGTATCTAGGTGAAGTAGGTGATACTTGATTAGGTTGTACATACCTCTCCGTAGCATATTCCATGCTATAGTAACACTCTTCTCTCATATGGTTTGTCCATTTTCTCTCAATTTTGCACCACTTAAGCTCCCTCGGATCATAATTCACAAGAGGAGCTAACCTCTTGACCATTTCGTTGATAAATGTTTCTTGTTCGATAGGTGTCATTGGTTTTTCAATGGGCTCACTTATATGTGAACCACTGTGCTGAGAGGATGTGTCGTCCTCTTGACTCTTACAAGTGTTTTCTTTATATTCCTCATAGTTATCCACCAGATAAAGAGCTTCTTTGGTCAATTTGTTTAGTGTCATGCTCCTTATCCTATGCAAATCTTTTTGAAGACCCGCATGTCTCATTCCCTGGATAAAGATCAGCATTAATTGTGCTTGCGTAGGTAGTTCAGCTCTTGGACAGAACTTGACATATCTCTTGAGAAGTAATGCCGCTTTGTGTACTGATTTATTCTCTTTTTGTTTGAATCTGTGAATTTGCTGACCGTATTGTGAGTTGTGCCTTTCTGCAAGAATTCTTTGATGAATTCCTCAAACAGCTCATCTAGAGTCGCAAAATCACATCTTTCCACTGAGTCAAACCATGTAGCCCCATCATCTTCCAGAGTCAGTCTAGATTTCACAAATTGTGTCAAAAAATATAAAACTTCCTCTGCTCTAATTATTCTTTTGAAAGCCGCTACGTGATCTCTCGGATCTTTATCTCCGACGTATTTCCTATTTACCCATTTATGGATCTGGGATGGTCTAACTTGCCAATTGTCTATAAGTCTAACCATAGAGTCTCCCAATCCTTCTCTCGCTTCAGGCCTTCTACTATGCCTAAGTTCTTCTTCAAAGGGATTAGCCATTCTGTTGGAGATGGGTCCATTAGGAAGATTCTTTTCAGGATGCATGTTTGTCATCTCTGTGATCATTTCATCTCTCGTTATCGCTCTAGAAGGGAATCCAAGTGGCTCCTTTTTTGGAATTCTCGTAGGAATCCTTGTGTTTGGTGGGGGTATATGTGGTCCTTCATTGACCAAATATCCACCTATGTCTAATGCAATCTGTGAGTTTGTGCTTTCTATAGCTGTGTATTCTCGTCCATACTTTTCAACAACTATAGACTTCCATTGATAGTCAACTTTGTATGTATAGACATATAAGAGCTTGTAATCTGTCTGCTCTTTTGGGTATGTCTCTAAGCATCTATAAAGGTTGACCTCATTGTCGTCACTATATCTATACATCCCTTCACTCTTATGATCTATTATCCAAACTCTTTCAACAGTCTTGGTCTTTATCAATTGCAAGTTTGGAAGATCCATTATGGGTGGATGCTTCTCTATTGCTGGGATTCCAAAGCTTGTATAAGCTGAGTTTGACTCTAAAGAGGACATCATCTCTGGGCTTAACAGCTCTAGCTTGATGTAAGAAGGCTTATTCCAAAGTGTTCAAGTGCTTTGGTTAGGGAAAAGTCAAAACTATGTCCAAAACCACGACCATTTCCTCACAATTCTCTCAAATTGTCGGTTTTAGACACCCCTAACTTTCGGATGAATTTTGAGGCCTTAAATGATGTTTTTTCGGACATTGACCAATAATGAATGACCCATAGGGTCTATCATTGTTGTTCAAGGTTAACACTGAATCGTGTAGAGCTACTCTGGAGCTTCGTTTTGATTAATAAAAAGTTTCTGAATCCGATATTGGTAGCTCAAGTTATGGCCAAAACAGTCAATATGCGCCGAGAGACTTAGATGTCTACTAGCTCAAAATTGCTCCAAAATTCAAATGTAGACTCTCCTTGATGTACTCTGACCACTCCAAGTCTCAGTTTGTGATTTTGACTTCAAATTTAGGGCTTGAGACATCATACACGTATGATATCTTTTGTGTTAGATTGAAGTGACATTTCTCCCAGAGACTGCTTATCACTCAAGCAACTCTCAACAACTTTCAAATTCAATTGAACACTTTTTGTGCAAGTTATGGTCAATACTAGCAGAACCTTACCCAATTTCTCTGTCTTTGGCACTTTTTAGCCCAAATGAGCTCCAAATGCAATAAAATTTTGGCTAGGGACTTCTTTTATGCTCTAGGACACTAGGGTATACTCAGATGTCTTATTTGACCCAAATATGGCCCCTAAGACATCATACACATATGATGTCTTTTTGCTTAGACTTCACTTATGCTTCTACCCAAGGTACTCCTTGATGCATACAACAAGAATATGTGATCACAACAAATTTTGGATGTCAAAATTGCTCAAAATCACCACTTTTTCACCTTTGCCTTCTTGTATCTGCAAAAATACCTTTAAATGCAAAGTTATGAGTCCAAATGAGTTGAAATTTTGCAAGCAGGCTTAACAAATCATTCCCCAACTCCCTATGTGGTCAAAAGTGCAATTGGACTGTCACATCTTACCTTGAGACATCATACGCGTATGATGTCTATGTGCTCAGAACTGGCCCAAACTTGGTTTATAAGCTTGTTTTGTTGTGCTTCACACCCTGGTAAACTCAGATTTCAACTTTTGTCATCATAATTGAAACCCTAAGTGAAGTCTAAGCAAAAAGACATCTAAGCAAAAAGACATCATAAGTGAAACCCTAAGTGAAGTCTAAGCAAAAAAATCAACTCTTGAAACCCTGGTATGATGTCTGATTGGTCAATTTGAATTGAATTTCACTCCAGAGGTTCCTCACTACATTGGCAACTCACATCAAGTTTCTGAATTGAATTTGACCACTTTTTGTGCAAGTTAATCAATTCAAGCCTTTAATTTTCCTAGATGCGTCTTGTGGTCTTTGCAAGCCCAAAAATGTTTCAAATTTTATGAAATTTGGCCTCTATGCTTCCTCAATGTTGTAGATCACAAGGGCCACTCAGTTGTAACTTTTGACCTCAGATCTAGCCTCTAAGGCATCATACACGTATGATGTCCAAGTGGTCAAAATGGACTTATTTTCTACCCAAGGTGCCCCTTGATGTGTATAACAAGAATATGTGCTCACAACAAATTTTGAATGTCAAAATTGGACAAAATCATCACTTTGGAGAAGGAAATCCCTGAAAGAGTAAAATCCCCTTAACTCTCAATCTATAAGACCAAATGAAATGAAATTTGGTGTATGTGCTCAACATAACATGGAGAAGATGGGTATAATTGCAAAAGTTCACTTTTTTTGCCAGAATCGCCCTTCAAACATTATACGCGTATGATGTCTCCTGATGAATTTTTTGGACAGAATTCATTCACAAGAATCTCCAAGTCTCTAGCATTGGTTTTCAAGTACTAATACCAATTTTCATGCAAAAATATGCTCAGAATCACTAGAGCATTTCTCCGTTTCCGACACTCCGTCTTTTGTCTTTTGGGTTTCAAGAGTTGGTCAAAACTCTAGTCTCAATGTATACTTAGGGTAGAACCCCCCTTTTAACACTCTGGTGCAGTCAAATTTGTCAAATTTGGTCTCCAGATGCCCCTTGAGACATCATACACGTATGATGTCCAAGTTTACATAATTTCAATTTTTGTACACAGAACCCTTGCCCATGCCCTCTTATATGCTTAGCATCAATCAGTCATGCAAAAATATCAACAGAAAGCTGTTTATTGCATTTTTACCCTCAAAAGCATACTTTTCAGAGATTCTAAATGCAAACAAGCACTTCAGCAAATACATCAATGATGAATAGCTCTAGATCAAAATCAGCATGTCCTACCATGTGGGGTTTTGCATCTATGAGTATAAAATCGCTTCAATGCCACACGCAAAATAGCAAAGGCTTTTATCACCTCACAAATCACTCGACCACCAACAACTACTCTAATCTAGTACAAATCTTAACTAAATCTACCTATTGGTAGACCCTCGGCAAGACACACGCTTCGGGGCTATCCACTTGATCTCGGAATAACCTCTTTCGTATCCACTTGAGAAAAATGCTTTCTTTAGTCAAAACTAAAGCAAGCAACCATCAGATGAGTGCTAGTAGGAATACCTACCTAAGGCCTTGTATCCCCAGCAACGCTGCCATGTTGCGGGAGCAAATCACACCACTCATAAAGTGAATGCAACACAACCTAGATCAATATAATTTCAATCCAGGACACAAATGACACGACAGGCGCACGGAGGCAATCTCTTTAGCTTGTCAGGTTGAGACCATCCCACGCATACAACACTTTGGAAGGCTAACTAAACCACAATCTAGAATCTCATTGCTCTCTACTACACCACCCAACCACATAGATACAAACGGAAGGAAACTCACTAAATCATACTAGAATTGTATGAAACTTAAGGAACACCATCCCCTCACTAGGATACACCTGTCCCAAAGCCTCTACACTCAAAATCCTAACTCTAAATCCATCTACAGAAAACGCATATGAAGAAGAGCCGGATTTTGGAATTTCCCGAAACTAAAGTGTATGAGTACCTATGTGTAGCTTATGTTGCCACGATTCTAATGACTACTTGCAAGCAGAAAATAGACATCATTTGATATACTTATAGTTGCAAATAGCTCGTAGATGCACGAGCGCATTCGCTCCGTTCCGTGAGGAATGCTTGCCATTATCCTGTAGCTCTTGCCAAGACTAGCACAATGGTGCAATCACATATCCAATGTGATGAACGAGCGGGGAGTTGCATCAAGATGAAGCTCACGCTCTCTCTCTCTCTCTCTCTCTCTCTCTCTCTCTCTCTCTCTCTCTCTCTCTCTCTCTCTCTCTCTCTCTCACACACACACACACACACACACACACACACACACACACACTGTCGACGGGCAGCTTTAAACTATGATTATGATAAAAGTTCCTCTTTAGAGTTACAAAATGACCCAGGTACCTTATATACTAAGGCTACCATAGGTTAAACCTAAAATAGAGTTTAAGGGATCAAATGGATTTGTATGTACACTCTGGAAGTGCCATTGCACCCCGACTTTTGCAACTAGACTAGCTACTTATTACAAATGATATTTCTAACCATAATTCGCAGCAATTCATAACTCTTGAAAAATAAGGCTTTGTTGAGTTATGTCGTGTTGTTGACATAGCGGTCGACAACATGTCATGAATTTTGAGATGCTCCTTGGATTCGTAGTTTTTTCTTGCTAACAATGCCAAATGTCTTGAGACCTTATAGCACCCAAAAGGCTGCAAGTAGTGGAAATTCTCACCCAATGGAATTTTGAAATGTGTTGGCAATAAAGAGAGGGGCGTCTCTAGTTTAAAATGGGTGCCTTATGAAGGGCCCCTTGGAGCAGCTAGTTTCAATGGTGTTCTGAAACACAATCAAAGAGGGCCTCCTAGTGCCAACATCTACTTGAAAAGTTTTATGTAGTGGCATCTTGAGACACTTTGAAAAATGTTGACCCAAATTAGCTAGACCTCAGCTCTTCCACCACAACAATTTAGAAATGCTTAGGAAACTTTTCATTGTATGCTTCCCTTTAGGGACAGTGTCTTGAAACGCTACCCAAGGGGGGGCTTGGTGCTTGATAAAGGTATGGCCTCAGGATTAATGGAAACAAAGGTGATACCTATTAGGAAATAAGACGTAGCTAAATAGATAATTGAGTAGATTACTTAATGGAGAGAGACAGATTTACATACACGAGATTATAGAGTAGAGAGAGAGAGAGAGAGAGAGAGAGTACACACGATATACGTGGTTCACCCAATGTGGCCTACGTCCACGGGAAAGCAGCCGCTCAATGGATTTAGTACTTCAAAACAAGAAGTAGTTTACAAAGGGATTATACGCTTAATGGAGCTCCCGCCTTGCTTCACTCTCACCACCTCACACTCACCTTGTTGCATCAACTTCACACTATGAAATGTGTGTAGAAATGGCTTCCTTTTATAGGCCAAAGGGGCTGCCCTCTCTTATGAGAGACAGCCATGTGTAGCCGCCCTTGTGCAAATAAGTCCAAATCAGACCCTCCAATCCGCCCATGTGTGGACGCCCTTGAGAAGACAAGTCCGCTTTTGAATTCGGCCACCGGCCATTGACTTTCGGCCACCGGCCACCGGCCATTGACTTTCGACCACCGGCCATCGACCATTGACTACCGGCCACCGGCCAACCGACCGATTGTTTTCCGGCCACTTTCCGGCCGTCGTCCGGTCATAATATTCCGGCGAAAAGGAATATTCCAGGGGGGAAAAGTCTCGTGGGCCTTCGCCCCTGAGGCCTCTAAAGTTGCCCCTGATTCTTGTCCGTGAAAATTTTGGTTTCCGGTGAGTGATTTTCCTTCACGCACGATGGCTTCTCCTCATAATGGGGGCCTTACAAATGTGCGCTTTTACCACAGAAAATTACAAAGGGTAAATCAGGCTCCATACTTAACAATCTCCCACTTGGAGACTGATCTCCAAACCAAACCTATGACTGCTTTCCATTCTGGCTTCTTATCCTTATATGCCGATTGAAGATGAGCAAAAGCTCAACTTCTCCTTGTTGACTACCTTTGTAAACATGTCTGCAGGATTTTCACTTGTATGCACCTTTCCTAGCTTTAGCTGTCCATCTTCCAAAAGAGTGCGTATGAAGTGATATCTCACCTCAATGTGCTTTGTCCTTGAATGAAAGGCTGAGTTCTTCGCAAGATGGATAGCGCTTTGGCTATCACTGTACAAGATACAATTGTCTTGTTTGAATCCAAGCTCTTCTAAGAATCTGTGAAGCCACAGAATTTCTTTGCTTGCCTCCGTCATTGCTACATACTCTACTTCCGTGGTAGAAAGTGAAACCACTTTCTGCAGCTTTGAAGCCCAGCTTACTGTTGTGCCTCCAACCATGAACACATAGCCAGTAGTGCTCCTTCAAGTATCTTTATCACCAGCCATATGTGCATCAGCATACCCTTCTAGAAAAATATCAGTTCCTCCAAAATACAAAGCATTTGTTGTTGTCCCTTTTAGATACCTAAGTATCCACTTCACAACTTGCCAATGCTCTTTACCTGGGTTGTCCATGAACCTACTCACAACTCCCACTGCATGTGCAATGTCTGGCCTTGTCCAGACCATAGCATACATTAGAGAACCTACCGCTGTAGCATATGGAACTTTAGACATATAGGCTATCTCCTCTTGTGTCTTTGGACACATATCATTCGTTAGTTTAAAATGACCAGCCAAAGGTGTAGAAACTCGTTTTGCATTTTGCATTGCAAACCTTTCTAGTACCTTCTTGATGTAATCTTCTTGAGATAGCTTTATTGTCTTCTTCGTCCTGTCCCTTGATATTTTCATACCATGTATCCTCTTTGCAGCACCTAAATCTTTCATTGAAAAAGATTTGGACAGCTCCTCTTTTAGGTCTTTGATGTCCTGCATGTTAGCACTTGCAATCAACATGTCATCAACATACAACATTAGGATGATGAATTTCTCATCTCACAAATTCTTCGTGTAGACGCAGTGATCCGAGTTGCATCTTGTGAATCCATGATCCAACATCCATCGATCAAAATTCAAGTACCATTGTCTTGATGCTTGCTTTAAACCATACAAGCTCTTCTTTAATCTGCAAACCATTTTCTCCTTACCTTTTACTTCATACCCCTTTGGTTGAAGCATGTAGATTTCCTCCTCTAAGTCACCGTGAGGGAATGCCGTATTTACATCCATTTGCTCGAGATTTAGATCATGAGCAGCCACAAGGCTTAAGACAAGACTAATTGAGTTCATTTTTACAACAGGAGAAAATATTTCATTGAAGTCAATACCTTTCTTTTGAGAAAAACCTTTTACCACAAGCCTAGACTTGTACCTTTTCTTCCCACCTTCTTCTTCCTTTAGCTTGTACACCTATTTGTTTTGAAGTGCCCGCTTACCTTTAGGCAACTCAACCAACTCCCATGTTTGGTTGCGATGTAGTGAGTCCATCTCCACTTGCATGCTCTTCGTCCATTCTTCTTTGGATTCATGTTGCATAGCTTCTTCGTATGATTCCGGCTCTCCAGAATCTGAGATCAAGAGATGGTTGAAGGAAGGAACAAACCTTTCTGGAGGTCTACTTGCTCTTGTAGATCTTCGGGGAATAGGTTGAGGCTCCTCCTTTGGTTGACGTTGTTGTACATTGTCACCGTTTGCAGTCCTTGAGTCTTCACCGTCCTCAAGCTCCATGTACTCATCACCTGTTTCTTTTGTTTGTTTTCTTTCCAAGTAATCTTTGTACATATTTTTTTCGTTAAAAATTACATCCCTACTCCTTAAGATTTTACCATCTTCAAGATTCCATAGGCGATACCCAAAGTCTCCTTCTCCATATCCAATGAAGAAACACTTTTTGGACTTTGCATCTAGCTTTGATCTTAGGCTTCTATCTATGTGCATGAAAGCCTCACACCCAAACACTTTGAGAACTGCATAATTCACCGGTTTACCTATCCATGCCTCTTCTGGAACTCCCCCATCCAATGCCGTTGAGGGTGACCGATTGATTAAGTACACAGACGTACTTACAGCTTCCGCCCAAAGCTCAAGCGGTAGGCCTGCATGTAGCCGCATGTTTCGTGCTCGTTCCATGATTGTCCTGCTCATCCTTTCCGAAATCCCATTTTGTTGAGGTGTCCTTGGGGTTGTCCTTTGCCTCCGAATTCCATTGCTAGCACAAAAGCTTTCAAAAGCTTGGCTGCAATATTCGCCTCCATTGTCGGATCTTAGGCATTTAACCTTGGTACCTGTTTCATTCTCCACAAAGGCTTTCCACCTTTGAAATATGGAAAATACATCGGATTTATTCTTCATGACATAAACCCATGTTTTTCTAGTCGCATCGTCTATGAATGTTACATAGTACAATGAGCCACCAAGTGATGGTGTACTTGCAGGACTCCAAACATCAGAATGAACCAACTCAAGTTTTTTATTTTTTCTTTCATTTCCTGATTTTTGAAATTTTACCCTCTTTTGTTTACCATAAACACAATCTTCACAGAACTCTAAGTCGACTTCTTTCAAACCTGGTAGAAGCTTCTTTGTTTGAAGGATTTGCATTCCTTTGGCACTCATATGCCCAAGTCGATAGTGCCACACTGCACTATCAACTTCTGTACTTGCTGCACAAGCTGAAGGTTGCGTACTAACAGTACACAAGTAAAGTGTACCAACCTTTTCTCCCTTGGCAACCACCAAAGATCCCTTTGAGATCTTCCACCGTTTATTTCCGAATGCAATGTTGTGACCTTCATCGTCCAATTGTCCTATAGAGATTAAATTTTTTCGAAGAGAAGGAACATGCCTAACATCTTTAAGCTTCCATTCATTTCCATTAGCAGTTTTGACCGAAACTGTACCTTTGCCGACAATCTCACAAGCTTCATCATCTCCCAAGTATACATACCCAAAATTACCTTTGGTGTAGTCTTGGAAATGTTTCTTGTGTGGTGTCGCATGGAATGAAGCCCCGGAATCTACTATCCAGGAATTAGGCACATTGTCTAATGAGAGAATTAGAGCATCTTGCTCTACTTTACCTGCCACATTGGCCTCCGATGTTGGCTTGTTGTCTTGAGACTCTGTCTCCTTCTTCTTCTTAGACCAGCAATCCTTCTTGACGTGGCCCTTCTTGCCGCAATTCCAACATTCAAGAACTGACTTTGTGCGTGACTTGCTCCGTCTTGAGCGATCACGACCCTTTTGGCTTTTGAACCTCTCCTTAGGCCTTCCTCTTGTTTCCACTGACAATGCAGCACTTGATGATTCTCATGTGCTTCTCCTTCGTATTTCCTCGCTTAGGAGAACACCTACAACATCATCAAACTTAAGAGTATTTATACCAGAGATAGAATTACTTACAGCCATCACAAGGCTATCCCAACTATCCGGTAGAGATGATCATATAAGGAGAGCTCGCACTTCGTCATCGAAATTGATTTTCACTTATCGAAGTTGACTTATGTTTGTGTTAAAGTCATTTAGGTGTTCTGCAACTGAACCATTCTCTGCCATCTTTAGATTGAACAAGTGCTTCATAAAAAATACCTTATTGGATGCCAATGGTTTCTCGTAGAAGTCGTCAAGTGACTTCATCAAGTTCTCCGTGGTCTTCATCTCTGAAACATTGAAGGCCACCGTTGACGCCAAGCTTAACCGGATTGTTCCCAGGGCCTTTCGATCAAGGACAATCCATGCTTCATCTGCCATCGTTGCGAGCTTCTTTGCAAGACCACCTAGTGGCAAATAGAGGTCCTTCTAGTAGAAATAGTCTTCAATCTGCATCTTCCAATGTTGGTAGTTTTTGCCGTTGAACTTCTCAATCTTGAGCTTCCCTTCCTCCGCCATAACTCCCACTCAATTCAAGGAATCCTTTCCTTGAGATAATTTAGCTACGAGCAAACCTTGCTCTGATACCAGTTGTTAGGAAATAAGACGTAGCTAAATAGATAATTGAGTAGATTACTTAATGGAGAGAGACAGATTTACATACACGAGATTATAGAGTAGAGAGAGAGAGAGAGTACACACGATATACGTGGTTCACCCAATGTGGGCTACGTCCACGGGAAAGCAGCCACTCAATGGCTTTAGTACTTCAAAACAAGAAGTAGTTTACAAAGGGATTATACCCTTAATGGAGCTCCCGCCTTGCTTCACTCTCACCACCTCACACTCACCTTGTTGCATCAACTTCACACTATGAAATGTGTGTAGAAATGGCCTCCTTTTATAGGCCAAAGGGGCTGCCCTCTCTTATGAGGGACAGCCATGTGTAGTCGCCCTTGTGCGAATAAGTCCAAATCGGACCCTCCAATCCGCCCATGTGTGGCCGCCCTTGAGAAGACAAGTCCGCTTTTGAATTCGGCCACCGGCCATTGAATTCGGCCATCGGCCACCGGCCATTGACTTTCGGCCACCGGCCACCAGCCATTGACTTCCGACCACCGGCCATAGGCCATTGACTACCGGCCATCGGCCAACCGACCAGTTGTTTTCCGACCACTTTCCTGCCGCTGTTCAGCCATAATATTCCGGCGAAAAGGAATATTCCGGGGGGGAAGTCTCAAGGGCCTTCGCCCCCGAGGCCTCTAAAGTTGCCCCTGATTCTTGTCCGTGAAAATTTTGGTTTCCGGTGAGTGATTTTCCTTCACGCACGATGGCTTCTCCTCATAATGGGGGCCTTACAAATGTGCGCTTTTACCACAGAAAATTACAAGGGTAAATCAGGCTCCATACTTAACAATACCAACTTCTGGCTATGGTAAGACCATTGGTTGGTACCCAATTAGCTACCTTGGGAAGCTGCATAAGGACTACAAGATGGTAGCAAGGGAACTACACTTACAAATCTTGAAGGATAACCTAAGAAATGTAGCACAAACTTAGTATAGTACTCTCTGCTTGTTGTGACAACTCTATCCTCATGTGGTACATGTGTGGTGTCTCTGGGTTGCGATCTATGACTTGTCACTGTATATGATGCATGTTGTCTAGCAAGCTCTATGTCTAGTGTGCTCATAAGTCTGTGGTATGGTATGTGCTATGATCTCTATAGCCTCTCTAGCATGTGTACTAGGCGTACTGGCAATCAAACCTATGATGTGGATGTCTATGTGCATGGTAACTCTCCGGTAGTGCAATGGTAAGGCTTTAGCTCGTGCTCTCCATATCCACCCTCGCCTCTGACATGACCTCAACAAAGGTCTGTCTCCTAGATGGTTTGGATGATGCAAATCTTGGAGGTGAATTAAGTAATGTCGGTTGTGTAGAGGGTATAATCATCAGGTCTACTATAGGCTCAGCATCACTACTCCAAGAAGGGGAATAGCATAATCCACACAACAATGTATAGGTAGCCTCATCATAAAATGCTCCTATAGGTACCTCGTAAGGAACCTGGTGGGATAGCACTAATTGTGTTGTAGGTAGAGTACTTTCCAGATATGGCTATCTCTCTCATGTACATCCTTCAATCCTCATTAGCATACAATAGTCCATTGTCAAACAAGTGCAAAGATACAGTCTGTGGTAGCTTAAGGGTGTCTGCACAATTGAAAAGAAGAGCTAATGTGATACTATATGGACTATCCTCTATCATGTGTCTATATGATGTATCAAAACCATTTAGAAGGTCATCTATAACAATGTCGGGTGTGCTCGGGTTATAAGCATCTGGAAACTAGGTGTCTCTCGGTCTATGGGTTGAAGCTAGATATACCTCTCTTGAGTGTCTACATGTCGCCTAACTCACCATGAACCAGCAATAGTCTATCAAATAGGGCCTCAAGATCCATGATTGCCAAAGTCTATCAATCTAGGTCAAATCCGATGTTAAGGGGGTCTATATGAAAATGCAATAGCTAGGTGGGTAATCTGGCAATCAAAAGGCCAGCCAAGTGCTAATCATGGGTCACGTGTGAACTGGCTCTGAAAATTGTCTCTGGGCCCAAATCGTGGTCAGATATCACTCAACGTAAATTGGGCTCTAATCGTGCACAAGCGTGTGATCAATAGCTAAAATCAAACCATCAAAATCTTGCATGTGATGTGTTCTAAAGCTTGTCATCACCATGCAAAATGTAGACCAAAATCAAAATCCGTGTAAGAGAAGGGTCTATGCATGCGTTCGGGCTCAAATTCAGTCAAGTCGGGCGTAATCATGCAAAATCGGACTCTCCAAGCGTATATAGTCTATAACTGCCTAATTATACATAAATGCGTATGAATGCGGTGTATATGGAGCGTGTGATGCATGTGTGAAGCAAGGAAAAGAATTGAGAGAGAGAAATGCAAAAAAAAAAAGAACATTTTTTAGTTTTTGGTTTATTTTTATAACAAAAATAACATAAGGGCAAACAAACAAATACGTGCAAAAATGAACAAAAATATATAAGACAAAAAAAACACAAAATAAAAAAGTAAAAAAATCTCAAAAGAGAAACTCACAAAACAAATAATTTATTTTAAACAATTTATTTTCAATTATAATTTTATTTATTTTTTTGATGATTTTACAAAGTTTATATGACTTTCTAAGAAATTTAGAAATTGTTTAATTTTTGTCCTTTTTATGAGTTTTTTGCTTTTTCTAATTTTTTAAAATTTTTCACTCTTTTCATTTTTTGGTGAATTTTCTTTTTTGGTTTTTTAGGAATTTTTTTATTTACTTTTTGTGATTTCTTATTTTTTAATGATTTTCTAGATTTTTGCGGGGTTTTATTTTTGTGATGTTTTTTTACTTTCTTGATGATGTTTAAAATAAATAAATAAGTGCAAAATGAAAACCAAATGAAATAAAACAAAACTTTAAATAAATTTAAATGAAATTAAAAAATGGAATTAAACTCAACCTCAAAAATTAGTCAACCAAAATCTTTAAAAAAGGACAAAGAAAATCCTTGCATAGGCAACATGCAGTGAGGATTGTGGAGGGAAGGTGCACAGAGAAAAAGGAAGAGAACTGCTTGGGTGGGGTTAGTTGTTAGAGAGAGAGAGAGAGAGAGAGAGAGAGAGAGAGAGAGAGAGAGAATTGTGTGTGTGAGAGTGTGTGTACGGGTGCGCACACTGCGTTGTGTATGTGAGAGTGACTATGTGTGTCTCTGTGTGTTTAATTTTTTTTTATTTTTAATTTTTTTTTGCCTTGATTTTTTACTTTCTTGTTTCTTTGTCTTTTTGGTTTTTACTTTTGAGAATGCTTTTGAGGGGGAGGTTTTTTGGATTATTTTTTAATAAAACAAAAAATTACACAAATCTAAAAGAGATTGCATACATTGAAAATAAAACCAAAAAAATAGTAAAAATATTACAAAAAGATGCAAAAGAGAGGGAATGAGATGGGGATGGAGTTGGGGGTCGCTTTTTTATTGAAAAACTAAAAATATACAATCATGCAAAAAAGTTTAAAAAAATTTTTAGTACTCCAAAAGTTACCCAAAGATGCCAAAATTGATATGAAATTTGCCAATTTGCAATGGGATGCTCTAGAAGACATGTTCAAATCAAGTTTTTTTGCTTTTATTATTTTTTTAAAAACTGAGCATTTTTAAGCAAAAATATGCTTAAAATTTACAAAAAATAGATAAAATTTTACCAAAATATTCTACAAGTTATGCAACCATGAGCACTTGGTAATGCAATTATACCTTTCAATGAATCATTCACCAAAGTGCTAATTAGAATTGAATCATTTAGGACCATTTTTATCGTGTTTTAACCTAATTCTGACCAGAAAAATTAATATAACTAGTGGTTTAATTAGAGAAATTTTTACACGCCGATATAGCACACTATCAAATCAACCTTCCAATCATTCTCTTTTGCACATCACTTCACTCATACAAATCAATTTGTGTAAACATGCACATTAAGCACAATCATTTAACAAGCTTCAACACACACACACACACACACACAATTTTGGAGGCATTTTGATGCAATTTGAGTCCTCAAAACCATAAACCATAGGTAATTTAACAGCCACAAGTACCCAATTTCTTTACATCAATCCATTAGCACCAAGATTGCCATACATTTGTACCCAAATGTGTGCACATTGCCTACACATAGGCACACACTAATGCACCTAAAATTGCTCCAAACTTGATGCACTTAATCTTCAATGAAACTTGTACACAAATTGTCAAATGAGTGGATTAATGCACTCACAATTGCACCAAAAATCATGTTGATTTTTCACTCCAGTTGACACCTACACACATGTGTGTGTACTTAGCAACAATCTCTTCACTGCAAATCACCTACAAGAATCAATCACCAAAGACTTATATGTAGCATCAAATCCATGGAAATTAACCACATATAATTGATGGGCACACATCTAATGCTAGATCTATCTATGTGTCGCATTAAAAGCACATGCAATTAGTGACTAATTAGAGAGGATAGTTAGTGATAATTCCTTTAATTACACACTCAAAATCATTCAAATCCACATAAAATTTTTGCAATTTTCTTTCAAAGGTGTGATATTCAAGCCTCTAATTGTTAGTCAATTAGTAACAAATTACCGATTAGTTAACTCAAAATAGGGGGGGGTTATACCTAAACCTACTCCTAAGCACTCATTCTTACTCAAAATTTCTCCTCCTAAGCTACCGTTTCCGACAATGGTACCAAATGTTAGCTCCCTTGAAGCATATATCTAATGAATGAAAAAAAATATCAATCCGGAGATGGTAGCAACCTTGCTAGTGCATGGAAGTATCACACCTGGGTGAGTGTGTAAGAGTAATGAGTAGAAAAAGGGTGGGTAAATCACGAGAGGCCATCTAGAATAGGAAGAAGAGAGAACTAATAAAAGGATGAGGTCATACAACAGGTTAACCCGTATGGTAATCATGCAATGGATTTGGTTGCATTCTCTACTAATCCTTCTAGGCACATCTTAAACACAAGCTCACCCAAGCTAGTGGAGTTACGATTAGAGTGATATATGCACAAATTTTAAACACTAATCATACACACAACACAATATGCAATTAAGATATCAAAAAGTGATTAATTCTTAATACACACATATTAACACACAAATACACAGCTTTAATGAAAAGCAAGAGAGAAGCAATAGGACTCAACCTCAATGCATACATTAACCGATTTGTGAAGCAAGTCCATGTGGCTCCAAGTTTCCACCTCCGTAGCCTTCTTCTTCTCCTTCTCTACTCTAGGTTATCCTCTCATAATTTTATCTCCCCTTTCACATGACCTACTGAGAGCGGATTTTTTGAGATGGGGCTCAACTCAAGGCTCCCACCAGACAACCACTCCGTGAGACCCTACACATGCATATTTCTTAGGGGCACCACCCTCTTTTATGGAGAAATAAGGAAACCAAAACAAACCATATACAACACACACACACACACACTCACACCTTCCTTATGTGCTTCAACACAAAATGCCCTTCAACCATTCAACACACACTCCTTAAGCAATCCCTTTGAACACTGCACAAACTCACATGCAAAGATTGATCTTCACCATATTAGTGCTCATATACTTCTAAGAAAAGCAAGAACAAAACCTCAAAACTCAAAACACCATAATGCACAAATCCTTGACAACTCCTTTCCTTTCCCAAAAGAAGAGACTACTTACACACATAAGGCGGCATGCATACAGAGCTCTTCCACATCTATGCAACCCCAAGACTTACTTACACACAACATAAGGAGAGAAGCCAAGCAAATAGACACCATGGTGCACAAAAAACTTTCTCAACAAACAAGCAACCCAATGAGCACAAAATATGAGAAGCTGCCAAGATAGGCTTACCAATTTTACATGCGTTTAGAGCAAAAGTGTGACGACGACACCCCAATTGCAACAATTTGTTGATAAAACCATGAGATAGATCATTGAACTTGATATCCTTGCTCTCATATAGAATCTACAATCCTTATTTAGGGATGAGTATGGTAAGAGAAATATTTGCAAGAGAATGGTAGCAATAGCATATTGATGCTCTCTCTATGGTGCTGCTTATGATAGCGAGCTTAGGAAATGGATAGGGAGACAAGAGGAGAGAGATATTAGGGCTTCCCTAACCTTAGAGGAGCTTATTTGCAGCAATGGAGTAGGTGTGTGTATTTTTGTGCTTGCCAAAGGGCCTTTTTATAGTTGTACAAGACCTTGGGTTAGGTTAAACTTGACTAGGGTAGGTAATTAACCATAGTTAGGTTCCCTTTTAACCATTCCTTCAATTATGCAAATAAGGGACTTATTTTTTTATTAAAAATATCCTTTTAAGTCGTGGAGGCTCCATAAGGGTTGATAATGTATGTGGGCCCCACCATGATGTCCCTCCAGTGGCTCCTGCAGAGTGTCCCCATCCTGTTTGTTGTGTCTCTGGAAGCATCTTGAGCCGACCCCTAACTCCCCATTGGTATTTTAGAATGTTGGAGAAGTCAAGAAAACTTTTCACCTTTGTGGTTTACCTGATTGTAACTTTGACCTGCAGTAACAGTGTCCGCAGCACCTTGTTTTCACCATAACTTTCAGCCTGTAACTCAGAATTGGGTGCTGTAAAAGGCAAAGTTGACCTTCTCAAAGTGTTTAAGCTGATTTTGGAGTGTTCCTCAAGTATACCCATGAGCTAAGGTGTTCAAGATGCATCCAAAACACCTTTTGAACCAAGTCTCCTTATAGGGGGCCCTTTAGCATGCATCCAAGGTGTAGCATGCTTTTTTCAAAAGAGAATCCACCTTAAACAAATGAGGTAGGCTCCAATAAAGTTTGATTTATTGGGGATATACATTATATTTAAGATTTGTTGACCAACACAAGTAAATGATCCAAGAGTTAGGTCACATAGTGGTGGGGAAGGAAAGGCCTACAAGGTTAACCCTACCCTTGAGAGAAGATGGGTAAGATAAGTGCCCATAAATTATTTATTTACAAATTATGGGATGTAGATAGCTATTTAAATTAGTAAAGGTAATTAGTTAAAATAATATGCAGTAAAAAAAACTAGGGGGGTAGAATTAAGTTTACTATTTACATTTAGCATGAAGAGAGAAATATGATGTAAATGCATAAAGATCTAAGAAGGGTAAGGTGTTTGTATGGAAAAAGGCTATTACGGAAAGAGAGAATGAACACTAGGTTAAAACTTTGATAAAAAATATATACATTTGAGTAGAAATGTAGTTCAAATGCAAGGTTACCATTTAACGCTACTCATATTAGCCCTCCCCCTTCATCTAGAATCATTCATGCTCCTAGATGAAACAAAAGAGTTTTTTCTTTTTTCTTTTCTTTCTTTTTTTTCTTCTTTTTTTTTCTTTTTTTTCCGATTTTTCTAAAAAAAAGGAGGAGTGATATACACTCTTTTACTGCATTAGACCTGCTTTTCATTACCTCAATCCCATAAATCGGAGATGGGAGGGTTGCCTTGGGTATGTTGAGATTCCAAGGCTAGTTCTTCTTTGCACATCAAAGCTTTAAAATAGGTGGAGCATTTGCCAAGCCGAAGGGAGCCATGCCAATTTGGAGCTTAGACGATGTAGGTAGATGACTTTCTATCAACGGATTGATACGTTGAAAGTAGGGCTTTAATCTCCATCCATTGACTCTGGTCTTGTGGAGTTTTCCTGATAAATCTGCTAATCTGTAACTACCATTCCCAAACTTTGTTTTTATCATGAAAGGTCCCTCCCATCTTTGCAAAAACTTTTTGTCAAGTCGAGTATCAAGTCGGTTATCATAGCGAAGAACCAACATACCTTCCTTCAATCCTTTCCCCTTGAGCTTCTTGTTGATTTTGTCCCTTTGGCTTGTGGCTTGGGCAATGTAATAGTCGATGGACTCTTCTCTATCAAGCTCAAGTCATTGAAGATCTAAAATTCTTTCCTGCAAAGCTTCTTTTGGCCTCTTTGCTCCCTGTGAGAGAATGCGTAGGCTTGCAATCTCCACCTCAGTAGGAAGGAGTACCTCCTGTCCATATACCAAATGAAAAGGAGTGAATTGAGTGGATACCTTGAAAGATGTTCTGTATGCCCATAGAGCTGCGGTCAAATGACGATCCCAGTCGTTTGGTCGATCTGCAACCTGCTTAGAAATGATCTTACATATCATTCCATTCACCTTTTCAGCCAACCCATTGCACTGAGGATAGTAAGGTGTAGAATGCAAATGTTTGACTTTTAACTTTGTGAAAAGATTATCTAGGAGCTCTGCTCTAAACCCTGGACCACGATCTGACAAAATCTCTAATGGTGTGCCGAATCTACTGCATATGTGATCAAAGATAAATTTTGATACCTCCTCGACTGTAATTCGTGTTGTACTTGCTGCTTCCGCCCATCGTGTCATGTAATCTACTCCCACAATGATGAAGACCTTCCCGGTAGATGTGCGAGGTAAGGGTCCTATTGCATCCACATCCCACTTCTCAAAAGGACCATACGAAATTATTGGAACTCGAGGTTCGTAAGTGAGTCGTCGATTTCCAGCAATCTGACAACCTTTGCATGACTTACACCAATGCTGGACATCACGGTGTAGACTTGGCCAAACAAACCCTGCTTGCAAAATCTTCCTGTTTGTAATATCATGAGAAAAATGACCCCCACAGACATCATCATGGCATGAAAAGAGGATTCTCTCTATTTCTTGAACAGAGGGCACCCTTCTTAGCACTAAATCTTTCTCTTTATGATACAGATCATCTCCTATGAGTTGGTAAGGAGTTGCCTTTTTTACCAACCTATGCCTTTGCACTTTATCCAAGTGTTTAGGGCACTCACCAGTTTGGAGGAAAAACATGATTTCCTTCAATTCCTCTTGGCCTTGGTACTTTGGTTCGTAAAGCTTCACACCTCCCACCATGATCTGAAGTTTCTCATTGGCGAGATAATCTGCTTCCTTGTTGAGGGTTCTCACAACATGATGTACCTGTGTAGCTTCAAAGTTCTTTATCAAAGCCTTCACCTATCTAAGCCACTCCACTAGAGTAGGGTTCTTGCACTTCCATATCCCTTGGATTTGCCTAATAACTAGTAAGGAATCACCTCTTATTATAAGTCTTTCGATGCCAAGTTTTCTGCATTCTTCAAGCCCCAACTTTAAGGTGACATACTCAGCCTCATTATTAGAATGAACATTTTCCAAGGTGATACCTTTCTTAACAAGAACTTCCCTTTGTGGACTTAGAATAAGAACCCCCCCTGCTGCCTGATCGTGTTGTCGTCGGTAAGCTCCATCAAAGCACAAAATGTGTGCATTGTCCATCTCCTCCTCATTATTCTGTGGTGTAGCTTTGTCTCCTGCCTTTGGTGACTCTTTCCTTTCTCTCACTTTGTATGTGAGAATGTCTGCAAGACATGCCCTTGTGCTATCTTCCACAAGAAAAGTGTATTCGAACTCTTGAAGTTCTAGAACCCATTTGGCTATCCGAGATGAGAGGCTCATGTGTTGCACAACATATGGTAAATTGTTTTCCATGGTGAGAATGACAAATGGTGCAGGAAAGAGATATGATCGGAACTTTCTTACCGCAAACATAATTGTGAATACCACCTTCTCCATATCGGTGTAGCCCTTCTCTGCAGCGGTCATGACTTTGCTTGCAAAGTATACTGGCCTCATGTAGCATGTTTTTGAGTCTTTTTGCATGAGAACTACACCGATGGCCTCCATTCCTACACATGGCGTGATGTAATATGTATCCTTTGGATTTGGTGGCATTATTGTTGGAAGAGAGTTGAGAATACCCTTTACTTCAGTAAAGCATAATTCGTGTTCCTCTCTCCATTCAAATGTGGGTTTGTTTGCTAGCTTGTGCAAAGGTGCAATAGCTTCCGCTAGAAGGTGAATGAAACGAGACATGTACCTTACTTTGTGGTTGAAAGTCATGAGCTCCTTGGTTGTCGTTGGTGGTTATAGTGACAAGAGAGCATTTACTTTTGATGGATCCACTTTAATTCCTTGCAAAGAAACCACATGACCTAGCAATACCACTTGTGACTCTGCAATGTGACACTTCTCAGGATTAAGCTGTCCCCCAAATTGATGAAGCCTCCTAAGCCCCTCCTCAACTTTTTGGCAATGAAGTCTTTGGCTACTATAGATACAGAAGTCATCCATAAAAACCCTAATTGACTTTCCAAAGAAGGGCTGAAAGACAAGAGTTGTAAACCTGATAAAGGTACTAGGAGCATTTGTGAGCCCAAATGGCATCACTCTATAGGCAAAGCAACCCCAAGGTGTGATGAAAGTGGTTTTTAACTGATCTTCTTCTGCTATTCTAATTTGAAAATACCCTGAATACCCATCACACATTGTGTAACATTCATAGCCGGCTACTTCGTTTAAGATTTCATCTTGGAAAGGAAGAGGAAAATGATCCCTCTTTGCTGCAGCATTGAGCGGTTTGTAGTCAACACAGACCCTCCATTTTCCGTTCTTTTTAGGGGTTACTACAATTGGGGACACCCACTCAAAGTTAGACACAGGGTAAATGAAACCAGCTTTGAGGAGTCGGTTAACCTCTGTCAAAAGTGCCTCTTGTTGTATTTTTCCTAGGCGCCTTAGCTTTTGAGCCACAGGTTTAGTACCTGGTTTTAATTCTATGCCATGCTCTATAACATCCACACCTCTAATTTGTGAGTAATCAGTGATAAACAAATTGGGATACCTCTTGAGCATATCGATGTAGGACCGATTCTCCTCAGGGGTAAGATCTTTTGCAAGCATCCTCTCAAAGTCTTCAAAGTGCTTGTGGTCACCTTTGTCATCCTTTGTTTGCTCCTTTGTTGGGTCAACCTCTATTGATGGAGTTTTTGATGTGTTGAAGATGATTCCCATTACCTCCAAAGATGATTCTTCTTCGCTATTGGATGTAGTGGTTGAACTTTCCTCGTCGCTTGAGCCAAAACTCTCTTCACTTTCTTCATCATCCGTGGTCTCATAGTTGATGTCGAGCTGCTTTCCTTCATGCCAATCGTATACTACATGTTGCCCCTTTTTGAGAATCAATTGTCCTCTTCCCCATTTTTTATCTGCATTCACAGCAATGAGCCAAGGCCTCCCTAGGATGATGGGATAGCCCTCCCCCTTGGCTGGCATAACATACATGTCCACACGTGCATCTATATTACATACAGAAACTTTTACATTCTCGATGATCCCTAGGCACTTCACACTTGCATTGTTGGCCAGCCTAGCTTGACAATTAGAGGATTTAGTGAATACAAGCCCTAGTCTATTCATGGCTCTTTCCGTGATCACACACATTTGTGCTCCACCATCAACATACACATTGGATACCTTCCTACCCCTTACAGAAGCATCTACAATAGGTTCCACATCTTGTTGTGGCTTTAAAGTCAATGCCTTTACTGTCACCTTTTCTTTCTTTCTTGGGAGTCTTGTGCTTACAAGTTTGGACCAGTGCTTTCTCACCTTGGGTGATAGATGTAGGAGTTGAGGCCAAGAAATATTAGGCTTTTGAGTTTGCAGATCTTCTAAGATGTTGTAGGGTTCCATATTCTTTCCTAATGGAAAATCGTTGATGCCGATCTCCCTTCGCCTTGACCTCTGCTTCTTGCCTCCTTCCTCCTTCTTTGACTTTTTCTTTCTCTCCTTCCTTGCAGGTTCTGACTCTTCATTCCTTGTGTCTTCATCCTTGTTGTGTGCTCTTGTGCGCTTTTCTGCTTCTTGCCTCCTTCCTCCTTCTTTGACTTTTTCTTTCTCTCCTTCCTTGCAGGTTCTGACTCTTCATTCCTTGTGTCTTCATCCTTGTTGTGTGCTCTTGTTCGCTTTTCTGCTGGCATAACATCAAAATGTATAGGGCTCACCTCTATCTCCTCTTCCAGCTTTATGACGTTTACTCCTCTCTCTTCCTCCATTGGTGGGACAGGAGGGATGTTTGCCACTGGAGGTGGTGGTGGTCGACGAAGAATTTGCGGGGCTTGAGCATGCTCTTGCTGCACCATGAGCGGAGGGGGTCTAGGAGGGTATATGTCCCGTGGAAGCCTTTGAGGGTGAGGGCAATTATACAGGCCATGACCAACTTCATTGCAATTCCAGCATCTCAACTCTTGTGCTTGACGTCGTTGATTGCGATTCCCTTCTCTTGGTTGTCGTTGTTGGGGTAGGCCCTGCACTAGATTCAAGGTGAGACTCTCTAGTTGTTGAGTTAATCTTTGCAAGATCTCTTGTTGTGATCCTTCCCCTATTTGTGAAGTTTGGGCAAGAGATCCCCTAACTTGTGCTCCCATGCTTGGTGAAGAATCCCTCTCAATGACTTCATTTAGGTCCCTTGTTCTATGTGCTTGAAAATTTAACTTCTTGAATTTGACCATGGCCACCTCACGTGCTTCCTCAAATGTTGATGGGAATTTTAACTCTACCTTGGTCTTCAAAATTGGATACAAGCCAGCCATGAACCTATCTTTCTTTAGAAAGTTTGGTGCACCACCTTGGTTTTGTAAGGTAGCCTCCCATCTATCCCATAGGTTAAGGAAAACGGCCTCATAAGATGGGTAGTCTTCAAGGAATACCTGTTTATGTTGAAGTAGACACTTCCAAAGACCCTCTGGAGTGTCTCCTTGCCCAAATTTGGCAAGAAAAATTGCACATAGCCTCTCCCAATTGGTTTTGTTTTGAGGTTGCAAGGCCTCGTACCATGCCTTAGCCTCCCCTTTGAGAACGAGTGGAAAAGCACGCAGCTTTACCTCTTCTTGATCTCTCCCAGAGATGAGGTGTGCCATCTCCAAATTATCCAGAAATTCTTGTGCATCCTCACCATTTTTAGAATGAAAGGTAGAAAAAGTGCTTGACATTTTTACAATACAAGGAGGCTTGTGTACCACAAAGTTTTGACTACGATGAGTGATCACATCAAAATGAAAATATATACATCAAGTGTTAGTTCATAATTTATCATAGGCAAAATAAAAGGGTTGATTGAGGCATTAATTTCATTAACGCGAGTGGGTCCAAAAATTCTCCTAATGGTTGCTTGAAATCTAAATTTTGTAGCAATTATGATGTGCACAGAGTGACGAGCTATGGGTGTAAAAGGAGAAGCAGCTCCAGGTTGGTTCATGTGACAATGTGTTCTCCTTTTTCTTTCTCTTCAAGAAACTTTCCTTTGAGTGGATCGCTATCTAAGCGCCTCTTGTCCCTGCCTCAAAACAAAATAAAAACATGGACATCAAATGAATCATCATAATTAATGAATGGAAGAATGATGGGATTTGGAGATGCCAAGATTTCACCAAGTCTTTCTGCTCCAAACATAAAAACAATGCGTTGTTGGTAAAAAAAATTGTGATCTACACAAATGTTATTCTGATGCGTTGTGAAAAATGAAAAGCATATGGTGCAACTCTATTGTTCATGAGGAGAATAGAAGGCAATTAGGATAGTTCCTCTGTGGGGGCACCACTTTTATGAGAGCGGATTTTTTGAGATGGGGCTCAACTCAAGGCTCCCACTAGACAACCACTCCGTGAGACCCTACACACGCATATTTCTTAGGGGCACCACCCTCTTTTATGGAGAAAGAAGGAAACCAAAACAAACCATATACAACACACACACACACACACACACACACTCACACCTTCCTTATGTGCTTCAACACAAAATGCCCTTCAACCATTCAACACACACTCCTTAAGCAATCCCTTTGAACACTGCACAAACTCACACGCAAAGATTGACCTTCACCATATTAGTGCTCA
Source organism: Adiantum capillus-veneris (assembly GCF_014529385.1). Lineage (NCBI taxonomy): Eukaryota > Viridiplantae > Streptophyta > Polypodiopsida > Polypodiales > Pteridaceae > Adiantum > Adiantum capillus-veneris. Next base: position 128,677,041 of record NC_140950.1, on the reverse strand, counting down.
TATACTTCTAAGAAAAGCAAGAACAAAACCTCAAAACTCAAAACACCATAATGCACAAATCCTTGACAACTCCTTTCCTTTCCCAAAAGGAGAGACTACTTACACACATAAGGCGGCATGCATAGAGAGCTCTTCTCCATCTATGCAGCCCCAAGACTTACTTACACACAACATAAGGAGAGAAGCCAAGCAAATAGACACCATGGTGCACAAAAAACTTTCTCAACAAACAAGCAACCCAATGAGCACAAAATATGAGAAGCTGCCAAGATAGGCTTACCAATTTTACATGCGTTTAGAGCAAAAGTGTGACGACGACACCCCAATTGCAACAATTTGTTGATCAAACCATGAGATAGATCATTGAACTTGATATCCTTGCTCTCATATAGAATCTACAATCCTTATTTAGGGATGAGTATGGTAAGAGAAATATTTGCAAGAGAATGGTAGCAATAGCATATTGATGCTCTCTCTATGGTGCTGCTTATGATAGCGAGCTTAGGAAATGGATAGGGAGACAAGAGGAGAGAGAGATTAGGGCTTCCCTAACCTTAGAGGAGCTTATTTGCAGCAATGGAGTAGGTGTGTGTATTTTTGTGCTTGCCAAAGGGCCTTTTTATAGTTGTACACGACCTTGGGTTAGGTTAAACTTGACTAGGGTAGGTAATTAACCATAGTTAGGTTCCCTTTTGACCATTCCTTCAATTATGCAAATAAGGGACTTACTTTTTCATTAAAAATATCCTTTTAAGTCATGGAGGCTCCATAAGGGTTGATAATGTATGTGGGCCCCACCATGATGTCCCTCCAGTGGCTCCTGCAGAGTGTCCCCATCCTGTTTGTTGTGTCTCTGGAAGCATCTTGAGCCAACCCCTCCACATGCAAGTGGTTTTTAACTCCCCATTGGTATTTTAGAATGTTGGAGAAGTCAAGAAAACTTTTCACCTTTTTGGTTTACCTGATTGTAACTTTGACCTGCAGTAACAGTGTCCGCAGCACCTTGTTTTCACCATAACTTTCAGCCTGTAACTCAGAATTGGGTGCTATAAAAGGCAAAGTTGACCTTCTCAAAGTGTTTAAGCTGATTTTGGAGTGTTCCTCAAGTATACCCATGAGCTAAGACGTTCAAGATGCATCCAAAACACCTTTTGAACCAAGTCTCCTTGTAGGGGGCCCTTTAGCATGCATCCAAGGTGTAGCATGCTTTTTTCAAAAGAGAATCCACCTTAAACAAATGAGGTAGGCTCCAATAAAGTTTGATTTATTGGGGATATACATTACATTTAAGATTTGTTGACCAACACAAGTAAATGATCCAAGAGTTGGGTCACATAGTGGTGGGGAAGGGAAGGCCTACAAGGTTAACCCTACCCTTGAGAGAAGATGGGTAAGATAAGTGCCCATAAATTATTTATTTACAAATTATGGGATGTAGATATCTATTTAAATTAGTAAAGGTAATTAGTTAAAATAATATGCAGTAAAAAAACTAGGAGGGTAGAATTAAGTTTACTATTTACATTTAGTATGAAGAGAGAAATATGATGTAAATGCATAAAGATCTAAGAAGGGTAAGGTGTTTGTATGGAAAAAGGCTATTACGGAAAGAGAGAATGAACACTAGGTTAAAACTTTGATAAAAAATATATACATTTGAGTAGAAATGTAGTTCAAATGCAAGGTTACCATTTAACGCTACTCACTACAATTCACTTATATGCCGAGGGTTTTAAAAATGAATGGCCGACCGCCCAAGGCACATAGTGTAAATAGTAGATACAAGTTGGAACTTGTAGAGAGCCCATCAATCTATTCATAGTAAATAAAAAATTATGCGCATGGAGAAGGTGAAAAATGGATGATGGTGTTGGATGCTTCCACGAGGCAAGATTCAATTTTTGAGAAATGACAAAGACAAAGCCAAGCTTGATGAGGATAGCAATGATTGCAGTTCTATCAAGGACAATGGAATGGCACACATGGAGGAGGTCAAAACGGCCTTAGATCTTGATTTCTACCTAGGTGGTGGTTGTCATGACATGCTTCAACAAGATAGAGGCCCCTGAGTGTTAGATAGGAGTAATTTGAGCTCCCAATATTTGATTTGGACCTGTGTGTTATAGTTCAAGGCACAATGCATTTGGAAAGGAACCAACATGGCATATACAAAATAGTATGACTGTGCGCACAATCTATTGTTGTTGGTTGCAAGGTTGTTCCAAAGTTTATTATCTTGTAAAATCTTGGGCGTGATGTGTTCATGTTTTACAAATGATTATGAGGATTCTTGGATGTAGTGGGGTCTATAGCTTTCTTTAAGGCAACTCGTGTTCAAGTTGGCATTCTTTTTGGTGACAAGTTGGTGGTTGCAAATCCTTGGTATATACAACCATTGGTTGCTTCTAGAGTGTCCATGGTAGCTTCTTCATTGACTCGATCTTTCTACATATGTCCACTATGAGCTGCAAAGAGGGTGGTAGAGTTTATGCATCTCAAGTGAATGTGCAATGTGTTCCTCCCATTGTTTATTATGTCTTTTAGGTATTTATTCTATTTATTTGATAGGATTCTAGGTAGGGCAATTTCTAAAGGATACATAAGGACCCTAAATTAGCATATAAATACACCTCAACCCCCATAATCTAATCATCTCTTTCATTTCTATGTTGGTTGGCTATAAACAAGTCTCTCTCTCTCTCTCTCTCTCTCTCTCTCTCTCTCTCTCTCTCTCTCTCTCTCTCCGAACTCCGAACTCCGATTTAGGTGATCTATAGCCTCCATCAAAGAGCACGAAGCCCTCTACGCATTGATGTAAAGACAGAATTTTTTTGTGTAATGGAAGGCTTTGATGTAACAGCATCTCAGAACTGAAAAAACTGTCAAAACTTTGCGTTTTTGTTGCCGAGTTGAAGGCAATGTTAGACAAAACTCGCAAGGGTGGAAAAGCCACACTCGCCATGGAGAATGATGCAAAATCTCCAAGGAATTTGGATGCTAATCCAACCACATCATCTACAACAACGGAAGCAATGATCATGGCTTACTTGATCTCATTACAAGAAACCGTCAACAAACAAGGTGAAGAGTTGCGCTCACTTGCAATGGAGAATGGTACTTTAAGAGTTCTCGTTGTGGAGAATGAGCACCTCAAGAAGGTTCTTGAAATGCAAACAACACGCTTGATGCATCTTGAGAATGAAGTTCAAGAATGTAAACGCTCTCTTGTTGACATGAATGTATTGAAAGAGCGCTTGAGCAAAGTTGAGAGTGATCATGTATTGAAAGAGGAAACAATAGATACAATACGACATGATGTATGTGAGATGAGAAATGCATCCAAATCATGGGCTGATATATGTAAGGATAATGTGGTTTCTACATCTCCTATCATGCAAGCCGTTGTCCAAGCAAAGAATGTAGAGAATGTGGACACTCAAGAATTGCACGAACGACAAAAACGCTCAAAGAACATCGTCATTCGTGGAATCAAGGAGGAAAGCATCGAAACACCCCAATCTCTTGCAGTTGCTATTGAAGAGTTTTTTTCTACACACTTTGGCATGTCAGGAATCATGGCTTATGGTGCACATCGAGTTGGAAAACAAGGAGTCCCTCGCTCGGGAGAAAGACCTATTGTATGTACCATGGCTGATGAGGTAAAGAGAAAGATCATCCTTGAAAATGGTTGGATCTACCTCAAAGGAACAGGTTGTAATGTTGACGGGAGCAAAGCGAATCCCGAACCCCGACGGCCTCTAAAACACCGGGGACCGAATGGCGCGCCTCGAGCCTGTCATGGTAAAGCAAACAAGGGGCACCACCTAGCTTCAGCGGCTAGGACGCAAACAACACACCACCATAACAAAGTTTTCATCCAAGAGAGATGGATGCTTGGGAGTAATGATGAAAACGAAAGGTAATGAGATCAAGTGAGAGAGAGAGAGAGAGAGAGAGTGAGGGAGGGGGTATAGCGGCTTAGTACTTAGGCATCACAAAAGGATGGCGAATCCGCACACCCTTCACATATACACAAGCTCACTCCAAAACACAAGACTAGGTGGCGATTCCGCACACCTCACATGGGCAAAACATTGCAAGAAAACATACTCACAAAACCTAAAGTTTTATTTAGAGAATTAGGCGATGAAATGGGGAGCATAGGGTAGGGGAATGAGAAGGGAGAGAGTGGTAGAGCACATGGCGGATAGGTGGGAGTTGATGGCGAAGACTCGCACGAGGATTATGGCCATCATCCTTCATCCTTCATCTCCCATAGCCAAGGGTGTAGAGGTCATGCTCAAGACAAGCATGGTGATTGTGGTGATGGTGTGGGTGTGGGTGTGTGTGTGTGCACTAGGCACACACAGTGCATAGTGTGTTCTTTGGTGATGTTGTGTGTATTTTGTGTGATGGTGACCCCTCTTTATATAGGGGAGGAGGGGGGGGAGAAATTCTAGAATTTAGAAATGAAGAAATCATTATCTACATAGGCCATGTGACTGTGGGCCCCACTTGTCTGGCTGTGTGTATATGTGTCAGAACAGCAGTCTCATGAGAGAGACTAAGAGAGAGAGATGGGTTGATGAAAAAAAGGTGAGAGGTGACATGGAGAATAAAGTAATTACAAGAGGGGAGAGAGGGGAGTGTGCTCAGAGGTGAATCTGTGTGCAGATGTGTGTGAACACAAGAAAAATCAGGTAACCACCGGGTGGGGATGGGTCTGTGGGCACCTTTTTCAGTGAAACTGAGTGTGTGTGAGTGTGGGGGAGGTTATTTAGCTACAAGACAAGAGACATGGCGCCCTTTTGAGAGAGAGGGAGATATTTGGGTCATGGGATATGATAGGAGAGAGAAAGAGGGGGTGGGGTATACTATTTTGGAAGATAGGGTAAGTTGCATGTGAGTTAGGGTGCATTATTAGTGAGTTAGAATGCATTATTGGTGAGAGGTGGGGTAGCTTGAGGGGAGAGAGAAAGGAGAAAGGACAAGGGGAAGAGAGAGGGGGTTGACCTTTTGAGTGGAGGAGAGGAAAAGGGACACACGACGGGGCAACAGTGAAGAAAAAAGGAGGCAAGGTGGGGATGGGCTGCCCCGCAGGCATGAGGTGACCTATTTTACCTTTCTCATAGATTTACATAATCATACTTTATTTTTTTCTTACTTTTTCCAATGTCTTTTATCACTCCCTCCCTAAGAGGGGATTTTCATGGGGTGGGGACGAGAGAAGAGGGGTATGGGAGCTTGGCTTGTGAAAAGCCCCCATCATTAGCCCTCCCCTTTTGGCTAGAGGCATTCATGTCTCTAGCTCATCTGTTTGATCATTATCGTCGGAGGTGGCGGCTGATGGTGTGTCCTCATCTGGAATGTCAATAGGTGGAGCCTGGTCAAATCGAAGAAAATAAAGTTTAAGTCGCCAACCATTTACCCTGGTTTTATGAAGTTTTCCATCAGCCTCCATAAGCTGGTAGCTTCCATTGGCATACTTTTTCCTGACGATGAAAGGACCTTCCCATCGGAGTAGGAGTTTCTTATCCTTGCGCGTGTCGAAGCGATTGTCGTAGCGGAGCACCAACATTCCTTTCTTCAATTCTTTTTTCCGGAGATGCTCGTTAAAGCTAATCCGTCTATGCTCTGCTTGTGTTGCATAATAATTTATTGCTTCTTCTCTGTCCAGCTGCAGTCTTTCCAAGTTGATGATGTGATCTCTCAAATGCATGTTGGGCTGTTGAAGCTGGCTTGCCATTACTCTGAGACTTTGTAGTTGCACTTCAATGGGCAAGATTGCTTCCTTACCAAATACTAGATGATACGGTGTGAATCCCAAGGATGTACGAAATGAAGTTCTGTAGGCCCATAAAGCTGGTAGTACATACTTATCCTAGTCTCCAAGATGATTATTTACCTGCTTGGTAATAATTTTAGAAACCATTCCATTTACCTTTTCAACTAGGCCATTACATTGAGGGTAATATGGTGAAGAGTGCCTCCTTGTAATGCCCAGTTTCTTCATTAATTCTCCTACCAAGTCTGCTCTGAAACCTGGCCCTCTATCAGAGATGATCTCTAAAGGTGTGCCAAACCTACAGCATATGTGTTCGTAGATAAATTTAGCTACCTCTATCGTTGTGATTCTAGTGGTGGCTGTAGCCTCTGCCCATCTAGTCATGTAGTCGACCCCCATGATAATGTAGAATTTTCCTGAGTTGGCCCTAGGTAATGGCCCAATGGCATCGATGCCCCATTTTTCAAATGGGCCATATGAGAGAATAGGTGTCTGTGGTTCAGCATAAGTGACCTAGTGCCGGCCTTTTGACACAACTTACTTGTTTTGCACCAGTGGTGTACATCACGGTTGAGGCTAGGCCATATGAAGCCTGCTTGCAAGATTTTCCTACTTGTTATGTTTAGGGCAAAGTGACCACCACAAACCCCGTCGTGACAGCTAGCAATTACTCCCGTGATTTCCTAAGAGAGAGGGACCTTCCTGAGTATTTGGTCCTTACCCTTATAGTACAAACCGTCATTGATGAGTCGATACCTTGTGGCCTTCCGCGTCAGCCATTGCTTCTGTCCCTTTGTTAAATCTGATGGGCATTCCCCTGTTTCCAAAAAATGCATGATGTCAGGCAAGGCATCACTTCCTTGAAATAGAGGGAGCTTTAGTTTTATTGCTCCAACCACCACTTCCTGTAGTCTTTCACTTGCTAGGGCATCTGCTTCTTGGTTTTGAGCCCTTGGGATATGGTGTATTTGAACTTCTTCAAACTTACCCAACAAGGTTTTTACACCACTTAAGTGAGTCCTTAAACTAGGATTCTTGCATGTCCATGCTCCATTTACTTGCCTTACCAGAAGTAGAGCATCCCCAAATACATTAAGGCGTTGTACACCTTGCGAGACACACCATTGTAGACCCTTGGTTAGTGCTGCATACTCAGCTTCATTGTTAGAATGTGAATCTAACAATTGGCCCAACGAAAATACCTTTGTCCCTTTGTCATCAAAGACCACTATGCCTGCAGCTGCTTTGTCGGGCGCTCGCTTGTAGGCTCCATCAAAGTAGAGAGAGTATGCTCCTTCTACCATCGGTGGTACTGGAGGTAATCGGACTTCTCCTTCCTTAGATTGCTTCTCCTTCCTTTCAAAGACTTGGTAGGTCATGAGTCCCCCCAAACTTGCCCTTGTCGTGCTTTCTACCTGTACCGTGTAGTCAAACTCTTGCAGACGAACTAGCCATTTAGTAATTCTAGCAGACACATCCATGTGTTGTATAACATAGGGAAATATTTCATCCGTGGTTAGAATCACTAATTGCTTAGGCAGCAAATATGACCTAAACTTTGTAGTTGCAAATCTAAGAGCTAGGACTAAGTGTTCCACATGGGTGAAACCTTTCTCTCCTGCTCTCATCATTCGACTAGAGAAGTAGATTGGCCTCATGAAAGATGTCGTCGTATCCTTTTGGAGTAGCACAGCCCCCAATGAGTCATCACCAACACTTGAGGTGACATAGAATTTTTCATCCCACTTAGGTGGTGAGATAGTTGGCAGAGTGGCTAAGACCTCCTTTACCTTGTTGTAGTGATGTTCGCTTTCCTCGTCCCAAGTGAAAGTTGATCTTTGAGTGAGTTGTTGCAGTGGTAGAACAAGTTCTGATAGTAGATGTATGAATCTACTTAAGTACCTCACCTTCTGTAGAAAAGAGACCAGTTGGTGCGGTCGTTGGTGAAGGTAGGGCTATGAGTGCGGACACCTTACTTGGGTCGGCGTTGATACCTTTTGCTGAAATTTCATGGCCTAGTAGAATGACTTTACTCTCCCCAATGTGGCATTTATCCACATTTAATTGCCCACCTAGGCTCTGCAACCTGGCCAAACCTTCAGTTACCTTTTCTAAATGTGAAATACGGGAGCTATATATACAAAAATCATCAATGAACACTCTTATGGATGTTCCAAAGAACGGTTGAAAAACATATGTGACATATCTTTAGAATGTGGCACGTGCATTTGTGAGACCAAATGGCATAACCCTGTATGCAAAACAACCCCATGGCGTGATAAAAGTGGTTTTTAGCTGATCTTCCAAGGCTATGCGTATTTGAAAGTATCCAGAATAACCATCACAGACGGTATAGCATTCAAAACCCGCTACTTCATTCAGAATTTCATCCAAGAAAGGGAGAGGAAAGTGGTCTCTCTTTGTAGCTGCATTTAGTGGTTTGTAGTCAACACAGACCCTCCATTTACCATTCTTTTTAGGCGTCACCACTACGGGTGACACCCATTCTGAGTTTTCTACAGGATAGATGAATCCCGCCTCCAGCAGTTTCCTTACCTCGGCCAAGAGTGCCTTTTCTTGTATGACCCCCAATCGTCATAGCTTTTGCACAACTGGTTTTACCCCTTCCTTCAGCTTAATATGATGTTCCACCACTGTAATGCCTGTGATTCTTTCATAGTTGTCAATGAACAGGTTAGGAAATCCCATCAACATTTGCAAAAAACTATCTTTCTCCTCAAGTGTTAATTCCGTAGACAACATACCCTTCAACCTACTTCCTCCTAGGCCAGGTGATTTTCTCTCCTCTTCATTGGGTTTCCCTTTTGGTGATGGATCACCAGTTGTGCTTACCCTTTGTGGATCCTTCATAATGATACCCATCACATCATGGAACTGTCACTTTCGTCGGTGGATGTGGTCTCCTCCTCAGAACTGGAAGATTCGCTAGTGGTTTCATCTGCCGATGTTTCCAGATTTATTTGCTTCTGCTTGCCAATCCTCATGTCGTAGTAGATTGTCTCCCCTTTCTTACCGGTCATGCGTAGAAGGCCAGTACCCCAGTCCTGTTTTGCCTTCATGGCCATCAACCATGGCCTTCCCAAAATTAGTGGATAGCCCTCCCCCTTAGTAGGCATTACAAAAACATCTACCTCTACCTCAGTGTTGAAAGCTTTGATTGTCACGGCACTTACCACACCCACACACTTTACTTTTGCATTGTTTTCCATCTTTGCCTTGCATGGAGAAGGCCTGTCAACCTCGAGCCCTAATCGAAGCATCATAGCTTCGCTCATTACACAAATTTGTGCACCTCCATCAATGTAGGTGTTTCCAACCCTCTTTCCTTTTATGTTTACGTCGACAATTGGAAGGATGTCATCCATGTTGCATCCCAAAATTGCTCCGGCTACCTTTGTTTTGGAGCGTCTTGTACTTACCATTTTAGACCATTGTCGCCTTACTTTTGGTGCAAGATGTAGCAGCTGTGGCCATGTACTCTTCGGTCCTTGCTCTGCCACATCCAATGTTAGATCATAGGGCTTAGAACTTTCCCCTAGCTGGAAGTCGGTGATGCCCAATTTCTGTCGTGGCCTGGATGGCCTCTTGCTAGTTTCTCCTCTCATGCTTCTCTCATCATCTGATTGTGTAGCTTTCTCCCTCCTAGCTCTTTTCACAGTCATGGCTTCAAGTGGTTCTAAAAAGGTTACCTTCTCCTTACCCTTGTCCCTCTCCTTTGCTCTGGGTGGATCCACTACTATGGCTTTTCCTTTCTCTTCTAGCCTTATGATGTTTACAGGGCGATCAGGTGGTGGGGCTGGTGGAAGAGGTGGGATGGATGCTTGTAGTGGTGTCTGGGGTGGACGTAGAATTTGTGTTGGTGGGGGTGGTGCTCGGGGTGGGGGTGTTCTTTCTCTAGGGGGTGACAATTGGTTCCTCCTACCTCCTCTATCATAGTTTTGTCGTGGTTTGGGACGGTAGTACATACCGTGACCGTCTTCTCCGCAGTTGTAGCAATGATACTCCCTGTTTTGTCGTCGTGCTCTTCCAGGGTCTTGATCTCTTTCTTGACTCCTCCCTTGTTGTATTAAGTGGACAGACAAATTCTGCAGTTGGTCAGTAATATGGGCCAACATATCTTGTTGGTCATCTCTTACCCCAAGAGCCGGTGTTGGTGGTGGAATGGTGGTTGTCGTAGTTGCTGGTCGACGCGATGTTCCTGATTTTGTTGACTCGATTTCTTTGGCTTTCATTCGCAGCTTTTTGTCTTTAAGGCGAGCAATCTCAACGGCTAACTCGTACGTAGCCAGGAATCTACCTTTCACCTTCTCCTTGAGAAGCGGCCATAAGCCATGCGTAAACCGATCTTTTTTTAGGAAATCGGGTGCAGCTTCCCCCCTAGCCAGTGACTCAACCCACCGTTCCCACAAATCCACAAATTTGGACTCATAGGTAGCATATTCTAAAAGACCCTCCTGCTTCAAGTCTCTCAACTTGTCCCACAACTTTTCTGAAGTGGTACCTCCCCCAAAGCGCCTCTTAAAAGCGGTTTTTAAGGGTTCCCAGTCATCCTTGGTTACTTGTGGAAGTGCATTGTACCATGATCTAGCTTCTAGCTTCATGAGATGCTTAAAGATTCTAACCCGGGATTCATCCGTATCTTTGTTGCTCACTACACACGCTACTTCAAAGTCATCTAGGAAGTCTGTTACCAAATCCTCCCCCTTCTTTCCTTTAAATGTTGGAAATGCTACACTTGCCATGATTACTAAGAGAGAGCTAGAAAGACACACTGCTTAACTTGCAAAAGTTTTTTTCTTCTTTACAAGGAGGCGTGTATACCCTCTTATACTAGGACATAGATTAAAACTTCAAACGGTACATTGCCTTGTACCAAAGGTAAGACAAATGGTTGATCTGATGCCAGAACCTCCAAAAACCGCTCCCCACCCGGCATGGTGTCAATGACGTGCTGGTAGTGAGCCTTCAAATCCAGTATTACCTTGATTGAGCGTACACGTGTTGGTATGTGTGATCTGTCTTGAGGTAGGTTGTACTGATTCATGTGAAGCTTAGAGGTGCTTAGTCACTGTCCAAGCTTGTGGGAGAGGGTGGTGTTCTTTCCTGAAACAAACTCAGTAGATCCCTAGTTTCTCTAGTGAGAGTGTGAGCCAATGCGTCCGTTATCTGTGCTGCAGCATCAGGTGCGACTTGAAAACTGACTGTGATAATTACCTCGGTGACTTGAGTTACCCGATTCTCAAAGTAGAATAGTGTTGATTCTCTATTGTGTAGAGCTCCTTCCATTTTGTTGTTGTGGGTTGGTTGTAGGTTGCGGACATGGTTTCGACCTTCTCCTTCTTCTTCTTGGCACTTGGCCTATGTATATCCATTGGGTTTGGCGTGTTGGTTGACTCTCCCACTGCAAATCGATTACCGTTACGCCTGGCACTCGAGCTTCGATGGAGATGCAGAGTTCGTCTAGTTGTTCTTGGAGCTCTTCTTCTTCTATCGTCCAATTAGCAAATCCTGCTAGCCATTCATCCATTCACAATAGTTTCGGGGTTTCAGTCTTGTAAACTGAAGGGTTTCATGAAAAGATCCTCCGTGGGGGGCACCAAATGACGGGAGCAAAGCGAACCCCGAACCCCGACGGCCTCTAAAACAACGGGAACCGAATGGCGCACCTCGAGCCTGTCATGGTAAAGCAAACAGGGGGCACCACCTAGCTTCAGCGGCTAGGACGCAAACAACACACCACCATAACAAAGTTTTCATCCAAGAGAGATGGATGCTTGGGAGTAATCATGAAGAGGAAAAGGAATGAGATCAAGTGAGAGAGAGAGAGAGAGTGAGGGAGGGGGTATAGCGGCTTAGTACTTAGGCATCACAAAAGGATCGCTAATCCACACACCCTTCACATATACACAAGCTCACTCCAAAACACAAGACTAGGTGGCGATTCCGCACACCTCACATGAGCAAAACATTGCAAGAAAACATACTCACAAAACCTAAAGCTTTATTTAGAGAATTGGGCGATGAAATGGGGAGCATAGGGTAGTTGAATGAGAAGGGAGAGAGTGCTAGAGCACATGGCGGATAGGTGGGAGTTGATGGCGAAGACTCGCACGAGGATTATGGCCATCATCCTTCATTTAGTTGCCCTTCATCTTCCATAGCCAAGGGTGTAGAGGTCATGCTCAAGACAAGCATGGTGATTGCGGTGATGGTGATGGTGTGGGTGTGTGTGTGTGCACTAGGCACACACAGTGCATAGTGTGTTCTTTGGTGATGTTGTGTGTATTTTGTGTGATGGTGACCCCTCTTTATATAGGAGAGGAGGGGGGGGAGAAATTCTAGAATTTAGAAATGAAGAAATCATTATCTACATAGGCCATGTGACTGTGGGCCCCACTTGTCTGGCTGTGTGTATATGTGCCAGAACAGCAGTCTCATGAGAAATACTAAGAGAGAGAGATGGGTTGATGAAAAAAAAGTGAGAGGTCACATGGAGAATAAAGTAATTACAAGAGGAGAGAGAGGGGAGTGTGCTCAGAGGTGAATCTGTGTGCAGATATGTGTGAACACAAGAAAAATCAGGTAACCACCGGGTGGGGATGGGTCTGTGGGCACCTTTTTCAGTGAAACTGAGTGTGTGTGAGTGTGGGGGAGGTTATTTAGCTACAAGACAAGAGACATGGCGCCCTTTTTAGAGAGAGGGGGGTATTTGGGTCATGGGATATGATAGGAGAGAGAAAGAGGGGGTGGGGTATACTATTTTGGAAGATAGGGTAAGTTGCATGTGAGTTAGGGTGCATTATTGGTGAGTTAGAATGCATTATTGGTGAGAGGATGCGCTGCCCCGCAGGCATGAGGTGGCTTATTTTACCTTTTTCATATATTTACATAATCATACTTTATTTTTTTCTTACTTTTTCTAATGTCTTTTATCACTCCCTCCCTAAGAGGGGGTTTTCATGGGGTGGGGACGAGAGAAGAGGGGTATGGGAGCTTGGCTTGTGAAAAGCCCCCATCAATTTATATGAGGATCGCACTATTATGCAACAAAATGTACGTCGCAAAGCATATGAGGAAAGAAGCAAGAAGGTTAAGGTATCACCTCAAGAAGAAAAGCCACTTCAGGAGGACGCAAGTCCACCCAACAAATAGGGACACATGATCTATGAGACCAACTCACGCTTGCGAATAAGCTTTTGGAATTGTAATGGGTATCCATGGAATGTGGGAATTGGCATTGATGAGCTTACCAATGACTCCGATGTGATACTTCTTGTCGAAACATTGGAGCATGATGCGCAACGAATTCTTGGATTTGACAAATACGATGTGCATTCTTTGATGTGGGCCAAAAATGCAAAGCAACGAAGAGGCCAAGGAGGTGTAGCATGTATGACCAAAAAGGGTTTGAAAGATGTTTCCATTGTCAAAGAAGATAAGTATAAACGCTACTTATGGCTGAAAATCAGCCCACCAAATGGTCAAGTCATGTTTGTGGCCGGTTGCTACATTCCTCACTATGACTCCAACTTTTATGCTTGCTTGAATATGGATAGAGATCAGCCCTTTGTTGAACTAAAGGAAGACATTGCTCATTACAAAGATCAAGGTGAAGTCATTGTTTTTGGAGACATGAATGCTCGCACAAATATACTACAACACGACACACAACAAGTAGACATGCCGCATGTCTCAAGAAGAATGGATGACTCATACATGTATAATCGAAGTTCTTATGATGCAAAAGAAGTGGATCACTATGGAAAGTCACTTCTACATATGTGCAATAGTACCAGAATGCTCATTGCAAATGGTGTATCTCTATGGCAAGGCACCAATGACTTTACATGTAGAAAGCACAACGGTGCTAGCGTGATTGACTATATGTTGTTCTCGGAAGCCACTCTAGAATGCATACAAAGCTTTACACTTGGTGAATGGAATCCGGAATCGGATCATAGGATGTTATGTATTGACCTCAAGTGTGGTAAACGGCCCAAGCATGTAGCCTCCAATCATGATGTGAATCATTTGTACCTACGTCTAGACTTCAAACGAGCACTTATATATGCTGATATGGTGGACCAAATGTTAAGCATGATAGAGCATCAAGAGAGCCCAACATTAGAATGCAAGTGGAAAGTTTTCAAAGAAGTAATTTTCTCTTGTGCGAAGGAATGCTTTTCGGTGAAACACATGTCTTGCAAAAGGTCTAAGAAGGGTAGCACCAAGAAGAAATGGTTTGACATGGAATGTAGTCAAAGCTGAAAACACTTGCTAAGATTGGATGCAATCAAAGACAAGGAAGTTTACTTGGAATGTTCACACACATACAAAGCACTTGTTCAAAAGAAGAGGAGAAGGTGGGAAGTCGAAAAACAACCTCTTTTAGCACAAGAGAAAGCAAATGCATGTGGCAAGTTTTGGCAAAATCTAAAAGGCAAGCGCGTTGAGAGCTTTGGTGACTTGACTCTTGAGGATATGTATATGCATTGTAAGAATCTCTATGAGCAACCCAATGTTGATAAGATGGAGTGTTGTAGCTCCCTTCCGTTTATGTCTCTCTTCTTTACCATTGAAGATGTATGCCGCGCGCTTGAGAAACTTGCTACTCGTAAGGCAGGTGACCTTCAAGGTGTCAAGACTGAAATGATTAAATGGACAAGCAAGAAAACACGATATTGGATATGCGATATGTTTAACCTTGCACTTCAGTATGGCATGCCTCATGATTGGAGTGCAAATTGGATCAAACCTTTGCACAAAGGAGGAGATGTAAACAATGTGAACAACTATCGCACTATAATGGTTTGTTCTTTAATGGCAAAGTTATTTGGATGTATCATGGAGATGAAGATAAGTGAATGGGCTGAAAATAATGGCAAACGTGCACTTGGCCAAGCAGGTTTTCGAAAGCATCATAGCACTATTGATCACCTTGTCACTCTTCGAGTTCTTATGGAAGCGTCTCGATTGAAAGGAAAAAAGTTGTATTGTTGCTTTGTGGATTTCAAAAAAGATTTTGACATGGTACCACGAGGAAATCTTTGGAGACGTATGCAAAGCCTTCAAGTGCCGAGAGAATTTATGCATGCAGTCCTTCGCATCTACCAAAAAGTGATATGTCGATTACGTATGGGAGATGGAATTTCAGAATTTTTTGCAAGCACTATTGGTGTCAAACAAGGATGCCCACTTTCCCCAACCCTCTTTGGGCTACTCATTGATGAATTGGAATGCATGGTTCTTGACTTTATGCAGCAAGAAGGCATAGAAGAGGTTAAGATTGGAAATGCGGTGATCATGATTTTGCTTTATGCCGATGATGTAGTGCTCTTGGCACATACCTTAGAAGATGTACAAAAGCTTATGAGTGTCTTGGAACGCTTTTGCCTACATAGCGGGCTGATCGTGAATGGATCCAAAACCAAGGTTATGCTTGTAAAGACCCTCAATGATGAAAATCCATGCATTGTATATAACAATGAGAAACTTGAAGTGGTAGATCACTTCAAGTACCTTGGCCTTGAGGTTCCATCCAATCATAAATGGAAGGATTGTGCAATGCGTCGCTTGGAAGCCGGAAAGAGGGCCTATTATGCATTTGAGAACATGTGCAATGCAGGAGAGATCAAGTGTTGGGCTCTCAAAAGTACCTCTTTGACACATTGGTGACACCGGTGCTTCTTTATGGAGTGGAGGTGTGGGGTGGAAGCATCGGAAAGTCTACTTGGAAAGAGTTTGAGAATGTCCAAAAGCGTTTTCTCACCAACTTTCTCCAAGTCAAGACACAAACACCCTACATGCTCTTACTTCTTGAGTCCGGATTGCTTCCCATTGAGGTCTTGGGCATGCAAAGGGTTGTGGAGTACATGCGTAAGACACAATGTAGCCCTTTGCATCGACTTCCTAGAATCGCATATGAAGCAAGTCAAATGGTTCAAAAGACATGCAAGAGCAAAATACTAAGTTCGGGGTGGATGCTTGATATCAAGAAATGGTTTGGAAGATGGGATGCATGTCACTTGGTCAAGGATGCGTCGATCGACTCCCAAGTTAATGAGGCCTTCTTACAACACCAATGTATCACGGCTTGGGAGAAATCTGGAGGTTCTCGCTTCAACCATTACACCACACACGTTGCCCCAAACTACAAATCTCTCTTCTTCTCGGAACGAGGTAACCGAATCCATTCCTACATCCTTGAGCCCATCCCGTTGAGTGCGATCCGCACCATTGCCTCCATTCGTCTTAGCTCCCATTCTCTATGCTGCGAGACAGGACATTGGGGCACTGGCGAGGAGTGTCATCGACTTTGCACCTTATACCCTCGTCAAGTGCGAGAGAGTGAGTACCACACACTACTTGAGTGCTCAGCTTTTGACCACATTAGGTCCTCTTTTCCCCATATATTCAGCCATGATCTCTCCCTACATACCTTCCTCTCCCAACCACGATGTGGACTCTCTATTGCGACGCTCATTTCAGCCATTTTTGAGCATCGAGTCACTTATGAACTCCACTCACACCACGTGACATGTTCATTTGGTCCCATAGGTCATATTTGACCTCCCAGGACGATAATAGAACTATCTATCTATCTATCTATCTATGCTATTGCATGGTCAATTTTGACCCCAAAAAAATCCCTATATTGTTTTGTGAAAAGTTGTCTTGTTTCTAACCTTGAAGCTGACTTGTAAAAATGATGGTGTTGGGCTTCTTGTTGGTCCTTTCATATCTGGATTTGGAATTTCCTAGCACAAGTTATAACATGTTTTGTAAGTGGATTTGTTGTTGCGGACTTTTCACTTCTCGTAGAAAAATTTTTTGGCCTGTTTTTCATTCCTAGCTTGGATTTTAATCCTCTACATTACATGTTTGTAGCCTTACTTTCTAGCATTTGATTGGTTGTGAGTATTCTTTTTTATCTACCATTTCTCACATGTTGATGCTACATGTAGTCTTGATGCAAGTGGTGCATTGCATGAGAAGGAAAACTCAAAAGTTTCCTAATAGTCCTTGAATGACGCAAAGTTCTATATGCAATTTTTTGAGGGATGTAGTGCAAAAGAAGGAGGTTTAAGGGTCTTTATGCTTTTGATGGCATGGTTTCTCCCCTAGCAACTAGCTTCAAATGTTTCAACTCCCTTTCTCATTGATCACACATGAGTGACTTTAGTAGAACCTACTAGCGTAGGGCTACATGGTCATCACCTATTGCATCTCACGACAAGACGGATCCAAGATTATAATGTCAATCTTGGGAAGCAAGTGACTTGACTAGGGAAAATATGCATGCCAAGAGGTTGTCAATCTCTCGTTTGAACACAATACACTTTGATGAAACTGTCTATGTGCACTCTAACTTCAAAAAAATTGGTTTTTACCTCTCCAAACCAATCACACATCCACATGCAAAGATAATAGAAAATCAGCTTCAAACAACACCAAACTTAGTGGACATCATCCATGCATGGTAGGAAACACATCCGAGCTATCAAACCTAAATTTTGCTCACATAAAAAAATTTGTGTTTTATACTACCTACATTTTTGCAGGCAAATATGATGGTGGACAAGCCTACTAGGTTCTCTAAAGTGCTAGGAATCTGGTGCAATTAACAGAATCTCAAAACAATACTCAAATAGTGAGATATGTCACTTGGACAATTGTAGAAGTTGACACTTGAATCTCGTGAAATTATTGCAATGTAGATATCTATGCATAGAGCTCAATGAGACTAACCCATTGGTGCTCTCAAAGTTTTGATACAATGATTGTGTGGTGCGGTGCAAAGAGACAAAGACACAATAGAAAGCGAGAACACACAACGTACAAAGAAAGCCTTATTTGCTCAATTTCTTTAATAATAATTACATTTCAAAATTTACAAAAGTTTCTTTTTATACCCTAGATCGGGGTTTTTATGTAAAAGGGCTGGATTTACTTCAAGAATAGTATAAATTACAACGTGAGAGTTCATACTCCCAAATTCTTCATGATTACATAGTGAACAAAGGGCTAATGTTTTGGGAATAGGTTGTGCAAATATACATCCAATGGCAAAAGCAGAGGCATCAACATACACATGGAAGATCTTATTCTGATCTAGGGCCTTAAGGATAGGTGTTGATACCAATGTCTGCTTCAAGTTTTGAAATGATTCCTCACAATCTTCTGTCCAATCAAAGGCCACTATCAAGTCATAAAGAGGTTAGGCAATAACCGCATACATGTAGATATAATATCTGCAATGTTCCATAAACAATTGAACCTCTCTAACAAATTTTGGACGTAAAATTTCTACAATCACCTTGATTCTATCCATATCCACGGATATTCAAGGGATATTCCATTCAATGATACAATATGCCCTAGAATCTTGCCTAGCCTTACTATGAAAACATATTTCTCTGGGTTATGGTAGATTTGATAGGTGCGACATTTCTCAAATACCTTTCTTAGATATTCTCTATGGTCTTCGCGCAACATTGAACGTACACATAGACCATCTATATAGATTTCTAAAAATATTTGTAAAAGTATTCCCTGAAAGCATGAACCATCATTATCTGGAAGGTGGCAAGTGCATTCATCAACCTGAATGGCATCACAAAACATGTGAAAATCCCCCATTGGATAGAAAAAGTTTTCTTGTGTTGATCTTTTGCTATTAATATCCAATTGTTTCTAACCTAAAAGTTATATGCATGTTTGCAATCTACTTGTTCCAAGGCATGATCTATAATGGAAAAAGGATAGTTATCGCAAATAGTGGATGTGTCCACTTTTTTGAGATTCACACAGACTCTTAAATTATCGTTCTTTTTGGGCATTACAACAATTGGAGATACCCAGTTAGTGTGATCTATCTCATAAATGAACTTAGCTTCCTTCAACTTATCGATATCTTCCTTGATTTTCCTTGCAAAGGTTTCATTGTAAGTATATGGACATTGTCTCCTTGGCTTAGCATCTCGATAAAGGCAAACTGTATGTTGACAAATTTTTGGATCGTCCCCTTTTAAGTCCTTATAAGTCCAAGAGAATGCATCCTTATACTCCTCGAGTGTCTTGATCAATAACTCTTCCTCATCAGGAGCTAGATCAATAGAAATATATGTTGGCTTGGGCTTTTCACCTGGCTCTGCTAGTTTATCTTTTTAGCATCCTCAGGTCCATCATAATATTTTACTGGCTCTGCCTTTTCCCCAATGGGTTGCTCAGTAATAATCTTGTAGTCGTGAATAGTGTACTTTTTATAGTGGGAGGGTACACTCATTTCATCCTTCCCTAACTCATTCTCTCTCTCACTTTCCATCTCCATCATCACACCTCCTTCAAGGTCTGTTTCAAATCGTTATGTTTCTTTCTATTGTCAACTTTTGTCCATCGAGGATCACTCGAGTCATTGGTTGTCTTAGACATGTCCTTGGGCGGCCTTTTGCTTTTAGACTTTGAACTATTCTCTTGAGGAAGTGGAGGAAGTTTCTCTGACACCTTGTCCTTTATGCAATTGTAGGCTCTTGTAAGCATCAAGTAAGACCTCTTTCCTTCTACACATGAGGAATTCCAATGACCGAGCAAGGTTTTTTTAGCAATCCAATAATCGAGCAAGACAAACCAATCATCATAGCCTTACTATCTCAATTAATATTTTGCAACACTCAAGAAAATATAAGAGTTTAGTGAAAAATGACCTTAAAAAGGATTTAACTCAGTGGGCATAGACAAGGGATTTCAATGGTCAAGCAAGATTTTTTGAGGAAATAAAATTTGCATGGCAGGTATATCCTCTACTATTTTTCCCACTCTCATGATTATTTTACTTGTCATGTAGCAAAAACCCCACTTCCAAAAAGCAATTTCATGGTTTGTACCCATGCACTAGATATACTAATTAACACTCATAATATCTAGAGAATATTGCATTTAAGAGCGAAGTTTTTTAGATAAATAATAAAAAATAAGAGTTGCATCTCTTTTAACCCCTATGGGAGTTGGAGAAGGAATTTTAGTCAATTGCTCTAAGTTTCATGTGGTCACATCGTGTTTATGAATCCACATTTTTTCTCTACAAAAAGAGTTACTAGATACAGCATTACCTTTATTTTTCATTAAAAATTTGTCCAAGATATTACAAACCATATCATTGTAGGTTTGAAGCTTTGAAACCTTCAATACTAGCTAGCAACAAGATTTAACCCTCTTGGAAATTATGGGTGTTTCATTGAGCCTCCACAAGTACTAATCCTCTCACTAACACCTTGTTTTTACTTCCTTGTAAGCATTGAGCTCCCCACACGCTTGATGGGACACAAATCTAACATGCCATGTCAATATTTCCCTAGATCCATGTTTTGACTGATGTATTCTAATGTACATGATTCTCATACCATTGCGCTATAAAATTTCACTAGAATCTTACTTTTGCACTACTTCAAAGCCTATGTGGTGCCCCTTATGTGTTGTAATTTGGACTCAAACGACTATACCCCCAACTTTCAAACGCTTCTAAAGCTTCAAACTACTAGGTGTGATGTGGTTCTCAAAATCCTCAAAACCAGTCCGCTCGCCACGGACTCTTTTTAGGAGCTTTTGCTATACAACTTATTTGTTTATTTTTGAATGATTTTGTGTGTTTTTGGATGTCACGAGTGTGTAGTGTTTGATTTTTGTATGCTTCCATTGTCCCTAATTGTGCTCCTTGTTGCTATTGTTGTTGGATTATATTGTTTTCATTCATGGCATATCCCATCTCTCTGCATCACTCCACCTTTCTTACCAGCGGCTACCCTCTCCTCTTTGTTGGCTAATAAGCAGCCCACTGATAGACCGCTTTTGGCGTGTACAAAGTGCCCACCAGAGATCAAGGACCAAGAAGCCCGAGTCCATTCTCCGACATGAAGACAAGGTATTGAGAGGCAATAAGACTATCCGACGATATCTTATCAAGTTTAAAAATTATCCTTTTGAAGATGCTAGATGGATGCAATGCATACAATTAAAGGATGACCTAAACCTTGTCAATGCTTACAATGATTCCCTAGAGTAAGCAAATGTAAATACGTATAAATGACCAAAGTTTCTGTCTTATAAGACTCTCTTTACTTTATGGTGTGCAAATGTTAATAAGTATGCATGCTTAGGATCATGTTTGTGGAGATGACGTCTCCCGAACACCAAGTAGAGTTTATCACTCCACTATATGGAAGATTGATACAGACTAATGTGCAGACATGCTTGCGGCAGCTAAGTCTCTCAAGCACCAAATGGACTAGTCATCCATTCTGGAACGGTGTCTTAGGGTAAAATAGGGATCCTCTACTCGCTAGCAAACGGACTAATGACTAGGCTTTATCTTCTCTACCTCATAGTCGAGGACGACTATGATTTTAAGAGAGAGGTAATGTCATAAAAACTAAGATCTAATTCTTCCAAATGATTTTTTCATGTTAAACTGGTCATTTAATATGGGGAAGTACCAGGGGAGTAAAAGCTAGAATATTGGTAATGATACCAGACCGATCTCAGCAGGGATCCAAAGGAGGGAAAATAGGGATCCAAAGAGAGACAGCCTGCAAAAGAGCAATGTGCTTCAATGGGTCTTAAAAGACCTAAGGTTCAGCTCCATTAAACTTCCATAGGCTAAGGTTCCAAAAATTAACTAATAAGTCCAATGGCCAAAGGTGGAAAATATTGGATGGTTATGGGAAGACTAAAAAGTCTTCCCACATCCCTAGGAAGGAGGGGGCGACCCCTAATGGTAGGGGATGAGAGAGAAACACACACACACACATTCCCAAGCTCTCCCCAAAGGGAAGAATGGACACATGGCAGGCTCTAGCCCAATTGCCCCCAATCTCCCCTCAAATCCTATTGGATGGCCATAGAGGTGGACCAATGAGAATTAGGATAGAGTAAAATTAGTCTAATCAATTTAAAAATGCTTGATAAAAGAACCAATAGAAATTAAGCTCCCTAGAAGACTATTGGACAGTCTACCAAGGGGTCCAATGAGCATCCAACAACCCAATGGCTTGCTTGATTCTTATTGGCCAGAAGACTAAAAGGTACAATGAGAGTTTAAATAAATTATTTAATTACCTAAAGCTCTCACAAAAGGGAAAGGGGGACACATGTCACAAGGCTATCAATTATGCTTCTAGTTTGTGATTGGCTAAGCTTTGCAGGAGCCAATGGGAATCCAGCAAGTGCTAAAAGCAAGAGGGATCGCCCAAGTAGAGAGAGAGTTGGCATTTTTAGTCTAACACACTTTGTTACACACACACACACACACACACAACTTATGTGTTGAGCAAGAACTCCATCTCCTTCTCCAAGCATTGAGAAGTGGAGGCCTACACCAACAACTCTTGGCTATGGAATGCAAATCCAACCAAGAGCCAAGCTTCAATGGCATGCTCATCTCCTCTACCATGCTAATTACTAAGCTAAGCTATGCTAATAGAGTAATTATGTGAGGAGAATACTTCTTTCTCGCAAGATACATTTTTTTTCCTCTCAATCTTTCCTCATTCCCTACTAGCTCTCACCATTTTTGAAGGTGTGTGAGGTCTTGGGACTGAGGCTAGGGACACTAGGTGTGTTTTTCAAGCATAATCTGGTGCATGAAGATTCCATCTTCATTGAATCAACGAGTTTTGTCAAGGAACACAAATATTGTATTGTACAAAAGTCTCCTTTGATGGGAGAAGCTATAATACAAAGCCTTTTTGGAGGGGGAACCGGCTCCATGTAAATCCGGTCCTCAACTGTTGTCGATTGTTCTATTTCTCTCTCTTTTCAAGTATTGTCTACGCTAAACTAGCTAGGTGTAAATTGCTATGTTGCTTTCTCAAATTAAGTACTCTCTCTATGCTCATTAGGAACTTGTTCTTAATGAAATGCTCTCAATTTCCGCTACACACAAGTTACTACTGCATTAAATGTTACATTAGAGCCTCCTTGGTCAACTTGTTTAGAAATGAGCTCTTCTTTATATGAAAATCCTTCTATAGTTCCGCATTTCTCAGTCCTTGGATAAATATCAACATGAGTTGAGATTGAGTTGGTAACTCTTACATATGGTAGAGTTTTACCTAACATTTTAGCCTTAAGGCTACTTTTCTGACTGATTCTCTTTATTTCTGCTTGAATTTATGGATTTGTGAGACCATATTATGAGCTATCCCTCTTTGAAAGAATTCCTTGAAAAACTCGTCGAATACCTCCACCATTGACTCCAAATCTCTTTGTTCAATAGAATCAAACCAAGTGGTGGCATCCTCTTCTAGAGTTAATCCAAATCTTGCAAACTGCATAAGAAAGTATAGGACTTCCTCAACTCTAATGACACACAAATGTTGCCTGGTGATCCCTTGGATCCCTATTTCAAGAATATTTCCTGTTAACCCATTTTTGGACTTGAGAAGGTATGATCCTTCGATGATCCATCATTCTAAACATAGGATCCCTCATTCCTCCTTTATGTGCACTTTCTGGCCTAGGATAGGGTACATGTTCCTCCCCTAGGGGTTCTCCTAGTCCATAGTTCTTGATTGGCCTAACAAGTGGTTGTTCTTCTCATCAGATCCTTTCTTCTTGCTCTCGTTCTTGATGTGGTGCTTCAGCCTTGGTTGGATTTGGCATTCTTGTTTGACTCTTATCCTGGTACTATTGATGGAGTGGTGGTTTTGGTGGTGCTTCTAGCCCTAACATGGTTTGATATCCATCCCTTTTGTATTTAGGTCTGGTGTTTCAAACTGTTCGAGCCATGCTTGAAATGATAGTGGCAATGTTTATGAGTTTTGAGGGTTGGGCAATGGCTATTTATTTCATTTTGTGGTGTCATAATCCTCTGAGAAGGGATTTGTAGACTTGCTGGGGGTTTCTATAGGCTTTTGCTTCTCTTCCAAAGCGTGCGCCATCAGTTATGGCATTATCACTCTCCCTACATCTTCTGAGTGAATTGGCTCGTATTCTCATTTGTACTTATCAACAAAAATAATATGGGTTCCTGTTATCAAATCATACAAAATAGTATAAGGATTTTTCTATGCTTAGTTCATTCACATGGGGCTCCATGCACCGGTAGTAAGAGATGAATCTTCCCTCCTCATGCTTGTAACCAATATTTTCCTGAATTGTAGCCATTCTCTCTACTCTCTTGTCATGAATGTAGAAGGCTTTGGAAAGAGAGTTTAGGAGGTCTCCATACCGATTGTAATTTTTTGGGTCTTTGACAATGAGATAGTGATTTACCTCCTCATCACAAAGCCTATCACCATCGTCAATTACCATGATTACTGCCAATTCTCTCGCTGGTTGTTCTTCAATACAAATGCATTGACGTCCTTGAATATCAACATACATTAGGGCTCCATGGGCATTTTTTCCCTTTAGGAAGATTTCCGTGTATTTTGGTATGTTTAAGGGTTTTTGGGAGGTGCTACCCCCCATAGTCCCTTGCTATTGAAAACCTCCAAGGTGCTGATTAGCCATCCACTGATATGATCCTTCGGAAGAGGTGTCAGTATCACTGCCTTCTTCTATAATTGGTGCTAGCGGATCTATCCTTGCTTGGTTTTACACTCTCTCATGTCGACACTAAACTAACCTGATCTCCTACCACTCTTTGGTCTCTTTGAAGACACCTACCAGATCTCAAATTCATCAAATCTTTCACACACACAACTATCACCCAAACCTCTTACCTTAGAAATTTTCTTGTAGCTACTCTTTGCTCCCATTTGATTTCCAACCGCTTTCTCAACTTGTAAGGTAATTTTCATGCCAAAATGATCATCCACTTGTAGAATCCTTGATTTTGGCTATTTGTTCAAAACTTTGACTCTGCAATTCTTTATCAAACTAGTGATTCTCACTTAAGTGCTCTATAGTGTTGGTTGGTATAAATAGAGAGTTAATTTCAATCAAACAATTGTATATAAGGACTTGATTCCCTCTATGCACTGGTTTGAAAGGACAGACGGGATCCTAGGGTCACAAGGAAGACTTTTGGACCCCCAAATTCACAATCTGATTCCTAAACTAGGCCTTTAGATATCATACATATATAATGTCTAAATGCTCAGCTTCAGCCCAAACTTGAATCTTGTACTCTCCTTGATATGCTTTGTCCAAATCTAAGCTTACTTTAAAGTTCGAACACATGTAGGTAGGTCAATCTCCCCTATGTAGGCCTTGGTTGCTTCCAGCTTCTCCGGGAGGCTAACTAAGTCAAAAATGATCCAAGTTGGATGAAACATGATCCTTAAGCTTGATTTGTGGTGCTAAACACCCTGGTTTGCTCTGATGTCAGCTTTGGTCCCTAAAAATTCCATGTAGACATCATGCGTGTATGATGTCTATCCGATCCAAATGAAGTGAAACTCACTCTAGAGGTCTTCCACTACACAAGCAACTCACAGAACTTTTCCCCACAAGCATCCCCAAGTCTCTAGCACTAGTTTCCAAGCACTTTTACCAATTTTCATGCAAAGATATGCTTAGAATCACAATTTTCTATTTTTTTTCATTTTTGACACTCTATCTTTTGTCTTTTGGGTACCAAATGTTGGTTAAAACTTTGGTTTCAGTGTGTACTTAGGGTAAAACAAACATTTTGAACACTCTGGTGCAGTCTGTTTTGCCAAATTTGGTCTTTTGCTAAGCCTTATGACATCATATGTGTATGATGTCTAGAGTTGAAAAATTTTAATCTTGTCATCCAAATCTCTTGCATATGTGTTCTTTTATGCCCAACATCATTCAACCATGGACAATTATACATTGAAACTTGTTTATTGCATGTTATTACTAAAATCACCTTTTCAGAGATCACAAATGCAAACAAGCATACAAGCAAAAAATTATGTGATGTATAGCTCTAGATCAAAATCAGATCACTTACCTAAAACTACTCCTACACATCGTATGGGGTGTTGTACTTATGATTGGAAAATTTCTTCACTATCTCACACGGACTAGCTATCGTTTTTATCACCTCACAAATCGCTCACACACCATCTACATTAAAACACTTAAAACACAACTAATACTACCTATGGTGAAAAATCCAAGTGAGTCACACGCTCCCCACCACCTCTCCTAGATCTCAAGAGTTCAACTCCCAGATCCTACCTAAAATCAAATAACAAGACTCTAGTGAACCAGAGGGACTTTCGCCTCGTAGGACTAGTCTAAAGGTCACCTGCCTAGGGCTCTCACCCCTGGTAGTAGCGCCAATGTTGGCAGATATGCCACAAGAAGACGCTAGCACAACAAGAACGAGACCAACAAACTAAATGTCAGCCAAGGATGAAGCTTGATCTGTATGCATATGGAAACAAGTGGGTGGTTGTCAATCACCTACTCGACCTTTTAAGACAATCACTACTCAAGGAAATCAACATGAACATCCTATGTGCTCATGAATGCAACTCAACCTACAACTCTCACGCTCTCCGAATCAAAACCAAATGTGTTCGAAATGCCACAAAACTCATAGGGCACACTCTACTTACCAAGAGGTCACTACCTTATGGACTCTCACCTAATATCTTGCATGCAACCACTCCATGCGTTCAGTCTCGTCAACAATCATAAAAACACTCATCCTCTTGCTCTTTAGTCTTTTCTAGAATATTTTCTCTGTCATTACTCATGGTAAGATCTCGAATAGAAATCTTGTCCTATATGCACAGACATTGTACACTAGTCTCTAACTCCAATGCTACATCATTAGCCATTTTTTCACCATAATTGTCTTATTCTTGAATCACATTTATCATGCAAAATGGAATTAAGTCCATACCATTTTTATTGCAAAATCCTAGAGAATATATGACTAGATTATGAGTTCCTCTTTGCGATGGTAGGATCATGACATCAGATCTTTCCTCATTTTTTACTAAGTGGGAAGGCAGCTCCCTAAGTGTTTCTTCTCTACTATCTTATGATCATGCGGTTCCCAAGTCACCATACGTGGAATGCATTTCAAATTCCATCATGCCCTTATTAAGCTTGACTTTTGCAATAGGTGCAGATTCCCATTGACGACTTCCATCTCTAGCCTTCCTAACTGCATCCCAAAGTTCTTCAGGCCAATTACCTTTGACTTCCAACACAGTAGGAGGTATATGGTAGACAGATTCATATGTTGTGTTTGCTACCACTTGTTCAGTCACTCCATCTCCACAAGTAGGCACATTACTAATCCCTTGAAGATGTTGGAATCCTAGTCTATTGTCTTTCTTATCTCTCTCTTGTTTGAGTTCTTTGTTCTAACCTTGTTGTCAGTTGAAATCTCAGCCTCCTTACTCTTGTTTATTGCTTCAGAGTCAATAGGCGGTTGAGGTATTATCCTAGCTTGGTTTGGCATAGCTTTTTGAGGTTCCATAAGTACTTAAGCCATTTCAATCAATTTTTTTCACATCTCCAACCTCAGCTTGGGCCTATCTCTGCATCAAGATAAGTCATTCACCAATGCTCCATCATCCGTTGATTGTCTAGCCTTGCTTCATAAGCCTTCAGGATTGCTTCCAATGGCTTGAACTTCTTATCAACTAAGACTGAGCCTCTAGAACTTGCATCTTTTGGCTCTACTTTGCTTGTCTTTTGTTTAGTCACAGGTATTTATTCTAGCATGACGCTAGCTGAAGATTTTTTCCATTGTTGTGATTGCTCTTGATCTTGTGATAGCTCAGTTGTAACAACCTTTAACTTCTAATGATATTGGGCTCTAATATTGTCCCTCGTAGCTTTCCTTACAAACTTCACGCTCACAAATTTTTTAGATTCAATTTTCCTGTAATAGGACTAGTCTTTAAAGTTCTTAAAGTCGAAAAGAATGTAGCAGAGCATATCTTTCGTTAGTACGATTTGAAAGATTGTTGAATAGTCTATTAAATAGAGCTTATACGAATGAGTTGAGATATTAAGAGAGAACATATATTCTTTTTTTTTAAAAAAAATAATACACTAAAGATGGATTTGATAAAGATTAATGAATAACAGATAGTCTGTTTATGAAGAGTAAAATTGAGATTTTTATTAATATCAATATTTTATATTTATGTGTTTTAGCTTAAAATGCATGGGTAGGCTTAAAATAAGTTGTAAAAGTAGTGGAAACCCAAAAATAGAGGTTTTATGAGTCGCGACCTAAAAGTTGCGTTTTTAGCCAAACAAAGACGTTTTTTCGCAATTCTGTCCGCGTTGTCTTGTAGACCAGACCTATTCCCGTCGTTTTGAGTACCTGGATTGCTCTGTTCTGAGTTCGTTTGTAAAAGTTATGATGAAAACAAATAGAAGGCAGCAGCAGTGTAATGTACACAGGGACAGACAGACCTACAACATCATACAGTTCTCCCTGCTATCAACCAAGAAGTGGATTGTTTTTTCATGGTAGAGTATGGAAATTGAGATTATGAAGGTATATAATTATGTTTTTTACTTTGATTATCATGTTGAATTGGTTGCACGAGTATGTTCTTTTGGCTATTTTGTAGGCGATGCAGAAATCAATGTGTGAAACACGATCTGTGCAAAGTGTCATGATAGAAATCTAACCTTTACGGATCGTTTAGCGATCACGTTCTTATATTATTCTCGAAGGTATACTTGGTACGAAAATCGTGCAGGCTTTTCGAGAAAAAGAAGGATAAAAGCACGACGGGTGGTGCGTTTGGGGATCATTCACCGATCTCTTCTTCTGCGAGTGCGAGTGCGAGTGCGAGTGAGAGTGAGAGTGAGAGTGCGAGTGCGAGTGCGAGTGCGAGTGAGACGCTGCATGCAAGCGAACTGAAGCTCGGGGGTGGTCGGGAGGTTCGAGCTCCGTACAACGGAGTGCGCCCATATATTTTGCTCCTCTGTTGTATCAAAACTCTACAAAGATTCATCAATACAAAGATCTCTTTCTCTATCTTTTGCTATCGATATCTATTATTCGGTTCCCGTGACAATTGGTATCAGAGCAAGCGGTTGATTCTGGACATGGAAGGATACGAGAGGAGGATGAAGGAGCAAGAAGACCTGATTCGGCGACTATGAGAAGATATGAAAATTGCAAATCTGGAGCGTGCTGAGGCTCTGCGGGGAAAAGCAGCACGAGAGCTTGATATCTATGTAGACCTTGATGGCCAACATGAAGGTGAAAACCATGCTAATCCACCTGAAAACAATAATCATCGTGGCGGCGTTGGGGTACCGCCAAAAGAAACGATGACGATATGGGAGAAGCGACAACCAAATCATTCTTAACGAAGGTTAAGCTTAAAGAGTTTGATGGCATAAGAAAGATATGCGAAGATTTAAAAGCGTGGATTGAAGAACTCAAAGATTTGGATTATACTTTCAATATCGAGAACACGACCACGAGACTTTCGAATGCTCGAGCAAGGTGACCGATAAGACAATACGTACCAAGATGGCTCAATTGGAGACTTTTGGCGATGCGTACGATAAAGGTAAGTCATCTACCTCTTCTTTGTGATGTTTTATGTCTTTGATACGTCCTTTGAAAGCTTCTGTGAGATCGAATTTATGCGTAGAAGTTGAGATTAAAATTTGAATTTCTTAATTGATTTGGATAGTATTCATTGCTTCTTATCGTCTAAATTGATTGAGAAATTAAACTTGAAATTAAATCGAGAAGTTAAAAGACTTGTGGACTTAACTAGTGATAATAATAGTTCCACGAAAGAGTTAGTAGAAAATTTGTTTTTTTTTCTTTGAAGAGTCGAAATCATAAAGATGATTTCTATAACATAAACATTGATATGCATGATGTTATCATTGGTATCAATTAGATCATTGAAAATCATGTTTTGATTGATTGTTAAGAAAAAAATATATATCTTTAATCATTTTATGATGATAAGTCACACTCTTTGTGGAAAGAAAGAGATTCTAAATCTAATTTTGGCAATGGAATTGATAAGGTGACTTAGATAAGAGTGTGAGACGTTGCTTGTGTTTGCTTGTGTGAGACGTTGCTTGTGTTTGCTAATGAGATTAAAGAGAATCTGGGGATAAATATAAAGAGACAAATCCAGAATTTATAGAGGATCTCTTACATGAATTTAAGGATGTGTTTCCGGACGATCTTCCTGGTATGCCTCCGCCTTGAGCGGTAGACCACGCCATAGATCTATATCCAGGAGCAACACCTTATTCAAGAGCTCCATACAGGTTCAATATTGATGAGCTTAAAGAGCTCAAGATACAACTTGATGATCTGTTGAAAAAAGGGTTTCATTAAGCCTAGTGTATCTCCTTGGGGTAGTCTTGTGTTATTCAAAAAGAAAAAGGATGGTACATATAGGTTATACATCGACTATAGGGGATTAAACAAACAGAACATTAAGAACAAATATCCTCTTCCTCACATAGATGAACTGCTTAGTCATTTGAGTGGTGCCACAATATTTTCAAAGGTTGACCTTCGTTCTGGCTACCATCAAATCCGCATTAAGGTCGAGGACATTCCAAAGATTTCTTTTCGTACACGTTATGGACATTATGAATTTAGAGTTCTTGCTTTTGGTTTGACTAATGCACCAACAACTTTCATGTGCTTAATGAATAATAGTTTTCACCCGTATCTTGATGACTTCATTCTGGTATTCTTGGATAATATTTTTGTGTATTCTACGAATGAAGAAGATCATGCATTGCACTTAAAGAAAATATTTGAGGTTTTGCGTGAACATAAATTGTATGCCAAAGCAAGTAAGTATTCTTTTGCAAAGGATCAGATTGTGTAATTGGGAAGAGTGATTTCTAAAGAGGGGATTCACATTGATCTTGATAAAGTTAAGACTATGTTAGTAAGAGATGTAAGAAGCTTTATGGGTCTAGCACAATATGAGAGAGCACACATTAAAGATTTCTCTAAGATAGCAAGTCTTTTGACCGAATTGACCAAGAAAGACAAGGGTTTTGTGTGGACTTCTAGCTGTGAGACTGCTTTTGAGACCTTGAAGGCTAAAATAGCGGAAAGTTATGTTTTAAAAGCTCCTGAGATGGGCAAACCATTTGTTGTGTCCTGTGACTCTAGTGGTTAACAATTAGGTTGTGTTTTGACACAAGAAGGAAGAGTGGTTGCATATGAGTTTAGGAAATTAAGACGACATAAATTGAACCATGCAACACATGATCTAGAATTGCTTGCTGTTGTTCATGCATTGAAGCATTGGCGTCATCTCTTGCTTGGTGTAAAATTTGAATTGCGTACTGATCATCAAAACTTGAAGTATATTTTCACTCAGCCATTGTTAAATAACAAACAAAGAAGATGGATTGAATTGCTGGCTGAGTATGACTTTGATTTGAAGTATTTGTGTGGGAAAGAAAATAAAGTTGCAGATGCATTGAGTCGTAGGCCCATGTGTAACTTGTTGACTGTTGTGCGATCCAATTTGGTTGATGAGATACATACCGAAGTTGAAAACGATTCTTTTTACATGCCTATTTTGAAATTCTTGCGTGAGAATATTGGTGAGATGTATGAGAACAGATATCACTTGTATAAGGGAAATCTGTATTATTATGACCGCTTGTGTATTCCTGCAAATTCTGCTTTTAAGAGTCAAATTCTGCATGAGTGTCATAACTCACCTTTTTCTGGTCATCCTGGATTGAGTAAGACATATGAAAAGATTAAAAGTTCATTCTTTTGGCCACGTATGAAATTGGATGTTAAGAATTATGTGCGTGAATGCTTTCAATGTCAACAAGTTAAAATTGAACATAAGAGGATGCCTGGTGACGTTCAACCCTTAGACATTCCTTTACAGAAGTGGGAGTCTATATCCATGGATTTTATCATTAGACTTCCTACTACTCGTGGAGGGTATGATTCGATCTTTCTGGTGGTAGATAGACTCACAACACAAGCTCACTTCTTTCCTGTAAAAATAACTTATACTGCATTGACCATTGTATACTTGTTTATGAAAGAGATATTTCGTTTGCATGGCATGCCCAAGAGCATAGTGTCTAACAGAGATTCTAAGTTCACTTCTCATTTCTGGAGAGCGACTTTTGACTCTATAGGTACCCAGTTACGCATGTCTAATGCTTTCCATCCTCAAAACGATGCGGAAACGGAGAGGGTGAATCGTATTTTAGAAGATATGTTACGAATGTATGTCAATGAAAACCAATCTAATTGGAATGAATATTTGCCTTTGCTTGAATTTGCATACAACAGTTCATATCATTCATCTATTAGGATGACTCCGTTTGAGGCAATGTATGGCTATAACTGTCCCACATCTATAAATTTTCTTAGCTCGAGGAATAAGGTAGAACTGTCACGTGAGATGCTTGAGAAAATGGATAACGAGTTGGCCAAAATCAGGGGGAATATTAGAGAATCTCAAAAGAGACATAAACTGTATTATGACAAGAAACATCGTGTTGTGGAGTATGAAACTGGTGATATGGTTTTTTAACGGTTATTCCTGAGAAGTCTCATTTGATTCTTGGAAATGATAGAAGATTGTCTCCACGATTTGTTGGTCCATTCAAAATTTTGAAGTGCATTGGTTCATTAGCTTACAAATTGGAATTGCCTTCTCATGTTAAAGTGCATCATGTATTCTATGTGAGTTTATTGAAAAAGTATGTTCCTAATGTGCATCATGTTTTAGAGGACAACTCTAAGTTGAAAGATGACGGACCATTGACTATAGAACTATACTTAGTACTAGATAGGCGTTTTAAACATCTGAGAAATAGAGACATTGTGGAAGTTTTGGTTAAGTGGCAGAACTATCCAGTAGAGGATGCATCATGG
Organism: Adiantum capillus-veneris; assembly: GCF_014529385.1. Classification (NCBI taxonomy): domain Eukaryota; kingdom Viridiplantae; phylum Streptophyta; class Polypodiopsida; order Polypodiales; family Pteridaceae; genus Adiantum; species Adiantum capillus-veneris. The sequence continues at coordinate 128,644,426 of NC_140950.1, read as the reverse complement.
ATTGATCTTAGTGTTTTGCAAACAGAATTTTCCTCTCTTTAGACCAACTCTGAGGACAGAGTTAATTTTGATAAGGGGAGAATGTAATAGGACTAGTCTTTAAAGTTCTTAAAGTCGAAAAGAATGTAGCAGAGCATATCTTTCGTTAGTACGATTTGAAAGATTGTTGAATAGTCTATTAAATAGAGCTTATACGAATGAGTTGAGATATTAAGAGAGAACATATATTCTTTTTTTAAAAAAAAAATAATACACTAAAGATGGATTTGATAAAGATTAATGAATAACAGATAGTCTGTTTATGAAGAGTAAAATTGAGATTTTTATTAATATCAATATTTTATATTTATGTGTTTTAGCTTAAAATGCATGGGTAGGCTTAAAATAAGTTGTAAAAGTAGTGGAAACCCAAAAATAGAGGTTTTATGAGTCGCGACCTAAAAGTTGCGTTTTTAGCCAAACAAAGACGTTTTTTCGCAATTCTGTCCGCGTTGTCTTGTAGACCAGACCTATTCCCGTCGTTTTGAGTACCTGGATTGCTCTGTTCTGAGTTCGTTTGTAAAAGTTATGATGAAAACAAATAGAAGGCAGCAGCAGTGTAATGTACACAGGGACAGACAGACCTACAACATCATACAGTTCTCCCTGCTATCAACCAAGAAGTGGATTGTTTTTTCATGGTAGAGTATGGAAATTGAGATTATGAAGGTATATAATTATGTTTTTTACTTTGATTATCATGTTGAATTGGTTGCACGAGTATGTTCTTTTGGCTATTTTGTAGGCGATGCAGAAATCAATGTGTGAAACACGATCTGTGCAAAGTGTCATGATAGAAATCTAACCTTTACGGATCGTTTAGCGATCACGTTCTTATATTATTCTCGAAGGTATACTTGGTACGAAAATCGTGCAGGCTTTTCGAGAAAAAGAAGGATAAAAGCACGACGGGTGGTGCGTTTGGGGATCATTCACCGATCTCTTCTTCTGCGAGTGCGAGTGCGAGTGCGAGTGAGAGTGAGAGTGAGAGTGCGAGTGCGAGTGCGAGTGCGAGTGAGACGCTGCATGCAAGCGAACTGAAGCTCGGGGGTGGTCGGGAGGTTCGAGCTCCGTACAACGGAGTGCGCCCATATATTTTGCTCCTCTGTTGTATCAAAACTCTACAAAGATTCATCAATACAAAGATCTCTTTCTCTATCTTTTGCTATCGATATCTATTATTCGGTTCCCGTGACATTTCCTCTCATTTGTTGCTTTTTGCTTCTCTTGCGCTCTCATCATCACCTTCAATGGCACTTTTGCATCTGACTCAGAGCCACTTGAAGAGGGTATGACCTCTACCCATCACTTTCCCTTTTTTATCTAGGTTTTGAGGACAATTTGTCCACAATCACTACAATGTCCACAATCATTACTTGTCACATTAGGAACATTGTTTGCAGCATTAGATTGATGATTGGACAATTCATGGCCAAATGGTCTTGTCATATTTGAAACAATTTCTTAGGGTTTCTTTGTTGTTTTGGTTGTTGGGCATATGGTCTCTGAGGATATGCATTTGGTTTAGATTCTCTATGATTAGCTATGAACATTAATGTTCCTTGACTCAGCGTAAGCCCTTCACTCGAAGATACGCTATTCATTCTTGATTGAGAATTCTCGTGGTCATATGAATCCATAATCACTGTTAGATTAGGATTGTATGCATGGTGATACCCATAACTATCCTCTTCTTAATACAATTGTATCGGCACCAAGGCGTTTTTTTGGGTATTGGTCTCGATACACATACCTCATGGTGGTTGCCTAGTCTTCCGCATGCAAAACCAATAGCAAATCAAATTCAAACAAGACCAAACTTAGCATACATCATCCATGCATGGTAGAAAACACATCCCGATCATCAAACCTAAATTCTACTCACATTAAAAAAACACATTTTCTTCCAGCAACATTTTTGGAGGTTATCGAATTTGATGTTGGACAAGCCTACTAGGTGCTTCAAAGTTCTGAGAATGTGATACAATTGGTAGAATCTCAAAACAACACTCAAATATTATGATATGTCACCTGGAAGGTTGTAGAAGCCAATGCTCTTGCAAAATTCTTGCAATGTAGATATCCATGCATAATGAGACTAACCTATTGGTGCTCTTGGAATTTCGATACGATGATCGTGCAGTGTGGTGCAAAGAGATAAAGACACAAAAGAAAGAGAGAACACATGACGGACAAAGAAAGCCTTATCTGCTCAATTTCATTATTTATAATTATACCTCAAACTTGACAAGAGTCTCCTTTTATACCCTGGCTCTGGGTTTCATGTACTAGGGTTGGATTTACTTCTAGCATAACTTACAACTTGAGAGTCATAATCCCAAATTCTTCATGATTACATAGTGAACAAATAACTAATGGTTTTGAGCAAGATAATTACAATCATTTTCTATTACAAAGGCCAAAAAATCTTCTTGGATACCTCATTTTCCTAAGCTGGCATCCTTTGAAGTTGGAATATTCCAACACTTGCTCATTCATCTAGGTATATAGAGCATACCATATTATAGAAAAAAATTGCAAAGTAGGCACATTCACAGAATTGAAGAGTATTGGTTATGTAACTATGGGATGGGATTCACAACTTACTTGCATTTTGGGACAAGTGACCCAACTATTGACTCTTATGTTGTCCCAAGTTTAGGGAAGTAGCTTGGACTAAGTTTACATTGGCATGCTTACCAAAGAATAATATTTTCAATGCTTTGGCATGTTCCAAGATGGTAGGGTTTGCCTTCATTGGAAGATTGTAAGGGTGGAATTGCTTATCTGAGTGGTAGCCTCTGATAGAGCCGGTTGTTTTGAGACCCATTGGTACTTGGTTGTAGCTAGCCAGTGATGTGTTTTCATTGAAGAGTAGAATTTTCCATTAAGGGTTGCTTGAATGGCTTGGGTTTTTACATTGAGAAGGCAATTCTTTGTTGTCAATGATTGTACGATCTGGGGATCCTGATTTTGGTTTGCCCTTCATAATAGTTTTGTGCTTGAAGTAGTTATTTGGCTACTCATTGGTGGACAACTTGGGGTCTTTTGAGTGCTTGGCATGGTGGTAAGAGCTAGCAAGGTCATGGTTTTGATGCCAAAGCAAGGAGCCTTACTTGTGAGCAACCACTTTTGTGGGGGGGAAAGTTGAGCTTTGTAGCATTTGAGGTTCCTTCTTCCAAATGATATGTGCCACTCAAGAGTACAAAATGACTCTTGATAGACTGAAAGTGGCAATGGCACTAGAGTTCGCATAGTAATGGCAATTGTGGAAAGTGAAATGATGGGCTTGTCTGCTACTTGTAGCAAAATTTTCACTCAATTGTTGGTTCTAATGCGAGAGTGGCTTAGTATGGCTGACTGGGCACATTGAAATGCAGAATCAATGTGAAATGTGCATGAGCTGGTGAAGTGTTACATAGTGAGGATTCCTTTTCAAAGTGTTGTGTGTTGTACCCAAAGGTACATCAGGACCCATATTGAATAACGGGGAGATTTTGATGAAGATTGAAAAAAGGATCTGTGTGGGAGCACTATTTATAAAGAAAATCATGAGCATAAGATCACTTGCGCACAATTCCGTGCCAATGTACTTCTACTTGGCAATGTAGGTTAAGGGGGTTTGGGGAGGAATTTGGATAGCTATCAAAAGAAAAATGGTCCAATTTGCACTATTGCAAGTGCAATATCTAATAAAAAGAGTGGAGGAGATGACGAACACAGATGTCTTACATTACCAGTGCCCAAGTCAAGGTCGTTTCCCTCTTTGTTGGCATCCCATGTCAATGCCATCTACCAACGAGCGAGGAATGTGAAAGATGATAAGTAGGAGTTAGCATGGCCCTACAAGTCAAAATATGATAAAAAAGAGAGACGGTGTGCTCCACCAAGAAGGTGTTGCAACTGCAACAAAAAGATGATTGTTGAATTGGAGACCTTGCAAACATAGCTTGAAGAGCTCCTCTAATGCCCTCTTTGGCCACTTTGCAAGTCATAGGCTACGCAAGGCAAGACTTGAGGAGAACAATATCTTAACATCTAAGCTACAGACTACTAAATATGTGGAAGCTTACAAGAAAGGGGAGGCAAAATAACAGATCCTTACAATTACAACACCAAGCCTCATCAAATCGGGCTCTAGTTCTTTTTGGCTCTGCAAGGCATCCATTCCCGTGCACGTAGCTTAAAGGCTTCAAGCCTGCAAAAAAGGGGCCCATTCCCGCTATCATGCAGCTCCACTCACATGCTAATAAAGAAACCAAGAAGATATACGTCGATCTTATTTGAAGCTTACCTGATTATCGATCAGTGTTCAAGGCTTGGTAACAAGCTACTTTTATGAGTAATGTATGCCAGATACGGCTTTAAAGGGCCAACAGATGCCTCGATGATGCTAAAATGGATTATGCTTGATGTGATCACAAATGGGAGATTATGATCTAGAACTGTAGAGCTTGAAGTGTTCTATCAGCCTGTCTTACGGCTTGTCGATTGGAGCTACGGTGAAAACGTTATGGCAGTTTGAAGTTTGAGCCAATTGTAGATCCGCACCGAATTGGGCAACTACAGCTGAGGGGACAGAAATGAAGTGAATGCATGGGCCTGCAGTGATTACTTTATGGATCGCCTCGATCTTTTCAGATCAACAATCGGAGATCTGGTCGCCAAGTTATTACCAGTTTAAGTTTCCCTGGGGGCCAGTTCCGTGCCGGGTCGGTCGCCTCGATCGGTGTTCCATCTAAGAATTTTACAGCCTAGCAAGGGTTTGTATGGAGACTATGTGATGAGTGAAGGCCAAATGAATTTACAGATTTCCAATCGGAGTACGAAGTTGTAAGAAATTAATGCTTGAATTCGGTGACAATGACTAACAGTGGTGAGGTTTGTTCAGAATGTCATCTTATGCAAAACAATGATTGCAAGAATGCCCAACACTACTTCGGCAAGGAGCTCTGGGCTATTTTCACCGAGTGCTAAGGGAATACCTTCTGGAAAATGTAATCACCTATACGTGCGTCTGAAAGACATGTGGCATTATCTGAGATGATATAGAGGGCAACAAAATTCACGATGATATTGTTAGTCAAGGACTGCTGGAGAAAGATGTTGTTCTTGGAAATGCTTAGGCCGATATGCATGTCAAATGTGCTACCCTTACAAAGATGCTTGGTTGCCCAATGCCCAAGGGTAGGCTAGGCCACCCAATTGAGGCTTAAGGTCGCCCAAAGGCACCCAAGGAATGGCCACCCATAATTAATGAGAGTGGGAAAAGGAAGAAAAGAGAGGGAGATGGTGGTGGCAGCAGTAAGCAGCAGCGCAGGGGGAAGAGATGGGATGATAGTGCCCATGGTAGGCCGCGGATGGGAGCGCTCATGAAGTGAAAATTGACGAGCAGCTCCTGGCAACCAAATTTTGTGCATCTCCCACCGCATTCGGTGCACGTCCATCTGCCCTGCCACATCATCAAGAGGGTTCATATGCCACATCAGTCACGGTGCCATGACTGATGGACATAGCAAAAATAGGGGAGAACAAAAAGGGTTACGATGGGGGATATTGGGCGAGCAGGAAAAAAGCAAGGAAGAGGAGGGGAAGAAGAAGACGAAGCAAGGCGCTTTCTCTCTAGCTCTTGAAGCTCAAGGAAGGGAAGGCAATAGTCTCTCTCGTGCATGAAAGAAGGGAATTAGCTAGCGGAGGAGAGCAAGGAGAGGAAGGGTATTCAAAGAGGAGGCTATCTTTTCTCTCGCTTTTGGATCTAAGTAAAGAAGGAGTGGAGGAGTAATCAAGAGGAGGTTCTCTTTCTCTCGTTCTCAAAATTAAGCAAGGAAATCTCTCTCTCTTGTTCTCGGACAAGCAAGGGAGGAAGGAGAATCTCTCTCTCTCTCTCTCTCTCTCTCTCTCTCTCTCTCTCTCTCTCTCTCTCTCTCTCTCTCTCTCTCTCTCTCTCTCTCATGGTTAAGCAAGGGAGGAAGAAGGGGAGACTCTATCTCTCAAACTCGCTCACAAGGCTTAAGCAAGGAAAAACAAGACACAAACTCACCCTCTCTCTCTCTCTCTCTCTCTCTCTCTCTCTCTCTCTCTCTCTCTCTCTCTCTCTCTCTCTCGGGACCTTGAAGCAAGAAGGCAAGATGACACAAAAGGGGAGTTGTATAAGCAAGAATCTTTTGACCTAGAAAAGGAAGGAGGAGATAAAACAAGGAAACTTTCTTTCTCTCTCACAAGCTGGGAAAGAGAAAGCACCAAGGACAAGATTAGTCAATCAAAGAAGGCCGCAGGGAGAAAACTGATAAGCTCTTAAGGGCAATTAAAGCAAGAAGAGGAGAGTGAAGCTCGTAAAGCAGGTGGATAGCAATTGAAGGCAATCAAAGAAGGAAGACCAAGACGGAGGATATTTGCATCTTCGTCATCAATTTAAACTTTAATACTCATCTTGGTAAATCCTGGTGTTGTTAACGGCCTGGGTAATTGTAAAGGGAGCCTAAACTCCTAGTTTTCAGTTAACCCAAGTGTCACTGCTGCTAACAGCTCGTCTTGGCTATTGATCAAAATGTACTCAAAGCTTGACTTGATTAATTGATGATTATGATGATTACTGAAGCTTTCAGTGTCTGTTGTTCTCGTTCTCTCTCTTTCACACTGCCCACCACAGCCAGAGTCCTGGCACCTTCCCAGATCACATTTCAAACACATATCTCCCGACATCTTTGGTGAACCCAACGCGACATGGAGCCGGGGTGGGAGGCAAAGATAGAGGATTTAGAGCAGATAATGAAGTTGATTGAAGAGTTTAGTGCAAATGGTTTTGATGATAAAGCAACAGTTCCAGATTTTTCAAAGATGTTTTAATTGGTTCAAGGATCTCTGCTTGAAATGGAGACCACGAAGAAGCAGAATCAGATGCGGTATACGAGGAGAGGCGAGTCTTCGATGGTTATGATCCAGAGGGCTACCTAGAGTGCTATGAGTTGAAAACCAAGTTAAGAGGTATATCAAAAGAGTTAATGATCAGATCCTTTGAGCAGTTAGTGAGTTTAGATTTGAAGGAGCGGATTCAAGAGGTTACCAAAGCCTGCAATGATGACTAGGAATACTTCAAAGAAGTTATTGTACAAGTAAGCTATGAGCATTATGCAAGCTATCAAGAACAGAGTCCAAGTCTACCAAACTACACAGATATTCGAAGGACAAGTACGATCAAAATTAGAAGCTATGATTGATGAGTGTATTGTACAAGATGCTACCTTCTTACAGGCTAATGATGAAGATATAGCTAAAGCTATGTATGAAAAGCTGGGTTTAGCAGATGCCTTACATGAAGTAGAAGTCTTTGAGGATGAGGCTCTACAGCCTCAAGATACACAGTGTGAATTTTGCAAAGAACATATGCATGCAGTACAGGAGGAAAAGAAATCAGGGGTTCAAAACAACGAAGTGGATAAAGCTCAAGAAGAAATTGTGCAGGTGAATGAGTTCAAGCATATTCTTATGTGCTTATTGGACGAAGCTTTGGAAGGATTCTCAAATACAGATGCTAAGGATACCAATCAATCTAGATTCATGCATGAGCAAGTTTGTTCAGATGCAGTTGATGATGACCTTACGTAGTTTTTGGATGATGCTCTACTTGATTTTGAGACTCTACAAGATAGAGAATTGTTTTTTGATGCATCTTGCGAGCCTAATGAAGAGAGTTTTACCAGAGACTTGATGTACTCAGATATGCATGATTGGGATTCCAATACTAGTGAGAGTGAAGATGCACTACCAATGCTTTTACTTGTGATTGATGATCGATAATTGGATGAGCCAGTTGCACAGGGGATATGGCAATATCTAGTGATACCTGATGCTATATGGGATCTGATGTTACCCTGATTTTGAGCTAGCTTTTGACCCAGGAGGTGACAGAGATATGCATGGTATGGGGCAATTGACTTATATGCCATATGATCAAGGCGGTTTTCATGAAGATTTGTGGGTTAATTTATGTTTATGCTCTACTGATTGGAAATTCTTGTATTTTCCCTATGATCCTGGAGGATGGTGCAAATTTTTTAAAGGAATGCTCATAGTGGGGCAAATAATTGGTTTCCCATTTGATCCTGGAGGCTACTGAAGTGCAAGTTGCAGATTTGAAGAGTACCAATTATCTGTTGTAGCAGGTTGGATGGTACAAGGTTTTGGTTTCTAGATTATGCTAAGTCAAAAGAGCTTTTGGTTATGCGTTCAATAAGATTACACGGCTGGCTTCCAGTTGAATTCTTTGAACAATTGATGAAGTAGCTTCACATCTTTTGAGTTGGTCCTCCTACCAGAACTTGAAGTAAAGGACTTGATAGCCATTCCATGTGGAGATAGAGTAAGGCATACTTGAGCTTGACAGGGTTCCCTAATGCGAGCTTGATGGTCAAGCCGTGTGCATCATTAATTGGAGCACTTGAGTCTAGTGGGGTTCACTAAACAGGTTTTCTATAATTGAATGCTTTGTAGATACGATAGATAAGGTTAAAAGATTTTTGATGGGCAGCTACCTAATGATTAAGCTAGAACATTGATGATAGGTTATAAGCCTTATTTTATTTTTCATATGTTTACCAGTTATGTGAGTCTGATGATGGCAAAGAGCTTAAGGTACCTATAGCACATGCAGATTGAAGTGCAGTTGGCACAGACTGGAGGTTGTGCAGCTTTAGAGGGGGTGGATGTCCTGCAGCTCTGCTCCCATGCTAAGAAAAAAACCAGGAAGATGCACATCGAGCTTATTTGAAGCTTACCTGATTATTGATTAGTGTTCAGGGCTTGGTAACAAGCTACTTCTATGAGTAATGTATGCCAGATGCGGCTTTAAAGGGCCAGTTGATGCCTCGATGATGCTAAAAAGGAGTATGAGGTGATCACAAATGGGAGATTATGATCTAGAATTGTCGAGCTTGAAGTGTTCTACCGGCATGTCTTTATGGCTCGTCGATCGGAGATACGGTGCAAAAGTTATGGCAGTTTGAAGTTTGAGTCAATTATAGATCCGTACCGAATTGGGAAACTACAGCTAAGGGGACAGAAATGAAATGAATGCATGGGCCTGAAGTGCTCACTTTATGAATCGTGTCGGTCTTTTCAGATCAACAATCGGAGATCTGGTCGCCAAGTTATTACCAATTTAAGTTCCCCCGGGGACCAATTCTGTGCCAGGTCGGTCACCTCGGTGAGGGTTTGTATGGAGACTATGTGATGAGTGAAGGATAAAGGAATTTACAGATTTCCAATCGGAGTACGTAGTTGTAAGAAATTAATGCTTGAATAGGGTGACAATGACTTAATAGTGGTGAGGTTTGTTCATAATGTCATCTTATGCAGAACAATAATTGCAAGAATTCCCAACACGGCTGCGGCAAGGAGCTCTGGGCTATTTTCACCGAGTGCCAAGGGAATACCTTCTGGCAAATGTAATCACCTATACGAGCGTCTTAAAGACATGTTCCATTATCTGAGATGCTAGAGAGGGCAACAAAATCCACAATGATATTGTTAGTCAAGGACTGCTTGAGAAAGATGCTGTGCTTGGAAATGCTTTGGCCGATATGCATGTCAAACGTGCTGCCCTTACAAAGATGCTTGATCGCCCAATGCCCAAGGGTAGGCTAGGCCACCCAATTGAGGCTTAAGGCCGCCCAAGAATTAATTTGGCCGCCCAAAGGCAACCAAGGAATGGCCCCCCATAATTAATGAGAGTGGGAAAAGGAAGAAAAGAGAGGGAGATGGAGGGGGCGGCAGTAAGTAGCAGTGCAGGGGGAAGAGATGGGATGATAGCGCCCATGGCAAGCTACAGATGGGAGCGCTCACGAAGTGAAAATTGACGAGCAGCTCCTGGCCACCAAATTTGCTGCAGCTCCCGCCGTGTTCGGTGCACGTCCATCCGCCCTGCCACATCATCAAGAGGGTTCATATGCCACATCAGTCACGACGCCGTGACTGATGGGAATAGCAAAAATAGGGGAGAACAAAAAGGGTTACGATGGGGGATATTGGGCGAGTCGGAAAAAAGCAAGGGAGAGGAGGGGAAGAAGAAGACGAAGCAAGGTGCTTTCTCTCTAGCTCTTGAAGCTCAAGGAAGGGAAGGCAATAGTCTCTCTCGTGCATGAAAGAAGGGAGTTAGCTAGTGGAGGAGAGCAATGAGAGGAAGGGTATTCAAAGAGGAGTCTATCTTTTCTCTCGCTTTTGGATCTAAGTAAAGAAGGAGTCGAGGAGTAAGCAAGGAAATCTCTCTCTCTCTCTCTCTCTCTCTCTCTCTCTCTCTCTCTCTCTCTCTCTCTCTCTCATGCTTAAGCAAGGGAGGAAGAAGGGGAGACTCTATCTCTCGAACTCGCTCACGAGTCTTAAGCAAGGAAAAGCAAGACACAAACTCTCTCTCTCTCTCTCTCTCTCTCTCTCTCTCGGGACCTTGAAGCAAGAAGGCAGGATGACACAAAAGTGCATAAGCAAGAATCTCTCGACCTAGAGAAGGAAGGAGGAGATAAAACAGGGAAACTTTCTTTCTCTCTCTCAAGATGGGAAAGAGAAAGCACCAAGGGCAAGATTAGTCAATCAGAGAACGCCACAGGGAGAAAGTTGTTAAGCTCTTAAGGGCAATTAAAGCAAGAAGAGGAGAGTGAATCTCGTAAAGCAGGTGGACAGCAATTAAAGGCAATCAAAGAAGGAAGACCAACATGGAGGATATTTGCATCCTCGTCATCAATTTAAACTTGAATACTCATGTTGGTAAATCTTGGTGTCATTAATGGCCCGGGTAATTGTAAAGAGAGCCTAAACTCCTAGCTTTCAATTAACCCAAGTGTTGGTGCTGCTAACAGCCCGTCTTGGCTATTGATCAAAATGTAGTCAAAGCTTGACTTGATTAATTGATGATTATGATGATTACTGAAGCTTTCAATGTCTGTTGTTCTCGTTCTCTCTCTTTCACACCTCCCACAGCCAGAGGCCCGACGCCTTCTCGGCTCATGTTTCAAACACATATCCCCCAACACCGCACATCATAAGCCTCCCAAAACCCCTTACAAGGGGCGCTATCCCACATTTCTGTTGCACCAAGGCACCACCAAGTAAGGGCATTCTCCCAAAGTCACGAGTGCTCACACAACCAGCCAGGCCCGCAACTAAAGAATTTCAAGCACTCAAAGCAAGGAGCTTTCCAAAGCTACAAAGGATGACTTCACACTTAAAAGAATCTCTCTCTCTTTTCCAAGATGCCTAATCACTTGTAGTGTAGAACCTACAAAACATGATAATGACTCAATATGTGTAATTAAACCTCTACTAAGAACCAATCACTCATCTATTTTTTTCTCGTTTATTTGTTATGCAAGGAGACTAACACTATAAAGAAAGAAGAACACTCGATGCAAGACATTTTCTAGATTTAATGATAACCCTCTTTACTTTTTGTTATTGCTATACGCCTTATCTCCCTTATCTTCTCTCTCGTCCTCTCACTTCTCCATAGCCATGTCTATGAGAAAAGCTATTGTCTTCCTGTTGCCAGCTCCACAAGTGGTATCACAGCAAAGGACTTTGCTTGGGATTGCAATAGCTGAGGAGGTCAAAAAGGAGAATTAAATTGAGTCGAGGAAGAGGGAAGATCTAAAGATAACAGAGGCAGGTTTCATTGAAAAGCCTAGCTAAGTGCGAACATTGGATGGACTTCGTCTCAACACTCGTGTTGGCATTCAGTATGTGGAGGCATGGCTCAAAAACACGGGGTTGGTGCCTCTCTATAACCTTATGGAAGATGCCACAATTGCAGTGGAGAAGGCTGAGTTTGTTGTAGATGATGCACTTCGAGCTATATTCCCTAGCATTGACGTGGGGATTCCCCGACACATAGGTGTCATGGTTGATATGGGTCAAAAAGATGCGTGCATGGACAATGAAGCATAGGCAAAGCACAGTATTCTGATATTGAAGTATTCGATTTGGCGGCTCAACAGTGTCATGTAGCAACATTCAAGGCCGACAGGTGCGCAATCGAGAATAACATGGATAGAGAAATGCCACCGTCAGGGGCGGTGGTGGGAGTTTCTAGCGGTGGTAACCTTGCTGACATAAGCATTGAAGCAACAAAACACACACACACACACACACACGGCATGGCTGACGACGATAGCAAAATTGGTTTTTTGTTTTATTGAACTTTTTTTATCATCAAAATATTCATCACCTTATTTTATGTGTAGAGGAGGTTCACATAGTTATGGACATTTGAGAATGATGTATAAATTGTATGTCAAATGGTTTGGATAAAACCCTATCAATTGTCCCCACGATTATGATGAATTTTTATTTATTTTTGTCTAGATGTCTCTCAGTGAGATTACATTCTAAAGGGAGTAGGCACTGCCTCGGCGAGTACAATAACGCCAGTGGTAAGACCTTCCCTCACAGAGTACGAAATGCCCCAACTTGTATTGTAACCCACTCTCACGAGGTTAACGGGTAAACCTAAACCTGAGGTTTGGGCGTAAACCAAAAACCCCGCATGATGGTAGCTCAGAAGTAGCACCAGGTTGTGAGAAAACCTTGGTGAGTATACCAAAAACTCGTGGTGTCATGGGAGTGTAAAACTTAAATCAAGGGTGCATATGATGATGATGATGCCAAGTTTGGCTAAAGGGGGCTATTGTTAGGGTCGGCCCATACTTGGACGGCCAAGAGTGTGTGAACATATTGTAAAGCCTATAAAGGCCTAAGAAAACTTAATGATAACCCTCTTTAACTTTTGCTACCCTTATCTCCCTTATCTTCTCTCTCGGCATCTCACTTCTCCATAGCCATGTCTATGAGAAAAGCTATTGGCTTCCTACAGCTAGCTCCACAAATTATTGGGGGTCTGCCCCTAACTTATGCGCTTATGTAACTTGGAAAAAACCCCCCTCCCCTACACTTATGTGGTGTGGTAAGTTTTCCATGGTGAATCCCCCGGGCAAAATGTAGTCTCAAAGGTTGCCCAATTGGTTAGGCTTCTTAAGACTCATCCACCACTTTTACGCCTTGCCCTTTAGAGATAGCCTAGTCTCTATCCCTTTTTCCTCTTTGGGTGTGTGTCTAAGCCTATGAATATCACTCCACTTATGGAGAAAAATACTTATAGAATCCTTATTCTAGTCATGCTCTTCTCCCTTGTAAACTAGAGGTGTCATGATCTTAAGCTTATTGTCAGCATTCGTGGAAGAAGAGGGAAACACACCCTTGGTTGGTGCATCAACAACAGGTGTAGGGGGAATTCCTTGTGGACCAAGCCCATGGACAAAACCCCTTAAACTCCCTTTCCCTTGCCCAGCAATAGGAATTGGTAATAGTGCACCATGTGCAGCCATATTTTCCATAAACTGATTCAATAATAAAGTTAATGTAGTGACATTAGCCTTCAATAATGCCAAATTATTCTATAATGTGGTTTAGCGAGCTAACATGTAATTTTAAACCTTGTTGATCAACCAACTCTCACTAGCCAATGGCAAGTTCTTTTTGGCATGCCTCATAGACACATTGGGAGGGTTTCATGTCAATTGGTGATCAAGAGATTGATTCTCAAAATCAAATTCTTGCCTACTGAAATATCTTATGCCATGCCAGACGTGTAAATTACCAAAAGCTTACCTTAATCTAGTAGCCAATGTCTTTGACAAAGTATCGTACGTAATTGTGAACGCATTGTAGAAGCATTCTTGCATAGATTTTTATGTCCACTATAGTTGCATGCCTTGTTTGCAACTATTAGGAGATGTAGAAATAAAAAAATCGACTCCTTCATGCGAGTCATAATGTCATTTGTAGTGCTTTGGTTGTACTTTAGAACTTTTGCAACACCATGCATATCAATTGCTATCACAATGTTGGAAAAATTACTCCTCACTTAAAAGTCAACTTGTAGCTATGGTGACCCTCCAATTTGGATCCCTTTGGCTTGGCGAGGTTCTCGCCAATGTCGATCGGATTCCAAAAATTCAAACTTGAATTCAAAAGTCAAATTCCAATGCAGGAACATCCAAATCTACGATTTTTTTTGTTTTTGAGTGTTTTTCTAGTTATGAGAATTGGTCCTTGCTTGCTTTGTTGTGAATTTAATGCCTATAAGGTTCAATCCTGCCAAGGCTCAGCCTTGTTTTCTTGGAAAGAATGGCTCTTGGGTGAATTTGGCACCTTTGAGTGTGTTTAATTCAAACAGAGTGCAAAACCAAGCTCCCATTATCAATGGCATAGTGTGCATGTGTGTGTGTGTGTGTGTGTGTGTGTGTGTGTGTGTGTGTGAGAGAGAGAGAGAGAGAGAGAGAGAGAGAGAGAGAGAGAGCTTGATATTACCCTTTAGCGACCTTCTGTGAGCAAGCTGCTGCTACAAAGTTTTCTCCCCTACTCTGGATTACCTCCGTGAGCTTCTCAACTCACCATTTGCAATCAACCTTTGTGTGTGTGTAAGAACTTGTTCCCACTACCCCTACTCCACCTACTTTCCACTTCAAATCTCCTCGACCACTCTTTTGCTTTGCATGCATGCAAACTTCCTCTTCTTGGGAAAGCTTCCACGTCCCCTTCTCTCCCAGGTCGTCTTGGCTTTAATGCTAGCGAGAGGACAAAGGAAGTGGCTTGCCATTATCCACCCAACCACGCCTTTATATAGCCTTGGGATATATAAGGCCCTTTCCCCAGCCTATGGGCTCATAGCCCCTTGCCATGCCCTTGCTTGGACGCTTTTCCTCGCATTTTCAAAGTGCTTTAACCAAAAGAAAGAGATTTAGAAAGCGCTTCTTGCCTAGATAAAGTGCTTCTTCCTAGTCAAAGTGATTTTGGACTAGAAAAAGTGTTTTTTTGCAATCAAAAAGATATTTTCCTCGAGGACAAAATCCTTTGGTCAAAAGGCTTTTCACATGAAAAAAGTTTTCTTGTTGGCACAAGTGCATGCTACTAACCTAAGAAAAGTGCTTTGAGGCATGCCGATCTATTTTAACCTAGATGAAGTGCTTTTGGCATGTAGAAAACTTATTGGAGTTCCCTTAGTTTCTTATCAAGGGAAAATACATTTACTTCCACTTCATAAAACTCAATTGCCTTCTCACAATATTCAATGCACCCCTAGGCTCTGGTTCTACAGTAGGACATGAGGAGGTCATGAACATTGGAGGAGTGTGAGGAAGGGTGGCATGGCCACAGGTCATGGACCGCTTGGTAGGGATACTCCAAGAAGATCCACCCCTACTGGTGTATTAGGTCTCAAACATTCAAGCAATAAGGCTTCCATCAAATTGAAGCTACAAAATAAGATAGGTTTCTCGACATTGAGCACCTGAGGGAGTTCAAATCTTCAAATATTTCAACTTCGAGCATCAAAGGGAGCTCAAAATTTCTTTTCAAAGTTCAAAGGCATCAAAAGCTTCGGCCTCAAATCTTCTTGAGCTTCAAAAGATTCTCTTTCCAAATTTCTTGTAATCTAAAGTTAAATCTTTGCACCCATGGCACATTACACTGCAATGTAAGCACGCATTTTCATTTATGGAGATGATATCACCATGTGCTATGTGAGGAGACACACACTGTCTTTGGAGAGTCTCCAAGTGATAAGACCGCTCCATCAAGGACTATGTGAGAGAAGAAAAAGCAATTTGTAAGGGGAGGACCACCATCAACTTCCATTGCACATAGTTTTTCTTTTCCAACCTCTGCATTTAGTTTTTCATCAAACAAAGGTATTAAGAAATGCTACGAGTGTAGAAAGCCCCAACACTTAGCAAAGGATTGCTCGAAGATTAAACCATGTAGCAACAACAAGAACATCCAGACAACAACGCCATAGAAGAGATGAACATAAAGCCAATGTATCATGACTTGGCAGTGACAATGGAGACTTGTATATGGGTGAGCCCTAACCTCATTTTTTGGAGTCATCTTGGTGGACAGCTTGGTTTGTGGAGAACATCTTGGTCCTAGTCCAGGGAGGTGTCTTCTGGCATCATAGTCCAAAGAGTTATTATAACCCATGTGGTCTGGTCTTCGAGATAGTTGATCTCTTTGTAGTTGGTCACTAGTCTAGTCCAAAGTGTACTGAGAGGTTTGTTGGGATTGTGGCCTTTGGTGTGCACCGACGATTGCCTTGTGAGAAGTATTTCTTGTATAGTAAGCACTCCAGTAAGAATGTAAGCATGTGAGGGCGTAGCTGGCATGTGGCAGCCGAGTCGGACAAGAGTCCAAATGCCATCCCAATCATCATAGCTTTTCCACATTGTATGGAGCCACTCTTGACCTTTGGAGAGTTGCCCCTGAGCCTTGGGAAAAGGTACCTGTGACCCTTGAGAGGTGCACCTAGCCACTAGCAACTACTATATAAGTAGCAACCTCTTGCATACACTTTCCAACCCTAATCAATGATTGTATGCATGTCGTTAGTTACTCATTAATCAAGTTACTTTTTGATTCTACACGCTCTCTCTCTCTCTCTCTCTCTCTCTCACACACACACACACACACACACACACACACACACACACACACACACACACACACACACACACACACACACACATTACTAGTGTGATCATCAATGCTACAATCGTGAATGCTAGTCTCGTTGATCCACCCTAGCCCAACTTTCTTGATATTATGATCTTTGATACCAATATAAGGCTAGGGATCTAGAAACCTTATGCTCCACCTAGCCATTCCCCTCTATAATAAATAGAGGGGCTCGCACTGGTTCTCACTAGGTCGTGCTTGGACCCTTGGCCTCACATTGGCCACCACTATTGTTAGTTTGGTTTTGGTAACAATGGAGCACACTTGTCCTTTAATCACCAGGTATGTAATGAAAAAGAATATTTAATTAATTATATATTGTTTATTTTGAATTGATTTTATTGATGATGCAATGAGGATTGATATGTCTATTATGATCGCATGGTATGGTGTTGTAATTTAGCATATCAATTAGTGGCTATGTGCTTGACATGTTGATGATGGCTTCTATCTTGTGATGGTGCCACCATTTTTTGGATGTTGATGATGAGCACACATTTACATAGTTTATGCCATTGGATTAGTTAGAACTTTTGGATCATTAGCTATCATTTTTGGGAGCTCGTTATGAGCAATCGCTATTTTATATCTAAGTGATCATTGTAGCTATTTTGAGCATGGACCCAACTTATAAATTAAAAACACTGCAAGAGGGATTGGCTCACTCTTTTTTTTTTTGGAGAGAGAGAGAGAGAGAGAGAGAGCGAGAGAGAGAGAGAGAGAGAGAGAGAGAGAGAGAGAGAGAGTACCCATTGCTTGTGTCTTCTCTCTTGCTCTGTGTCTCTACACATGCCCTCATCTATGTGCATGCCCACACATGTTGCATCTATGTGTGTGTGTGCGCGCATTTTTGTTGATTTTAGGTTCACCATGGCTCCTTTTGTTGCATGTAATGTCCAATGATCGGAGGAGTTGATGTGATAGAGAGTGCATAGTTGCCATAAGTTGAGGATAGATGATCTATACCCCTCGTAGCCAAATGGGGTGAACATACAAATATGTCATGGACTACTTCATCTTTGAGCATATCAATACGTGTACAAGCTTACCTCCAACACACATACGAGAGAAACCATGCATAAGTGGATACAATACCATCGCTACATATGGTTAAAGTAATTTGAAAGACACCTTGATCACTGTGATAAACATACATCAACAAAAAATTTCTTAACTTTTGCCAAAGTGGGTTTGACTTCTCGGTTATATGAGCTTTAATTCGACATTATAACGAAAAATGATTCTTAGAGAGAAATCTTCAAAATGTACCATAGTTGCTGCAAAAAGGTCAATCAAGCATACACAGATTTAGTTAGCAGTGGGCAGTTTTGGACACTAAAGGGATGAGGCCTATAGTCATAGGATCTATAGCTACTAGCCAAGCACTCTTGGTCACTATTAAAGACCCAAGCCATAGGATCTACGATTGCCACAATCGATGCACAAAACCTCGAGAGCGAGGTACATAACAAAAAAAGGTACCGAAATTGCCCCCCCCTCCCCCCCCAACCAATTGACTCGAGCCCCGACTTGAGCCCAACCCCCCCTCGGTGGTTGATGCTCTAGCCATGCACTCATCATAACACAACCCCTTTTTTTTCATATAGCGTAGGCAAAGGTAAACTCAGACCAAAAAAGTAATCTCACTTGACCCTATCCGACGGATCATGTATGCCACGGTTTAGGCTTCATTGAAAAGCGCGTGAGAGTTAGGTTAATGGAACACTTTGGATGGAGGTTGTGTAAGAGTGCGTTCGCATGCAGGGAATTCACCCTGCCCTGCGAGCGTGAGAAACGTACCTAAAACGAGCATCCAAAATTATCGAAATGATCCTTTCTGCATGTATTTTCTTTGAACTTCGAAGTTCGAAAAAGCGTGTGAAATATCACGTCATGTTTTTTCACACTGGTCGGGCAAGGAAGAGACTCTTATCGCTCATGGTAGCTATCTGATGACCGTAATTACTTTCTCTGCTCCTTAGCACTTGTTACGATCTTCTAGCTCTTCAATCCAGAAGGTCGCCTCCTTCCCGCAGTCATGTCTCTCCGGCCCAATGCTCGCACAGAGGTGCGGAAGAAGGCATACAAGGTTGCGGTGGATACTGATGAGGCCCGCCGTAAGAGAGAAGAGAATATGGTGGAGATTCGCAAGAGCAAACGAGAAGAAAGTCTTCTGAAGAAAAGGAAAGAGGGTTTGCCACCTCAACAACTCGTCAACAGCTCGCAGATTAGCACAACAGAGAAAAGGGTAATTTGGTTTTTCAAGGAAATTTTGTTCCTTTTCTTGCGGATTGGTGGGATATTTTGTTTCTGCCAAATGTATGTTTTGGTGATAGAATTCCAGATTCAAGCTACTTTCAAGCTCACAAGCTTCCTCTATTTCAAGTTAGAGGTGGGCTGTTGATCTGGGCTATGGGACCAGGCTTGTAGAAATTAGGGCATCAGCTTCCGACCTCACGTTAGATTTGGGTACTAATGTTTTTCTGGACTAGAGACTGACCTGGTGATTAGTCGGGGCAACGGATTTTGGAGTTTAAGTATTTTTGGTAGAGATGGATGGTGATTATACACCACAGACCGCGTCGATCTTTTCACGAATGTCTTGATCTTCTAAATCTCGTCAGTATCGGATTCGTATCCATTTTCACTTTTCAAGCAGACATGTCAATGACCATTCCAAAAAAGACAGCAGACATGCCAATGACCATTCTGAACAAGACAGTACATGAATTTTACAAATCAAATACTTAGTTGACACTGAATACCGAGATGCAAACATTCAATCTAGTCATCTCATCTCATCCAGAACTCTTGATACACTAACAACAGTATCCAGTTATCTCATCCAAATAGAAATCTTGATGCACTAGAATTACATTCTAGACTCAATAAGCCATCACATCCAGATCTCATTGATTTGTAACAGATGTCTAGATGCACTAAATTTATCAAATCATTCATCAAACAAAAGGTTGCAGACATTTCATCTTTCCAATATATACACTTAACAAACACACATAAAAGAGCACATGTAAACAAGTTCAATCTAAGAAATTCCAATTCAATGTACATCTTTTCATAAAGTCGTTCTGCAGAGTATTGTCAACCTATCAATACTCCTAAAATCTCTCGTAAAATCTCTTAGAAAAATTAATGACTTTATTTAATCTAGGTAATTTGTGACAGAGGAATGGAGTGGCTCCATTGGCCCCTTTTGTAATGTGCAGTAGAAGTGAATGATGGTGCAACCTCAAGATGAGTGATCCATGGGTGCTCAAGGTTCTTTTTACTGAAGGGAAGGGAGAGTCTTCCTTGACTTAATGAGAGATTCTGCAATGACCAAAACAAGAGAGTGGAAAACTGTGAGAAAGTGCACAGAGAGAGAGAGAGAGAGAGAGAGAGTATACGACACCAGATGGGGTCCCAAACGTCCCTCCAAGGGTCCCCCTTTCTATTAGAGAGGTATTTGCTTTAGATTGCACCAAGTCTGGTACAATGGTTTTAAATGCTGTGATGCTTGATGATGACGACGTCGAAGCTAACGGGCTGAAATCTGAAATTGCTTTTGTCATGTGACACATCCAACCCTATGTGTCCGTGGACAAGCTACAACATGACCAGGGTTCAGTTCAGTCAAGTTAGTCTAGAATAGGAAGTGATCTGGCACTTTTGTGAGTCTGTTCGCAGACCGTGCATGTCCAGACACTTAGATTAGATGCATATCCTCTGGTTGCACACAACATGATTGTTGGAATTAGGGTTGCAGAGAAACACACACAGCTTGGAGAAGACGAAGGAAGCTCAAGGCACACAATAGAGAGTGTATAACTTAGTGTGCAATGGAAAGATAGATAGCCCTAGAGTGATGGGCGTATATACAATGCACGGGGGAAAAAACCTCCTAAAGAGGGAAAAAATTATCCCGGCGGTCCTAGCGTGTTCACACACATCACTACCACAAGTATATGGTAACAAATCCCCCCTGGAGTGATGCGGTGAACGAGAGCTGACACATGAGTAAAGGGAAGTGCCATGCCCTGAGGAGGACAGGATCAGTCCACAAAGGGGAGTAAGCCCAAAGCTTTGCGGAAAGCTTCAAACTTCTCACGAGACAATGCCTTTGTGAAAAGATCTGCAAGGTTGTCCTGTGTTTGCACATAAGCCAAGCTGATCTCTCCTGCTGAGAGCCTCTCCCTGACATAGTGGTAATGCACCTCAATGTGCTTTGTGCGAGCATGGAAAACTGGGTTCCTCGCAACTGTCAATGCGCTCTGACTGTCAGTGTAGATAGTGTTGGCAGTGTCCTGTCCAACACCCAAATCAGCCATAAGGCGTCTTGAGCCATACACACTCAACCGTAGCTGTGAAGACTACCCTGTACTCAGCTTCACAACTCGAAGTGGCCACAATAGGTTGCTTCTTGCTCAACCATGATATACATGAACTGCCAAGCATGAAACAAAAACCACTTGTGGACACTCGCGTGTCAAAACAACCAGCCCAATCTGAGTCCGAAAAAGCATGTAAGTCTGGCGGCAATGATCTCTTCTTTGGATAAAACAAGCCAAGATGTAAAGTGCCACTAAGGTAGCGGAAAATCCTCTTGATAGCCTGCCAATGCTTAGACCCTGGGCTATGCATAAATCTGCTGACCTGTGAGACTGCAAACTGAATATCTGGCCTCGTGTTGCATACATAAATGAGACAGCCAACAGCAGTTTGGTAAAGAGTGACATCAGCAGGATCGCCAGCATCATGTAGACTCAACTTCAAACCTCTTTCCATGGGAGTGGCAATAGGTTTGCAATCGTCAAGTCCAAACTTACATAGCAATGTCTCTATGTAACTTTTCTGACACAAGACAATACCACCATCACACTGCTTAAACTGTATACCCAAATAATGATGCAACAGCCCCAAATCTTTCATCTTGAAAGTAGCATTCAAATCAGTCTTAAATTCAGCAATATGTCTCTCATTTGGTCCAGTGATCAGCAAATCATCAAGAACCACGATGAGAAATACATCACCCTCACGCTTTACACACAATGTGCTTTCTGTTGGACTGTTACGAAAGCCTTGTTTGATCAAATGAGTGTCAGCTTTCTCATACCAAGCACGAGGAGATTGCTTCAACCCATACAAAGCCTTGTTACATTTGCACACTTTGTCCTCTTGTCCTTTTATGACAAAACCGCGAGTCTGCGTTACATAAACTTCCTCAAATATGTCACCATTCAAGAAAGCAGTAACGATGTCTGATTGATGTACATCCCAACCGAAATGAGCTGCCAATGCACATAGAAAACGCACAGTAGTCATGCGACAAGTGGGAGCAAAAGTCTCTTTATAATCTATGCCTTTTTGTTGTGCATAACCCTTTGCAACAAGTCGAGCCTTATGGCGATCGATCTCACCATCCGGTTTGCGTTTCAACTTGTAAATCCACTTCGTACCAATGGCCTTTTTTCTAGGAGGCAAATCACATAAAGTCCATGTGTCATTTTCTATAAGTGCATCATATTCTGATTGCATGGCAGCCATCCAATTTTCTGAATTCTGTGCTTCATCAAAAGACAGAGACTCCTCAACATCATGTAAACTAGACACAGCCAAAGCATAACAATCTGATGCATAAGATGCATGGCGAGAGCCTGAACGAGTATGACTAGACAAAGGTGCATCCAATTTACTGTCACGCAAAGTGTGCACCAGCCATTTTGGCATACCTCTAGCTTGCTCATTTTCACCTCTTTCCTCATCAAGTACATCATGTACATCTGCATCAGTAATATTCTGATCTAAAATATTTTCAGAAACCCCCATAGGCTGTACATTTGCCTCATTGGAACTTACATTCGTATTTCCACCACTGAAAAGAGGCAACAAAGTGTCATAAATGTCCTGTGAGCTTACATTACTGTCTCTAGTACATGACAGCAAGGGCTGAACAGAATCTTCCACAAACACTACATCCCGAGAAATCAGAATACGTTTTGTTTGCGGATGAAACAACCCGTAACCTTTGCTTTCAGCACTATAACCAACAAAAATACATTTGACAGCCTGATCATCCAATTTTCTGCGCTGCACTTGTGGCACCAAAGCATATGCCAAACAGCCAAAAACACGCATGTGCTCAATAGAAGGCTTTCTATCATGCCATGCTTCATATGGAGTAATAGACTGCAAAGCTTTCGTAGGACACTTGTTAAGTACATAAGTGGCACACATGATGGTCTCAAGCCAAAAAGAATGCGGTAAAGCTTGACTTTTGACCATACATCGTGTCATTTCCGTCAGTGACCTGTTTTTCCTCTCAGCAACACCATTTTGTTGAGGCGTATAAGGCACTATACATTGGTGTTTTATCCCATGACTAGCCAGAAATGCATTAAATTCATGAGACATATACTCCCCCCCTCGATCGGAACGGAGGGTGCCCATAGTACATTTCGAGACATTTTCAGCCATAGCCAGAAATTGTTTGAAGCACACAAAAACTTCGGACTTCGCTTCAAGCGGAAATACCCATGCATGCCTGGAGTAATCATCAATGAAAGTCACGAAGTACCGGTAATTGCCCAAGGATGGAGTTTGCATGGGCCCACAAACATCACTATGCACAAGCTGCAACCTGCATGTGGCCCGAACTGAACCATCCTTTGGAAATTTAGAACGTTGCATCTTACCCAAAATATAGCCTTCATAAACATGTTTGACAGGTGCTTCAAGAGGCGGCAAAGAAGCAACCATATCAGATTTCTGCAAACGCAGCAAACTGGCAAAATTCAGATGACCAAAACGTGCATGCCAAAGTTTTGCATCTGAAATAGCCCTTGAATCTGCAACAACAATTTTGTCCACACTTGTCATACAAAGTGAGCTTATACAGCCCATGGCACAAAAGCCCAGATGCAACACTTTCATCACCAAAACTGAGATCATGAACTGTACATCTGTCATCCACAAATTTGACTACAAGTTCAAGTCTAGCAAGTGCGGATACAGACAAGAGATTCTTCTCGATCCCAGGTACATAAAGTGCATCAACAAGTGTGAAGGAACTGCCATTAGCAGGAGTGAGCACAATCTTTCCAACTCCTTGAACTGGATAAGAGGCGTTGTTGGCACAAGTGACCGAATTCCCATGAGGGACAGACTCGAGAGAGGTAAACAATTCACGATGTAAGGTAATGTGCTTTGTAGCACCACTGTCAAAATACCACACATGTGAATCCGCGATACATCATAGGAGCTTCGAGGATATGGTCGATCAGTATGCCACAGATACAGATTTTGCAGATATTTTCACACGGATACGGGATGGGGAGACAGTAATCGGATACTCCCTTCGGGAAGGCTACTTAATGAGAAAGACTATGTTGAGCGTTACACAGCCGTTGAGGGAAAAGGTTATGACTGAATGCCACTGTCCACCTTTTACGAGTCACCGCGGCATTGCTACCACCATGAAGGGGGTAGAGAGATACTTCTGTTGGCCAAGACTCAAAAAGGATGTGGAAGAGTTTGTGCGTAGCTGCTTAGTATGCTAGAAAGTCAATTTTGACAGGCATAAGGCACAGGGATTGTTGAAGCCTTTACCCATACCCACCCGCCCTTGGGAAAATATTGAAATGGATTTCATTTTTGATCTCCCGAGAACACAGAATGATCATGATGATTTTCCGATTACATGGCACGTTTGAGACGATTGTCTCCGACAGAGACCCCAGATTTATGAGTTTGTTTTGGAAGGCAATTTGGGAGAACATTGGCACGCGGCTGTAGTTCTTGTCATCGTTCCACTTGCAGACTGACGAGCAATTTGAGATTGCCAATTCAGTGATTTTAGATTTATTGAAGTCTTGTATCTCGGATCAGAAGACTCAATGGGAAAAGAACTTGCCTTTGGTGGAATTTGCCTATAATAACACGATACACTCTTCGACGGGGAAGACGCCATGTGAGATTGTTGAAAGTGCTACGAAGGTTCCATCCTTCCTGAGCACGAAAGATTAGATATTTGAAGCGGATGAATATTCGCGAGATTTGGATACGGCTTTTGCCAAGGTTCGCGAGACTTTGCAGGAGTCTCAAGAACAACAAAAAAAGGCAGTGGATCGCCATCGTCGCGACTTGAAATTGAAGGAGGATGATTGGGTGCTCTTACGTTTTGAGAAGGCACGCCTACGAAAGAAAAAGGGAAAGGAGAGGCTTTTTCCAAAGCTTAGTATGTGATACTACGGACCTTTCCAGATTACTGACAAGATAAATGATGTCTCCTTTCGATTGAAATTGCCAGATACTTGGAGGATTCACAATGCATTGCATGTGAGTCTCTTGAAACCTGTTAAGGGTGATGTGCTTGATGATGGGGAGCCTCATGAGCAACCTGCAGTGGAAGAGAACGAGGAGACCCTTGTTCCTGAACAGATTTTGGCACATACAGATACGAAGAAAGGTAAAGTCCAAAGGCGGTTCTTGGTTAAGTTCAAGAACTTTCCTGCATTTGATGCGAAGTGGATGGAGGAGGAGGACCTAGCAGATACTCCTCGGATTGTGAAACTTTACCTCGATGTTTTGGTTTAGCATAGTCTACTCCAAACGGAACCCAGAATTCAGCTTGGCCAGAGATCTGGTGCAGTGGGATGCACAAGAGGGGAGTCACTCCGCTCCTTTGTCAACAGATGCCTTGATTTTGATACTAAAAGTCACTGATGTCTCTTTGAGCTTCAGGGATATTGAGAGCTGACAGCATTCTGCTGGATGACTTTATGAAATGGAGTTCCTGATTATGATACTGATTTGTTCTTGACTTCTTGTGAGTGCAGGAACTGATAGACGAAATGACTGCAGCATTTTGGTCTACTTGATCTCGAATAGACATGGTTGCAATAGGGGTTAGTCAATCGGATATCGATGAGGTCCCGATTGGACCTAGATGTGATTGCTAGCTACATTGCCGATAAATCATGGTCTAAGATCCGAATGAATGTTGAATGTCATGTGATGTCCTGTGATGTGACTGTCGATTTTGTACATGTGCTAGATGTGTGTTCCTAGTACGTAGGTACTAACAGTTAGTGTCTGCTAAGATGGTTTATGGCTTTTGTCGGTTTTGCAGGCGTAATCGCGGTCAATTACAATGCTTTCAAGAGGGGGGTATGTCACAAAGTGATGACGTGGCGGACAATAGAAACCCTAATTTTCGGAAATCGCGGAGGCTTAAAAAAAAAAAAAAGATTTTTTTAATTTTTTATTTTTAATGATGGGCGACGCGAATCTTGCTTTTTACTCTACGTAAGAGAAAGGAAGATGCTTTTTTTTTAATAAAAAAAAGAGAGAAGAGCTTGAGAGAGAAGAGCTTTTGAGCTCTTATGCTTTTAACTGGAAAGCTTTTGGGGCTTTGCTTTTGGGCATCCCTTGTACCTTTAAATACATGGTGAGGGCTTCACTTCTCAGAGCATCTGGACGCAGAGTCTGAGAGTGAATCCCGACCCACTCTCTTGTACTTTGAACTGATTAATATAAAAAGAAATACCGAAAGGGGCGACAGTCTTTGGGGCCAATATCTCTAGGCACGGAACTCCGCCGGGCCAGTGCAAATCTGTTGTGATTTGTGAATTGTTTTGAAGTGGTTATTTGGTGCTGTCGCGGTTGATTCTTGACTTGGAGTGTCCAAGTCTGTTACAACTGATTTGCGCTCCCGATGTGAGAGGAATAAAGGGCTGAATAATGGTTGCAAAAACGCAGATTTGCGACGAAAAACGCAGCAGATCTCTCGTGTAGAGCAAGGCTGAAAACGCAGATCTCGATGACGGCAATGATGGGCAGCAATGTGAGCACTCGATGCTGGCGAGGGAATGGCTGAGAGGAGGCTCGATGGGCTGCCGAAGTATCGGACCGCAGCCGTGAAGGTTAGAGCTCACCCACACCGCGACGGCGATGGGCTGAAAACTTAAAACGTTGGCTGTTGTGCAGTCCCTGAGAGAATGAGAATAGCGCTAGCTCCTTGGGTGTCTTTATAGGGAAAGAATAGGCCTTAAGTAATTATTAGGCCTTAGGTAGGGCAAGTGTCCACCAGTTTTCCCAACAATAAATCATAAAACGATTTATTAAAAATTGGTCCAAACTTGGTGAGATTGTCGCACATCTGCCCACCTGGGAATCCGATCGACGTGTAGTCTGGCACGTCAGATTCCTCTAACCTAGAACTACACGCTCGTCATGCCAGATGCCCACCGTAGTGTAATAACATCTGAACGCGTATACAAACCATTTATGCAAGAGGGTTCCAAACTTGAAAACCTAATCTAATGGATTTGTCCGGACATGTAGGTCCCGCGAACAGACTCACAAAATTGCCGGTATTAATTCTCCTAGGATTCTAGACATCCCTATCTAGGAAGAAGAGGAAAACTGGCTCTGGAAGTCGATGAAGTATGTCCACGTGGCACAAAGAGCCATGTGCACGTGACACAACTACTCGAAGCAAGTGGAGTACAGACTGCACCATTTTGTCTATAGTCTTCAATGACTCCCAAAATTGGGGATCCTTTGTCTTGCGTGCACATAAGATCCATGTGACTGAACCTGCGTAGGATGAGGAAGTGTACTCCGTACTGATGAGGGTCTGCCGCACTGCACTCTGACATTCGCATAGGCGATGAACCATTAGGTAGTTGTAGGCAAATTGGGTCTCACAATACTTCAAGAGAACCTTGCCCCTTGACCGCTTCAAGAATGCAGCACGAAGGAGATTGTGATTGTTGATGAAGGACACTAGCTTGGACGCATTTGTAATGAGTGGCTAAATCCAAGGTAGGCGCCCTGTATCCTTTAAAAGGTTGTTAAGGCAATGTGCCATACAAAATGACACTTTGATGCGGGGATACATGCCCTCCAAAATGGCGCCGACTGCCCTGTTTGATGCCTCCCCATCCGTGACAAGCTGCAACACCACCTCTGGGCCAATGATCTCTACGACAGACACCCACTCTCTCTCTATCAAGAAGAGTAGTACGGAGGGCCTCTGACGTGGGTGGCACGTAGGGTGGCCCGTAATCTGCAATCCTTGTGCACATGGCCTTGAAGTAGTCCGACCTATACAATGTACATGTCACAAAGGTCAAGAGTCAAGACAATGTTGAATGGACAACGGACATACTAGTTATGGTCATAATATGTATGAGCATTGAAAACTTGGAACTTACCGAGCCTTTATGAAAGGGATATGGTCGTGATAAAAAAAGCAGGCAACGGAGGCATCCACATCCTCCTTCGTTTTTGGATCCCATGACGCATCTAGAGCTCGTTGACAATGGGTGGGAAGAGAGGGTGAAATTGTTTGAAATGATGCTTGAGCCGCCACACTGCTACCTCCAACGGAAGCTTGCGAATGAGTGGTAGAAGAAGGAAAAACCAAGTGATTGGGGTCAATGGCTTGCCGTTTGGGTCGATTATTTGCTTTGGCTCTCATAATGGTCTCAAGCTCCTTCTTCTTCTCAACCGTCACATTCTTGCAATGCTTCACTTGCTCCCCCACTACGTGAAGGAGGTGTGCTCGAACCTTGCTTGTCCCGGATTTGCAGAGGAAGCCATATAGTTTGCACGTCTATGATCTTGCACCATCGTCTTTGCCCAAGACTTCGGAATGCACCTCATCCCACCATGAAGGCTCATCCTGTCACGTGACACATCCAACCCTATGTGTCCGTGGACAAGCTACAACATGACCAGGGTTCAGTTTAGTCAAGTCAGTCTAGAATAGGAAGTGATCTGGCACTTTTGTGAGTCTGTTCGCAGACCGTGCATGTTCAGACACTTAGATTAGATGCATATCCTCTGGTTGCACACAGCATGACCATCAGATTCCAGTCAGATCCCATCAGTAGCATTTTTACAGTGCATAGGCCTATTTTTCCTATTTTTGATATTTTTCACTTATTATTTTTAAGTGACTTCTGTTGGAAAGTAGGTAGGGCAAATTGAGTAAGTTTGTATAAATAGAAACCTAGCGCTAGCACTTTCTGGCAGAAAAGGCAGCAGGAGCACACGCTCAATAGGCAACTTCTCAGTAGAACCCCAAGCCCTAGCGTTTTTGGACCAGATCAACCAACGATTTGCACTTGCAGATTCCGGCAACAGCAGAACATCAGATTAGCCTAGCGTTTTGCATTTGCAAGACAACCGGCGTCAGAATTGCAGATTTTCAGCCCTAGCGTTTTTGCATCTGTTTCACACTCTAGCGTTTTGCAGATTCTCCGCGACGGAACTTCAAGAACCATCAGCGTTTTCAGCTTTCAGCCCTTAGACACTGCAGATCAAGTCTTGAACCTCGCAGATCTCACCTTCCCGCAGCAGTTCCTCGCCGCACGATGGGATCCATCAAGGTTTACAGTTTCAGCCCGTAAAACGCAGATTTCAGCATCTGCGTTTTCAGCGCATCGTCGCCATCGACATTGTCATCGACATAGAGTCAGACCTCAGCAGATAAAGGTTTGCAGATTTCAGCCATTAGCACTTTCAGATTTCAGCCCATCTCGTCGTTGTCCTCATCGTCGTCGACATCGTCGGCAAGTCCAAGAATTGTAGAGATTTGTGCAATCATAAGTAGACTGCTCTCGCCATAGAGAGTGGGGCCTTCGGAGGAGGGTTTTACAACGTCTCTGGTGTCGTATTTCTCTTCTCTCTCTATCTCTCAGTCTCATACACTAGCACGCACAATGTCCATTCACTTTGTTTGTGTTCATTGCACTCTCTCACTAAAGGAACGGAAGGCTCTCCCTTCCGTAAGTAAAAGGAATCCTTGAGCACAATTCGGAGCACTCATCTTGAGCAAAGTTCAACATTCATTCCCTTGCACCTTACACAGCCTTCTTTCCTCTGTTAACAACCGAGGGACCTTCATGTGATGTGGAAGCTTGTGCCATATTGATGGCGCTTGAGGCTTGAGGCTTGAGCCTTGAGACTTGAAACTCGAGAGAGAGGGATGTTCGATGAAGGGATGGAGCTTGAGAGAGGGATGCGATGGAGGAATAGAGCTTGAGAGAGGGATGAAGCTTGAGAGCTTGCGAGAGGGATGGAGTGTGAGAACTTGTGGCTTCACGCTTGAGAGAGAGGGTGAGAGTGAGACTCGAGAGTGGCTTGCCGCTCGACACTTCAGGCTTGAGAGGGAGGGTGAGACTCGAGAGAGTGGCTTCAAGGCTCAAGCTTGAGAGTGAGTGCTATGAAAGTGTGAGGGGTGAGGGTGAGCTTTTATAGAAAAAAAGACCCCCTCCCTCTTAGGAGTCTTGCAAGCTCTAGTGTGAACCACCCCCAAACGGCCTCGCGCCCACTTGTTTTAAAATTTGAATCTGCCGCCCATTTTTAAAATTTGAATTTGCCACCCTCAGTACTTGAAGAGTGCCGCACTCATTTGGTGGTGTAACATGATAGAAAGACCCGCGACGTGGGTTGATTTCTGTGCGAAGTTCTTTAATCACTTCGCCAGAAAGGATCCGTTGAAGACATACGTTAGGCTTCAGAGCCTGTCGATGAAAACAATGTCATTCGACCAATATACTACCGCCTTCAAGGAAGCCCTCTGCCTTACTAATTTGGACTCTGAACATGCTGTCCACATGTATATCCTTGGCCTACATGAGGAGTACCGTAGGGTATTACTCAGAGGTAAACCTTCGACAGATGTCAAAGATACTGTGGCTAAGGCCACGATGCTCTACAAGATAAGAGAAGAAAGTAATATTGTACCCACCCATCCACTAGCAGCCTTTCTAGCAGTTAATATCCAAATTTTTGGTAAGCTCATGTTTATTTGAAATCCATCATTTAACGCACAGTTCATGCACTAACTGTATGTGTAGCACCAAAGTGTTTGATAAGCACGATCTTCTCCGTTTTCCCGAGAAGATCAATGGTCACCACGTGACCGTACTCCTTGATAATGGAAGCTCACACAATTTTGTGGATGCAAAATTGGTGCAGAAACTGAGCCTGTGGACGCGGGACAGTGACCATGAGTATCGCGTGAAGATGGCTCGTGGCGAGGATACGGATGTATGGAATCGGATGGTTCCAGATTTGTCGCTCGAGCTATCTGATTACAAAGAGAACCTGGATTTCCACATCATGCGCCTGGATAGAGCAGATGTTATTTTAGGAATTCCATGGTTCTATGATAAACAAGACTCATTGTATATAGACTATGTACATTCCTCTCTTGTTTTTGTTAAGCAGGACATGCCTCATGTATCTGTCGCTTTGTAATCAAAATTCTGTAAATAATGATTTTGCAATACCAGTTGTTATTGCTTTGGAAATGTATAAAGATACAAAGTCTTCTGATGTTGACTTTTATCAATGTGTACCATTTGCTCAGTTTGATTCATTAGTGTTTGGTACTTCTGTTAATGAATTTCGTAAAAATGTTTCATGTTCTTCTGTTGAACTTGGGGATTCCGACGAATCTAACCTTATCCGAGAAATCATGACTGATTTCAAGGATGTTTTTTCCGATGATCTACCTCTTGGCTTGTCGCCTTTGAGAGGAGTAGATCATGGCATTGAGTTGGTGGCTGGTAGTTAGCCCTTTCAAAGCAACCCTATCAGTTTAGTAAAACCGAGGAGGACAAGATTCAACGGTAGCTGAAAGATTATCTCAACAGAGGTTTTGTTCAGCCAAGTAAATCGCCGTGGGGAGCGCCAGTGTTACTTTCTCGAAAGAAGTGTTACTTTCTCGAAAGAAGGATAACACTATGTGCTTCTGCGTGGATTACAAGGGGTTGAACAAGCTCACTGTCAAGAACAAGTATCCGCTCCTGCGCATGGGCGATCTGATAGATCGGCTCCATGGAGCGTTGTATTTTACGAAGATAGACCTGCGATCAGGCTATCACCAAATACGCATCAAACTGGAAGATATTCCTAAGACAAGTTTCTATACGCGTTATGGTCACTATGAGTTTTTGGTCTTGCCTTTTGGTTTGACCAATGCTCCAGCTACGTTTCAGCAGATGATGAATGATCTGCTGAGACCGTTTCTAGGAAACTTCGTTGTTGTATTTCTCGATGACATCTTGATCTACAGCCGAAGTTTGTCTGAGCACTTAGCTCATATACGTGCAGTTCTCGAAGTACTGAGAACTGAGAAGCTTTATGCTAAGGCTTCCAAGTGTGAATTCTTCAAGAAAGAGCTTCTGTAATTGGGTCACATCATTACTCGCGATGTAATTCGCGTCGACCCTGAAAAATTGGATAAAGTGCGAAATTGGCCCATTCTGAAGAATGTGCGCCAAGTAAAGTCCTTTTTAGGCTTTACAGGATTCTTTCGCAAATTCATCAAGGATTACTCTAAAGTTGCTGCTCCGCTTACGCAACTTTTAAAGGGAGGGGTGAAAGGGTCGAAGACTTCGGGTCCTCATTGTAAAGGTAATCTCCCCGTTGTCTGGAATGAGCGTCTCGACGAGAGCTTTCGGACACTAAAGCACTTGGTGACTACTGCTCCAATATTGCACATTGTGGATCCTAGCAAACCGTTTGTGGTTGAAACGGATGCTAGTGATTATGCCATTGGTGCGGCATTATACCAAGATGGACGTCCTATTCCGTTTGAAAGTAAGAAGCTTTCTGACGTTGAGATGCGTTACTCCAACGTATGAGAAGGAGCTTTATGCCGTAGTCCACGCCTTGAGGAAATGGCAGCACTACTTGTATGGCTCTACGTTTGTTGCATGGACATATCATCACTCCTTGCGCTATGTCTATGATCAGGGTGATCTCAAAGGCTGGAAGGCTAGATGGGTTGAGCTTATGCAAGAGTTTGACTTTGAGATCCGTTATAGAAAAAGATTCAGCAATCGAGTTGCCGATGCACTCAGCAGGATTCTGAGGTTAATGCCTTGTCTATGGCTGAAATCTCGACGGATTTCTATCTCTCTCTCTGAGGGCTATGTCGTTTCAATGGCCATTTTGGCAAGATATGGAACGAGGTCGAAGCGGGGCATGACTCGCGTACAGGCTTGGGTGATCTGGAGACCCAAGTGAGTCGTGCTAGAGAGACGAGATAGCGACAATATTCCATTAAAGGTGGACTATTGTTCATAAATGAAAAAGTCTGCGTGCCGAAAATCGATGAGGTTCGACAAAGGATTTTGTGCAAATGCCACGATGTTCTTAGCGCTATTTGGGTTATGGTCGGTAGACTCACAAAAATGGCGAAGTTTATACCTACGAAGTCAACAGTAAAAAGCCATGAGTTGGCGGTTTTATTCGTCGATCAGCTTTATAAGCTGTATGGTCTGCCAGAGGATATTGTCAGTGATCGATATACTAAGTTCACTGGCCGATTTTGGCGAGGTGTGTTTGCTCATCTTCAGACGAAGTTGAGTACGTTGTCTTCTGACCATCCTGAGTCCGACGGACAAACTGAGAGGATGAATCAGACGTCAAGGAACGTCGGGCTCGTGATTTCTTTTATGACATGCAAGAAATGCTCGGATTGGCTAAGGATAATATAAGAACGGCTCGTGATCGAGTCACTACTTATGCTAATCAAAAGAGATCTCCCAGGACTCTAGAGGTGGGACAATGGGTCTATCTGAAGATACCCAAGGATTCCAAGACCATGCGAACAGGAAAGCATTATAAGCTTTCAGCTAGATAAGAAAATTGTCCAAGTTGCCTATAAACCGGCTCTTCCTTCGGATTTTAGTGCACATCCAGTGTTTCATGTGAGCCGCCTTAAAGTAAAACTGGGCGAAGCCGAAGTTGTTGTGCCTATCGAGGAAAATGTATGGCAAGATATCCAAACTGAGTATATTCCTCGAGAACCTGAGGCAATTTTAGATCATCGTACCCGTCATTCGCGCCAAAAGGCTTATGACGAGTACTTAATTAAATGGAAGGGTCAATCTGAAAGGTTTGCTACTTGGGAACCAGTTAGAGCTCTAAAAGCTCAGTATCCCCACTTCATTGATGAGGACATCAATGGTTCTTAAGGGGGGAAGTATGTTATGTCCCGCTCATAGGAGAAAGGATCTAGCCCAGACGCCGTCGAGATGGGCGTCCCGTGTTCGGGCGGACGTAGTATGAACTCGGCTAGTGTGGCCAGCCATTATTATGAAAGGGAGACCAAGGCCTCATTTGCAGTTATCGATCCCCACTAGCAGAGTGCCAGTGGTTAGCACGCGAGGCTAGGAGTATGCAAGGTCACCTCGAGGAGGTGAGGCCGAATGGTATTGGACGCTCGGTCTTACATGTGCATACTTACGTCCTCGGACACTGGCCCCAACACGGGGGAGCTACCGGATGGTGGCTATGGTCGGGTGGTTCGTCTGACGCGTGTCTGTAGGCAGTCCGTGTAGCCAGTAGATCCACTCTCATCTTTCGTTTCATCGGGTCTCTGAGAAAAGCCCTTGGCAACCAGCCGTGCCTCGTGCTTATCTAACGAGCCATTTGATTTGTACTTTATATTGTAGACCCATTTGACACCAATGACCTTCCGCTTTGTTGTCCATGGAACGTCTTATTCCTCTCGGTGGATCAAGCTCTACCTGCATGGCCTTCTTCCAATTCGGTTGTGAAAGGGTCTTCTCAACTGTAAGAGGTTCTCTGCCCTTTGCTACCGAGGACATCAAAGCATAGTTTACGTTGTTGTGCGCATTTTGGACACGCCGCCGATATTTGTAAATGTGTACATATGGACATGACGTTGTGTGTCAAAAGGGTGTGTGGGCTTTCTTTTTGTGGGCTTTTTAGCAAGCACATGTACATGCAGTGCAAGTCGCTTGACTAGCGCCAACTGGTGGGTTGCTGTAAGTGCCTGCTAGTGAGTTTTTTGAAGTATGACTTGCATATAACTAAAACTCATGTACAAACATAAAAAAGTGCAGCCAAATATTAGAATTTTGCAGGTCTTGGGTCGTTGTGCCTCCTCCATGCTATTTGATGCAATTTTTTGCCCTGGGCTAGCCTTTTAGATGTGTAGTCGCTTCATGGCAGCTTGCTGTTTGTGCCAACTTTTCACATGGAGCATATATTTGAAATTTTTGGTCTTTAGAACTTTTATTGCAAAAAATTCAAAGATTTTTTGAGGTTGTGGTTTGGGAGATACAGTCTGTTTCCTGCAAGGTACAGCATATGGTAGCCCACAAGCAATTTGGTGTAGGCTAAGTTGTGGAAGCTAGCATGTTTTGTGGCCTATGTACACTTTGAAATTGTGTTTTTTGAAGAATCAATTGGTGAAGGGGGGAGCTCTTTTTCTCAAGTGCATTGGTTGGCGTGTGCTATAATTCCATTCCAAGGTAGGTGCTTCTTAGTTTCTATGGTGGTCTGTTGGGTGAGCGTGTGATTGGTTACCTTCGATTTGTGGTATTGTGGGAGTTCTTTTGATACGGTTTGTGGTGTTGCATTTGTGTCATTGAGCGCTATTGGGTGACGGTGCTATAGATGTGCCCCTTGCTCTTGTTTTCCCAACAACGTGTAATAAAGTCCCATCTAGCTCAACATTCTGAAGTTGTCGAGACCGTCATGTAATACCATCCTCATGCCTATCTGGTAGAAAATTTAAAGTAGTTGAAGCCCCGTTCTGTGTTTAGGGGAACCAGAATGGAAACAAAAACAGTGAGTAAAGGCCTGTTGCACTCTTTAAGAAAACTACGTAAAACAATGGATCTAGTTGTTTTTACATGTGGGATGGGTACGATTTTGCTTGCAAAGCTATTGGCAACTTGTTTTTGAAAAGCTATTTGGAAATTGGGTACTGATAGTAAACTTCTAATGCAAGTTCATATTTGTGCTGAATGTATTTGTATCTCTAGTTTTAGTTGTTTTCATTAGTGGAGAAATTGGCACTTTATATTTTAGTAATGTGGGCTAGCTTTATAACAGTGTCTTGTTGGCTTCTAAAGCAAGCCTTAAGCAGAGAAGAGAGTTAGGCGTACATCTAAAATTAAATATTTCTTACACTGATTGGACCTACCTTTTCATGTGAACAATTGAATTCTTTTTTGTTTTTAGTTTGTCAATGAGTCCCTTGTCACCCCTTCATGTCACATCCTTACATGGCTTGACTTCCCTTTGATTTTATTGTTTTAGAATGATAAAGTGAACCTTCACCTTCTTGTCTTACCAATGTGAACTGGTACTCAGCGCTTGTGTTGTTTGGTGAACATTCATTCTCTGGCTTGTGTCAGCTGGAGAGTCTGCCAGCTATGGTTAATGGTGTTTGGTCTGAAGATCCCAGTGTACAAGTGGATGCTACCTATCAGTTCAGAAAGCTTTTATCAATAGGTCAGTAAAGTGGAAGTTCCTTTTGCTATATGAGAGAGATCTGTGGCCTGATAAGCATTGATCTGAGTGTTTGGTTCAGTGCGTAGTCCTCCAATACAGGAAGTCATTGATTCAGGCGTGGTTCCTCGTTTTGTTGAGTTTTTGCTTCGAGACGAGCTCCCTCAGTTGCAGGTTTCTTTTCTAAGTTGCATGTTTTATCTGCCCTTTGATAGTTTGTCACAAAGGCTTTTGTCCTCACTTTCCTTTGTATACAGTTTGAGGCAGCATGGGCGCTCACTAATATTGCATCTGGAACCTCAGATCATACTAGGGTTGTTATAGATCATAATGCTGTTCCAATCTTTGTGCGACTTCTTCATGCACCTGGAGATGATGTTCGTGAGCAGGTATTAATCATGATTCTTTCACTGCTGCATTTTTTTCTGCAATATTCAATTATTTCTACAAAAGCTAGATTAGCTGTACCCTGCAATATTCAATTATTTCTACAAAAGCTAGATTAGCTGTACCCTGCAGATTGAGAGCGTGTGCTTGCTATACAGTTTCCCCTTAATTATGTGCATATTTTACAGGCTGTATGGGCATTGGGAAATGTTGCTGGGGACTCACCCAAATGCAGAGATCTAGTCCTCAGCCATGGTGCGATGATACCTCTTCTCAGTCAATTGAATGAAAATGCTGAGCATTCAATGCTCCGGAATGCAACTTGGACTCTTTCAAACTTTTGTCGTGGCAAGCCTCCACCACCTTTTGAACAGGTCTTGTTACTTGATTGACTGTAGCACTGGATTTCTTTTGGGGTTTCTTAAACTGCGGAAAGAACTGAAGGGCTCATTCTTGTCCAGACAAAAATTGCTCTTCCTGCTCTTGAAAGGCTGATTCATTCAAGTGATGAGGATGTCTTGATAGATGCTTGTTGGGCTCTTTCGTATCTCTCAGACGGCACAAATGATAAAATTCAAGCGGTGATTGAAGCTGGAGTCTGTCGTAGGCTGGTGGAATTGTTACTGTAAGAGCTTCTGGTATTGCTTTTTATGGAAACTGTAGGGAAGGATTGAATCACATTATAGTGAGTATGTGTTGTAGGCATCCTTCTCCATCCGTTTTGGTGCCAGCACTGAGGACAGTTGGCAATATTGTCACTGGAGATGATGCACAAACCCAGGTGAGTATGCTTGATCTCTTTGGTTGTGCACTGGTGTGAACACTATTTGCATGTGGTCGAATACATGCCTGCTGCAAATGTGTGTATCAATCAGCTCATGTGCCAGAGTTCACGTGCGCAATTGTAATTGTGTTTCCTTGGTGTGGCATGTGTTGCATGTGTTTCATCGGAGGCCATTTTTATCCAGCTAAAATTTCAATATCCTGGCTAGATTCTGAGCTTGCCTCAAGAAAACTCGTAAAAATTACAAGTTTGTGTAAATACCAGCAATTGCTTCATGTTTTGACCTAAAATGCGGAAGAGTTTCAACTTTCAAGTGTGCCCTTATTTTCTTCGGTTAGGAGAAATGTTTGAGCCCTGGTTTAGACCACCCATTTCTTTGGCCAATAGTGCACCTATGGAGGGGGTCCAGAACCAAGCAAGAGCGTGGTTTTTCCGACGACACACCCTAATTTCTCACTAATACACGTCATTTTTCCTAATTTACACACTAATTATTAACTAATTGGACTAGGGGGGTCGTAATTACTTCAGTGGGATAGGTCATTCCAGCAAACAGTATTATTTTGTAATGGCATACTTTGTTTGTTACAGTTCATGATCAATAATCATGTACTGCCTTGCCTCCTGAACCTGCTCTCAAATAATCATACCAAGAGTATCAAGAAGGAGGCTTGTTGGACAATCTCAAATATTACTGCTGGAAATAAGGAGCAGATTCAGGTGAAAGTGATCGGCTTCAAGGTCAGCTACATGGTTGACTGTAGGATTAAGGCTGACTGGTTCTTAGAATGTAGGCTGTGATCGATGCAAACATTGTTCCTCCTTTGGTGACGCTGTTGGGGAGTGCAGAGTTTGAAATCAAGAAAGAGGCTGCTTGGGCTCTTTCAAATTCGACTTCTGGAGGAACTAATGAGCAGATCAAGTATCTCTTACAGTCGTCGCTGGTTTATAATTGTTGAAACAGAAAACACAAGGTTCTTATGGTGGTTCTCTATGGCAGGTATCTCGTGAGTCAAGGCTGCATCAAGCCCTTATGTGAGCTTTTGACTGGCCCTGACACACGCATTATCACGGTCTGCCTGGAAGGGCTAGAGAATATACTAAAAGTTGGGGAAGCAGACAAGGAGTTAGGAATTACGGGTGGCGTGAATTTGTATGCTCAGTATATTGACGAGGCTGATGGGCTTGAGAAGATAGAAAACTTGCAAATGCATGACAATTCAGATATTTATGAAAAAGCTGTCAAGTTATTGGAAACATACTGGTCTGAAGAGGACGAAGATCAAACAGCTGCAACCAGTGGTGCTGGCCAAACCACTTTCAGCTTTGATGGAGCCCAAGCAGTACCATCCGAAGGATTCAATTTTGGGTGATTTTGTCTAATTTCTACAGTGGATCTACTAAGATGGGCTCACTTTTGACTTCACAGACCAAGTCCTGCGATAATGATTGTCTAGCAGGATAAGTTTTGTAATCCTCAAAAGAACTCGTTGAGGGTATGCTCGTATGTGCATAAAATTTCTTCGGTATAGGTTCTGCAATGAGCTTGAGTCGGCGACGCAATGTAGGGCCATTGTTTTTGGCCCAAATTGATGAGTTTATAGATATATATCACTAGTCTTGTAATGGGCCACTAAAGTGGCTCATGCCTAGATTCTAGTAGTTTAAGTTTTAACTTTTGCATATGACA
Source organism: Adiantum capillus-veneris (assembly GCF_014529385.1). Lineage (NCBI taxonomy): Eukaryota > Viridiplantae > Streptophyta > Polypodiopsida > Polypodiales > Pteridaceae > Adiantum > Adiantum capillus-veneris. The sequence continues at coordinate 128,605,682 of NC_140950.1, read as the reverse complement.
TAAAAACTTCATGAAACTTCTTGAAGCATCTTGTTACGATAGACTCTTACGATGTGTCTAAGACTCTGACAGTCATATTTGAATTAAAAATGCTAAAAATAATTTTTAACTTTTTAAAAAAGAGCCCTTTTTTTCATAAAATTGTAATTTACTATTTAGTTTGGGCAAGTAGAAAATGTTGCCAGTCTTTATATAAGCGGCATAGAAGTGTGATAGGCTCATTGCATCCTATCGAGGGATTTTTAAAGGAAATTTGAGTGTTCAAAAAAAAAGAAGAAGGGGTCTAAGCTATTGAGTCAATTCAGTAAAATTATACACATTTTACCAAATTAGTCCTTAGAGATGGCCATGCAAAGACAATTGCAACCCTTGATTTATTTTTTTGACATTTTTTATGAACTCATACTATGTGCTCGCTGTAATTCCAGAGAGGATTATTTGCTTAGACATCTAAATAGTTGGTGAAGTATTTTTTAACCAAAGCTTCTTAAAGCCACAAAAGTGGCTATTTTTTTAAAAGTACTAGTGTTAAATCTGAAGCCATGGGGGTTGTGATAGATCTGATTTCAGATTCTTGCATCATGTGTTTTACGTGCTAGTCTTACACTTGAAGGTTGGAATAAAAGTTGTGGAAAATGGTACTAGATGAGTTGTAATCCCTCATGCACAAAATGTACCGCATTGTTGCACAGCAAGTTTGTAGATTGCTGCTTTGCTTTCAATTTTTACTAGCTTCAGTCAAGATGTTGTTTGGGTAGATCGCATTCTTGATGTGTGATCTTACTAGAGAATCTAAAGTTGATGCTAAAGTTGTAGTACGCCAGCAAAACCGCTTACTTTGTTTCAGTGAAAGCTTTCTTGCCAAATATTTTTTGGAATTTAACAAAAATTAAAATGTGCAAATTTCCTTGTCTGAAGATGACATTTTCTGTTAGCTAAAATTGGTTATGTGCTCATGTGCGTGTCAGTGCTTTCTTTAATGTAGCAACAAGAGAGCATATAGCAAGGTTCCCATTGCTAGAATTAGGGTTGAAAGGATGCGCACACAACTTGGAGAAGATGAAGAAGTTGAAGGTACACAATAGAAAGTATTGTTTAGTGCAGTGCATAAACAGAAAGATAAGTTAGCCCTAGAGTGATGGGCGTATATACAATGCATGGGGAAAAAACCTTCTAAGGGAAAAAGTGTTGCAACGGTCTAAGTGTATTCATACACGACTAGTCGCCACATACATGGTAACAAATCTTCTCTGGGAGTGACACAGTGAACAAGAGTTGGCACATAGTGTATTGAGTAGTGCCATGCATTGAGGACATGATTAATAGATAAAGGGAAGCACGTCTTCAAACTTCTCACAAAGCAATGGCTTTGTGACACGCCTAGTCGGAAATCCATTCAAGTCATGAGACATATACTTCCCTCCTCGATTCGAATAGGGGGTGTGCATTATATTTAGAGATATTTTTAGTTATAACCACAAATTGATTGAAACACATGAACACTTCGAACTTAGCTTTAAGCAGATACACCCATGCCTTGAGTAATCATCGATGAAAGTCACGAAGTATATGTAATTATCCAAGGATGGAGTTTGCATAGGCCCACAAACATCACTATGCACAAGTTACAATATGCATGTAGCCTTTATTGAACCATCCTTTGGAAACTTTGAACGTTGCATCTTAGCCAAGATACAACCTTCACAAACATGCTTAGAAGGTTCTTTAAAAGGTGGCAAAGAAGCAACCATATAAAATATCGGCAAACGCAACAAACTAGATAAATTAAGATGTCCAAAATATGCATGCCAAAGTTTGGCATCTGAAATAGCCTTTGAATCCATAAATGCATTTGCAAAATTTTGCCCACACTTGTCATTCAAAGTGAGCTTATACAGTCCATGGCACAAAATGTCAGATGCAACAATTTTATCACCAAAATTGAGATCATACATTGTACATCTATTATCCATAAATTTGACAATAAGAACAAGTTTTACAAGTGCAGCTATAGACAAAAGATTCTTTTTTATCCTTGGTACATGAAGTGCATCAATAAGTGTGAAAGAATTTCACTTCGGAGCAGGTAGGACGATCTTTTCAACTCTCTTGATTGGATAAGAGGCTTTGTTAGTACAAGTGACCGTATTCCCGTGAGGGATAGCTTGAAAAGAGGCAAACAAACAAATCCCGATGCGAAGTAATATGCTTTGTAGCACCAATATCAAAGTACCAAACATGTGACTCCGTAACAACCAACATATATGCATTATGGACAGAAGCATCATAAGTACACTCTGCACTAAATATCCACTATCGCATTAACAAAAGATTTTACTATAGATGCACTAGTGGTAGATCTAGCCTCTTTCTTGGCTTGTTTTGCCTTTAACTTAAGATATTGCTTTATCAAGTGATCATTAGCCTTGCAATAATGACAATGCATCTTCTTTTTGCCTTTTTCACTAGAATTTCCAAACGAGTTGCTGGCAGCAGAAGCACTAAACACACGTGATCTACTACTCATTGAAGAACCATGAGAAGTGGTTGCATTGCTATTACCACCTTTTCTTTGAACAACAACAAAAGCCTGTTCAATTGCATGTTTTTTAGTCCCGTTCTTTCTTGAAAGTGACTTTCATGTAACAGCAATGTGCGTAATGCATCAAACTTGACAACTTGAGGGTTTCCTTGGGTCATAAGTCTCCAAGTACTAGCAAAAGTCTAGTAAGAGTCCGGCAATACCTCGAGAATAGACTGTACAAGTGAATTGTCAGAAATAACTTTACGTGCAGAAATGAGTTGCTCATTGATATCTTTGACATCATCAAGAAAAGTGTCCATGTTATCTTGCTCTTGCATAATCTTGGACTTCAACTCTTTATGTAGCAATGCAATTTGTATAAAGACCAATTAGAGTATATATCCCATGCGTGTTTGGTTGATTTTGCTAAGTAAATGTGAGGAGTAATAGTGCGCTTCACAAATAATACAATCAATGCATGAGCCTATGCATCTCTAACATCCCAACAAGACCATCCAATTTGTCCTCAATAGCAAACATTTGTGTTGTTGTGAGCCATGGGGAGTGACTACACCTGATGTGAAAACTGCTCCGAAAGAGGAAAAAAGAAGTAGGACTAATACATGCTATATAGCACAACCCGAAGAGGACTATAAGAGACCTGTTTTGCAAAAAATTGCACTAACAAAAATTTTGCACAATATGACGAAATTGTCTATGCAGTCATGCTCGTAGTGGAAATAGAGGCCGGCAGAATCCTGAAGCAAAATCCTGAGCACACCAAGCTCAATGAGTTTACGTGAAGTAATACTTGACTTGTTGGTGCTCACCAAAGCTCACCCAATTCCGAGAAAGTGAGCATGAGATGTTGGCAATGCTAGCGACTATGCTTGGGAGAAGGCAACGTGCTGTGATATCCAATTGTTGGAATTGAAGTCGTAGGGATACTCACACAATTTTGAGAAGATGAAGAAGCTCAAGGCATACAAGAGAGAGTGTACTACTTAGTGCGCAAATAAAAAGATAAGTTAGCGCTAAATGATGGGCGTATATACAATGCATGAGGGAAAAACCTCCTAGTGAGGGAAAAAGTGTCTCGATGGTTCTAAGTGTGTTCATATACACTTAGGACATACTCATCACTAAGTGTGTTCATACACATCACTACCACATATATGATAAGAACCATGAGATGGATATTGGACGCATCAAGCATTGCAAGATGTTTGATGGATTTGGTTTTGAGGCACACTGGTGTTGATTGTTATCCACAAGATACTCAACGCTTTTTTGTTATTGAGCCATGTAATTAGCTTCTGACCTTGAGCACTCGTGTGTATAGGGGACCGTCACCTGTCCAAGCCTGCACGTGTGCTCACATGTTATGAAACCATACCTGCTTTGCAAGCTATTGATGCCATGGAGGACATTTCCGGATTTGGGTCTTTTGTTTCTTCAGATTGGCTACGTGTTTGTAGGGCTACCTCTAGATATTGTCTAGATATTGTTATGTTACATTGTTCTTGTAGTAGTAAGAGCACTATTGTAATTTGTAGTTTCCATTGTTGCTTTCTTCTTGCCAATGTGGTTGATGAATATTCAATAATATTTATCAGATGGGTAGCTTCACGACTCTCTGTACTCGTTAATTTAAAAATGACCAAAATACCTCTAAAATTTGTGGAAATTCCCTAACTACCCCTTCAAATTTGAAACATTACCCCTCATATTTTGCAAATTTTTCTCCAAAAAACCCCTTGTGAGATTAAACATCACCATACTTTTTCCTTTTCAACAACTCTTCGTCTTCGTAAGAAGTTTGGTTCTCCCTCGATAGAAGATGATAGAACTAGAGTTCACTCAGATACGTGTGCTCTCGAGATACACAAATGCCTCGTGAATTCATTATCAAAAAGTTTCATCAAAGACCCAGAAAGGGAAATCTCTACCACAAAAAGAATGAACAATGAGCAAATTTGGAGCAATCCAAGTACAAGAATATTTTGAAATTTGAGGGGTGTTTTGGGAATTACCACGAAGTTTGAGGATTTTGATGATTTTCCCTTTTGTTTTTTCTCCCTCTCTTGCTATGATTTAAAAGTTTAATGTCCGTGCAGTGTAGAATGCTCTTCACTTCAATCAGTTTGCCAAGAAAAGCTCTCAAATTGTCTTGGGCTTTGCCATTCTTTGGAGATATTATTGAGCACCACAGGACCAAGATGCCAAGGCTCCTCAATCACACACAGGTACATCTTCCAAGGAAAGGGACACTCCCTTCAAAGAGAGCAACATTGGCCTCTTAGAGATGTCAACTCTCTCTCTCTCTCTCTCTCTCTCACACACACACACACACACACACACACACACACACACACACACACACACACACACAGGTCTTGAGTTCAACTCTCCTAGTCGGATAGATCATTAACGTCTCTTGGGATAGTTTCCTACGACGTTAAAATACTCTTCTTCTTCTTCTTCTCTCTCTCTCTCTCTCTCTCTCTCACACACACACACACACACACACACACACACACACACACACACACACACACACTAGCACGCACACCCATTGTAGGGAACTGCAATGAGTATAACCTACCACCCTGACCAAGATCACCAATGGCATATAAGAAAGATATTCTAGATAGTTTGATACACACAGAAGCAACACAAGCATCGTACTTGATAGATAGCGCGAGACAACCCAGCATTGGAATCCAAGGATTTCTTGTTCAGTACACTCATCAACTGACGCATGGACTTCCTCTTTTGCCTTCTTAAGAGCTGTCTGATAGCATGAGATTTGAATCTATTACGCCCGATGTAGAAGCGTCTCTTGTCGAGGATACGGGGGCTTCGATAGGCCGGTGGAAACCTATCACAAGGATTGGCGGAGCTCTTCGTGTGGCGGGAAGGTGTGGTGATGGGTCCATGGGAGGAGCCGATATCTGATGAGGGCGGCAGGACGTCGTCGGCAGAGGTATAGCATTGTGAACCCAATTCAGGGATAGGGGACATATTCACATCTTCAGAGTGGATGGAGGTAGAGGCAGCACTAGTGGAAGGTTGCAAGCTTGGATTAATGGAGAAGCTCCTGGGGACAGCATCTCTGCCCTTATCCTCCATGCGGGTGTTGTTGCTATTGCAAGCGAGGGGCTCCTGCAAGCTTGAGGTTGTCGGAGCCACGTAATCCAGCTCCACTTCCGCAGGCACGTTTGTATGACTGCTTTGAGTACTCTCTGCATGAAGATGAGCCCCCTTCTTCAGAGAGGTGACTCTCATTAACTGTTTCAGCGAGCCATCACTCTTCATCATCAAGCTTAGCAGGGTTGGGATGCCTTCACTGCTATCGAATTGTTCGGGCAGAGCATCATTACCCTCCTCCATAGCTCTCTGTGGCTTTATGCAGAGGCTTCTCTCTTGCTCTCTATACCTACACGCCAGCCTCCTGTGACATGCAGGCGAGCCTTATAATACTTGGCTTGCCGGCCTGGAGTGTGTCCAGCTGGTCTACAAGGTTTCTTTGTGTCTGTTTTATTGGTGCTCTTGTTAGAGCGTCTATAAATGTGTTTCCTTCGGATTAGGACTGATGTGGGCTTATCTCTTCCCCTGCTTGAAAGGGACCCCGGAAGAGGGGAGGGGGGGTTTCCAAGAAAAGTGTGCCTCACAGCCTCAACTTAGCCTTGGGCCGGTTGACAAATCAAAATAGCCGGTTGAAGGAAGGGGGAAAAGGAGAAAATCCGCTCTGAATATTTAAGAATATAGTGTTAAATTGTAAAAAATGTAGATAGTTTACTATTTGAAATGCAATTTTGTATTTTGTGAAATTGATTTTTTTTAAACATTGGCTGGAGGGCAGGGGGGCTGGAGAGAGAGAGAGAGAGAGAGAGAGAGAGAGAGAGAGAGATGTCATTGGGAATTAAACCTTGATCTTTATTCCTCAATACAAGCATGCAAACTACCCCCCATCTGCGAAGAGATGATGTCTAAGATCTGTGCCAAATATAGTAGCTTTCTCCAAATTTAGTGTCCGTGATCATTTTATGTTAGCTAAGCTAAAATAGAGACATCCACATGTTTGGGACATTGGTTTTGAATTCACTAGCCATAGGCTTGAGGAAATTGGATGTGTGTGCCATGAGGATAAGGAAATTGTTGCACCAAGAGCAATGCCCATTGGTGACTCCATCAATGTGGTTGCTATGGATATGAGTATAAAGCGCATCAATGGGAGTGTTTGGGTATTCACCACTCATCTAGCATAATACACTCAATGAATCAGTCCCTAGATACCAAATACACTAAGCCAAGGGGCTAGCCAAGGATCCTTGAGCTAGCTATGGCAAGTCTTCTATCTCTACATAGACTAGAGACGATAAGAAACTAGGACTAGACAACTGGCAAAATGAAGGCAAGCCAATATCCCAATTTCCCTTCCCAGTTGTGTCACTCAGTTGAGTACTCCACGGTCATTATGCTCTCTTTGGAAAGCTCAAATTTGCACAGGAGCTTAAGTTGTTCCATCAAGCAAGAGAATGAAACGCCACTTAATCACAATGTACTCTACTTTCAATTGTGAGTGATTGTATCATAATGTCACCAAGAAAAATACAAATCAGCCTCAAGCCCAAATGTTCTTTACACAGCAAGCCTCAAGCTCCTGTCGAGCCTTGAGGGACATACCTAGTAACAAACTATTACCAAAAGCCCAAAAGTTCTTTACACAGCAAGCCTCAAGCTCCTGTCGAGCCTTGAGGGACATACCTAGTAACAAACTATTACCAAAAGCCCAAATTTTCTTTACACAGCAAGGCTCGACCGGATGGAGAGGGTCACCCTAGGCCAATCATTTGAGTTGTGCCTTTTACCTACCACATATATTATCTCCTTACTTTCTTGTATAATCTTTGAGAAGCTAGCCACAGAGAGGTCGCTATCAAAGACGCGATAGTTCCTAGCCTTCCTGATACTCCCGAAGATGATAATTTGAGTACAAATTAGAAGTGCTGAACTTTGAAACTGTTTTCCACCAAGGCACAAATCCTTCTTTAAGAATCCTATCTTCCATGTTCTTTGAATCCATTTGCACACCTTCCCTTTGCCAGACCTCGAATTGTCGGGCATTCCATGAAAAGCTGGGCGAGGTCTTTGCTAGCAAATCTGCACCTTGAACATCTATCGGACCCCCGATGCCACGTGCCTGAATCTTGATACCTATCGGCAAAGTCCCCCCACAATACCTTCCATAAATATCTTCATAAAATGAGGCCACTATGGATTCCAAATGTTCTTCATGACCTCCACCCATCGAGCTTCCAACCACTGTTTATTCCACTGCTTGTTCAAAGGGGCGAACCAATCTTACAAACATACGGGATTTTGGAAGAGAAAAAGGGAGCTAATAGAGCTAAGGAAATAGAAATAATAGTTTGTCCTACCTAAACTGCCGCCTCCCAAACAACCCCCCCGCCCTCCCAAAAAAAAAAAAAGGGGTAAAAAGCATTCTTTCTTCTTTTTCCTTTTGAGTGGGTAGTAGGCTATCCACATAAGTGGTAGCCTACTGCTCCACTTGTGTGGACTAGCCTCTTGTTGGGTTAGGGGTTAGTCGTGCATGTGCGCGTGCACGTGCGCACACACACACACATGCACTTTCAACTGGGTCGAGAAATTGCCTCCTTTTTACTACTACTTTACTTGGTTTCAATGGCTTGGGTATGTTTCACTATGGCTTCCCAGTTGGTATATGGAAATCCTCAATATTTTTGGCATGTTCTCATGATACCAAGAACTACATAATTAGGGGAGATTTTTCCCTCCCCTCGATACCCATGTGGTATTTGGTGAGACATGTTGCCTACTAAGATGTAGGGACTTTATACCTCTGCTTGGTGCAAACCATACCCCTCTCTATCACAAGAAGATTTAGAAAATTTCTCATGTAGGAAAACCGAGTCTTTCTCAAGTGTTTTTCATACAATGCATAACATCATGAGCTTCTGCTCGAGAGGCACCCATACCTAGCTGGGTACGATTGGGGGCAGGGGATCACCGGCCCCCCCACCAGGCTGGTGGCCCCCTGCCCCCAATCGTACCCAGCTAGATATGCGGCGCCTCCCTCACAGAAGCTCATGATGTTGAGGTAAGTCACAATGTGGGAAATATTGTGAGAATTTGTCCAAATACTCAGTTTATTTTGTTTTTCCCTTAGAATGGACCTGTCGGCTCCTAGGATGTCACCATGAATAAAACATCATGAGATGAAAACCCTGCTTTTGTTGGCAACTAACGCGATGGTTTTAGTTACGCTGTTGTGAAAGGATTTTTTCATTAATGGAATGGGTTATCTATTCAATTAAAGATTAAGTACTTGCCAATGGACGCTCACAACTTAAATATATGTTTATGATTCTCTAATCGGTTGACTCAAATATAAAGTATGAAAGCTTTCCCTCCTCATAACTCTTAATTTTTGGCTTGAACTTGAAATAAAAAACGGTGATGGCATATTTTACCTATTTTGGGTTGCTTACCTTGATTAAGAATTTGGTTGATTAGTGGGGCTCTTGTAAATCAAAAGTTGCTAATAATTCTTTTGACATGTTTTTTGAGTCGGTTGGCTATATGAACACACAGTTTGTTACCACCCATAGTGTGTTGGCTACCTAGATGAGATGTTGTTGTATTGTGAAGATTTTCTCTTTTTATCTAATTTTAATTGCTTTGTTTACCCTATTAATAGGATTAGTTGGCTATCTCTTATTATTTGAGGATATATATACATGAATAATGAAATGCATATGTGATTTTTATGAACATTGGCGGTTTCCTTATTGCTATATGGTTGCCCATTCAGGTGTGGATGGACTGGTTCGTTGCCATCTTTGGTATGTCTGGGCCTAATAAACTACATAGAAGCTACTGGGGCCAATTAGAAAATCTTTTGATTATCGCAATAGAAGTTGTTGGTTTCCTCACTGATAATTTTTGAACCACATTTTTGTCTATATGATTGAATGTCTGCCTAGAGCTAGAAGGTAAATAAGGTTCAAAAGTTTTTCTTCACTCTTGTTGCTTTTGGGGGTTTGGCAATTTAGAATAAAACTTGTTGGTCGACAGTACTAGACTGGGTATAAGAGTGCTTGCTCATAAATTTCTAGTTTTCTAAAGATTTTTACTACTACTAACTAGGTGATTTATAGAATTGTCCATGGATATTTTGTTGCTTTCCACCTCGGGTGTATTGATTACTTGAAAAGGGATGCATCACAAGTGTCGTCAGTATGGGCATATACAAGACAATGTCCCCCTTAAGCAACAAGCATCAATGAGACCGCATGTGGATCATATGAAAAACATTGAGGAGCACCTAGAACCTTTTGGTGAATTCATCGTGCATTGGATAGACAAACACCCACAAGAAGATCCACGTAAGTCAATTTTAATTCATGGTTCGCTGCACCAAAAGAAAAAAAAATGGCAAGTGTATCTATATTTCATGATGATGGTAGCTCATACGATTTCATTTCTTAAAAACTTGCTGAAAAAATAACTTAAAGGTCATCCCGTCAACATATACCATTTTTACAAATCAACACAGACCGCACATTGATTGTAGTACACACAGTGATGAGATTCACACTTAAGCATTAGAATGTTTCTCTTTTTAGTGATGTATTGCTTGAAATTTTCCTCTCATCTTGCATCCATAAGCGAAATGTTCCCTTAGGAAAGATGACAAAGTGTACATGATCTGTGTCACAAAAATTGGAATCAAAAGAGTCTTCTCTTTCACCGAAGTACCAAGCTTTTATTTCATATAGACCAAAAGATAAATATTGTTACATGCTCTCAACCCCCACATAGATCCCCATTTAGGTATAATCCATTACACCAATAAACATTTTTGCAGGCTCTCAACCCCCAGATAGAGCCCCATTTAGGTATAGTCCATTACACCAATAAGATATACAGATATAAATCACTAAAATCTTAGAAAAGTAACTCAATTCATTTTTGTTCTTCCCTTTTTGGTGCCCCTATCCTACTATTGCAAAGAAAAAACCTTTTTGCATGTGCATCAATTGTAGGGCGTTAAAGAAAGCTACCATTGATTACCTCATACCTCATGTTGATGACCTTCTTCATAGATTGAGGACTTCAAAGATGTGCAACAAAATTAACCTAAAACTTGGCTATCACCAAATATGCATGCATTCTTGATGACACCTTTAAGATCATCTTTTGGACATAGTTTGGCCACTACAAATTCAACATTCTATACTTTGGTCTTACCAATGCACCGGCCACATTTTCACATATGACTAACATGATCTTCTTGATTGTCAAGACTTTGTGATTGTATGTTTTAACACTACCTCAATTTTCAATCAAAAAGGAAAGGTCATTTGTGTATTCCATAAACTATATGCAAAGTCAAATGAAAGCAGTTTTTTTGGAAACCAAAATTGAGTATTTAAGCCATATAGTGTCCAAAACGAATGTATGTGTTGATCTAAAAAAGATTGATTCCATCCAAAATTAGTACGTTTTTAAGGTTGGCTTTTCTAAAATTGGTCGTCTTTTATCATAAATATCTCACATAGTGCTTCACCTATAAGCACCTTGCCTTGCAAGAAACGCCAATTAGGCAATCCTTTGTGGTTGTCGCTTATGCTAGCGGTTCAGACATTCTCATGTAGCATAACCATCCTAATTCCTTTGAAAGTAGAAAATCAAAACCATCAAATATAGTACATATGACAAAGAATTATGGAACCTAGTATATGTTTTAAACAATTGAAAATGCTACTCATGGGATTTGAATTGCTAAATAAAATACAACAACAAACAATTAAACACTTGTTGACCTAATCGAGCATCTCAAATTGCCATATTAAATAGGTTGGGTCCATTCCAAATTTTCACTCTATGATTTAGTATCATCCTAATAAAGCTAATGTAGTAGCGGATATCTTCAATAGAAAACCCAATGTAAATCAAAACTTTTAAAAACTAATTCATGTTCATTTGAATCATATTTAGGTAGTTGAATTTCAATCATTCCATTCCAAGTATGACACCCATTCTAAAGATATCACTTTGAATATGCATGGTTTGAAATGCATCAAAATAATGGTTTACCCTTGGGGTCTTACACATTGGTAAATGGTTTTTTTTTTCTTTGGCAAAACTCACAATCGTGAGTGAATTGTATTGTAATCATCGAAAGAAATACAGAATGGCCTCAAGCCAAACCGAACCTTGAGGTTCGGAAGATAACAAACTGGACGCCTTTACAACATATTTGAGCTAACCTTCAAGGCTTTACCTTATGGGTGCCAACATGGCTTTGATGGTTTCCGTATTCTCAAGAGAAACTTTACATCACAATGCCATTTAGAGAATGGGCAATAAATGAAATGCATATCCCACCTTGCATGGGTCAACATGGCATTCAATCCACTTTTTTGGCATGTAAAGATCGTTTCTTTTGGCTTGACATAAAGCATGATGTAGTTTTTTTTTTGGAATGTTTGATATGTCATAAGAGTTTGGAGATAACATGGTACAAATTATGGCCTTTTAATGCCCCAATAGTGGTCCCTAGGAGAAAATCTTCGTGGATTTTATCACAAAACTCCTATCAAAATGACATGATCTAGAACGTAGTTGATCGTTTCAGCAAGCGAGCATATTATGTGCCTTATAAGAAGACCTTATCTTCACCTCGAGCTTTAGATTTTTTCCTAAGACATTTTCTCCATACAAGGATTTCCCAAAGTCACTCATTTTGACCAAGATGGCCGCAATCACTTTTGCACTTACTAAGAACTAAGACTTAAGATAGCCTTCTCTTTTGCTTTCACCTTGAAATGTTATCAAACTAAAACAATCAATAGTACGATCATGGACCTTGTTAGATCTTATACGACTAAGAATTTTTCTAATTTGGACCAACACCTCCCTATTGCTTTGATTTGCCTACAATTCACACTTCATTTTGCAAAAATTGAGCATAAGTGTAGATTCACTAGTTTAGTTAGCACATTGATTGGTGTAGCTTTTTGTGTCTAAGCAACACCAATTACTAGACAAGTAGCTAGTCAATAGTTGGCCACCACTTTTGTTAGTTTTCTTTTGGTAACAATCTAAGAATAAGTGTCTTTTACTGGTATGTAATAGAAATGGATATTTGATTTTTTATTTTATTTTTGGTATATTTTATTGATGATTCAATGAGGATTAATATGTCTATTATGATCTCGTTGCATGGTCTTATTGTTTAGCATATCAATGAGTGGTGAAGTTCAGGACATGTGGTCGATGGCCTCCAATTTACAATGATGCAGCCAATTTTTGGACATTGATGGCAAACACATCTATACATAGTTTATGCCAATGGAGTAGTTAAATGTTTTTCACAGTAAAGTATTAATTTTATAAGCATTATGAGCAAAGACTTTTTTATGTTCCAAGTGAATAATTGTAGCTATTTTCAGCATGGACCTAATCTATAAATTGAACATGTGCAAGAAGGACATGCTCAATTTTGCATGGGGAGACTTTACACCCATTTCTTGTTTCTTCTTTCTTGCTCTTCTTTCTACACATGCTCTGTGTGTGTGTGTGTGTGTGTGTGTGTGTGTGTGCGCGTGTGTGTGTTAACCTTGTTGTTTGCAGGGGGCACCTTTTTCCCTCCCTAGAAGGTTTTTATTAAATCAAGCCTTATCTTTCTATTAGCACACTCAGTAATAAGTATTACTTTCTATGTAGTGTGCTCTTAAGCTTTTCTATCTTCTCCATCTTCATGTACATTCCGATTGCTATATTTCCATTAAAGGGAATTACATGCAGAGTGCTCAAATGTTTTGATATGGAAGGGGAGAAGTTGATTAGTGACTCCATTTCCTCCATATTTACAAGGGGATTGTCTCAAATATTATGAGGCATCCAGTAAAATATTTTCTCATACACAAGGTTATTGTCTCAAATATTGTGAGCTATCTAGTGGAAGATTTGTTCATTTACTACAAAGTTTCAAGTCTTGCATTGCAATGCTTAAAATTCTCTTCAAGTAGCATAGAATCCAATGTTTCATGCAAATATGAAACACATTGTTCTTAAGGATTGCTTCATTTGCAATGTGCTTGAGGACAAGTGCATTGGCCTTGTCAAGAGTCACATTGATGACAACCCTATAGATCTTCTTACAAAAGGTCTATCATCTAAGAATTTTGCTCGTTATCAAGTGCTTATGGGCATTGTGTAGAGATATAGAATCTACACATATCACTTAAAGGCACATTGGCCTTTAAGTGAAAGGCTGCTAGGTAAAGTCTTGACCATTTTCATTCGTGTGTAGCAAGTAATAGCCCAGTGCTACAGATAGTCTTTTGGATTGCAAAGTGGACCCATTATCCTCTATGGTTCCTCTCTCTCTCTCTCATGCTTCAACACACGCACAGAGAGAGAGAGAGAGAGAGAGAGAGAGAGAGAGAGAGAGAGGAGAATTTTTAATATTGAAGGAACCATTTAAAGATCTATCCAACAAGCCTTGAGCAAAAGATCGCATACTCATGAGGGAAATGGGATAGCCAATTCACCATGTGGCTACTATACACAACTTGATTTTCATTTACAATCTATTGAGAAATGGGTAGCACTCAAGAATATAAGATCATCAATCTATTTGGATTACTTTCCATAGACTTTGAAGGATAGAGCCAGGAATTGTTACTACTAGTATCTAACATCCAAGTTATGTAGCTATTATACATTGTGAGAAACATTTGTGCAACAATTCAATGAAAAGGATCTAATGAGGAGAACCCCTATGAAACTGGTGAGATCATGCGAGGAAATTGGTTACTACTTTCTCAAGAAAATCAATGTTGGCCTAACAATTGGAATTTGTAGCTTCTGACAAGACATGATGAAGAGGGTGGGCTATAGGAGGGACTCTTAATTTTCCATGAGATTATGTATGGGATTCACATTTTGACAAATAGGTGCATGCCATGTGTGAAAAAGTGGTGGGCTCCATAACTCCTACATACTATTTGTAATTTGAATGATGGAGATTATCGATCTATGAGCTGCATGTTAAAATCTTTCCATAGATATACTACATGATATGGTTTTAATCACTAGATTTAAAATTTCAATTTTGGAAGAAAATTTGAATTCAATTAAACTAGCCGTTTTTGCTTGTTTGAGTTCAAAAGATGTCATTCGATTGCTTTCTTGATACTAAAAGTTTGACTCCCTTAAACTACCAAATAAAGAGGCCCTTCTAGACCCCATTCTCTTCCTAATGACATGAGGGCTTGATTTCTCAATAGCTCCAACAATTTTAACAGCAAGTCAAAAAGATTTTGAGGTCATCAATCCAACAAATGTATCAATGATCTAGTAGCATGAGGAATAAAATTAGAGTAGGAAAAGAAGTCTAAGAAGAGGATTAGGTTGAGACCTTTAGCTCTTACTTGGAAGACACAGACATTACGGGTTTTGAGAAAGATTGGAATTCTAGAAGTAAGATAAAGAAGCATGGTAGCTAGATTAGATCTTTGAGAGATAATAAAGCAAATGCAAGAATGGATATAGGATCGCCTTCATCAAGAAATTCAAAGATTAATTGAAATTTTTTGATAATTTGAATCTTGTAGTGCAGACTATATAACAAAACATTTGATGCAACGGGCAAGGAGAGACAACAAGGACATGCTTTTGCAAGTCTTGGAAGTCATCAAAGAAGATGAATAATTAGAAATCATTTCTAACAATATGAAAATAAAAGGCACAGGACATTTCACAAGGAGGAAGAGCAAGGAAAGATGGAGATAAAGGGAAAGACTCAATGGAAATAGGCAAGTCAAGCAAGTAAGAAAAGGCAAGGGCAAAAACAAGGAAGTTTGGAAGGAGAATTTTGAGTTTGTTCAAGGAAAAATGGAGTACAACGTTGTGAAGATTTGAAAAAAAAGTTGGTTAAGAATACCTACGGTCAGTTCTTGGAATTGAACTCTATGATTTGAAGGAATTGGCATAAGCAAGCAAGTGTGCAAAGAGTAAAGGTGAAGATGCGTGATGCTCATGTGGTTCAACTTCACCAGGTAGAAGATGTTTTGCCTATTGCATATTCACAGATCCATGGAAGAAAGGTGAGAAAAATGTGTATGGATGGAGCCCACGATTGCATAATGACTTAGGATTTACAATGCATCACTCATCAATCAATTTTGAGTGTGAGAATGAATGATAGTGTACGTGTAAAATTTTTGGGTGTCATTCTTGTTTATGTGCTAAGAAAGAAGCTATTCTAGATATGCAAGTAATGCCAACAAAGTTGGCAGATTATCCAATCATTTTGGGGGATAGCCAAGAGATCAGGGTAGAATTGGTCTAGGAGTTGATTGGTCTCTTTACAAATTGTCTAAAAGATTGAAAAAAAAAGCTATAACATGAGTACACACAAAGTATTGGGGATTGAAAAACAAGAAGCAAAAGAAATTGAGGCCGGTCATGTTGGAATTAGGGTTGCAGGAAAACAACACAGCTTGAACAAGATGAAGGAAGCTCAAGGCACACAACAGAGATTGTATTACTTACTGTGCAATAGAAAGATAAGTTAGCCCTAGAGTGATGGGTGTATATACAATGCACGGGGGAAAAACCTCCTAGTGAGGGAAAAAATGCCCCGGCGGTCCTAAGTGTGTTCACATGCATCACTAGCACATGTATATGGTAACAAATCCCCCTGGGAATGATGCGGTGAACGAGAGCTGGCACATAGAGCATAGGGAAGTGACATGCCTTGAGGACATGATTAGTCCACAAAGGGGAGTAATCCTAGAGCTTTGCGGAAAGCTTTGAACTTCTCATGAGATAATGCCTTTGTGAAATCTGCAAGGTTGTTCTGTGTTGGCACATAAGCCAAGTTGATCTCTCCTGTTGAGAGCCTCTCCCTGACATAGTGGTAATGCACCTCAATGTGCTTTGTGTGAGCATGAAAAATTGGTTTTCTCGCAACAACTGCAATGCGCTTTGATTGTCAGTGTAGATAGTGTTGGCAGTGTCCTGCCAACACCAAAATCATCCATAAGGCGTTTGAGCCATACACGCTCAACCGTAGTTGTGAAGGCTGCCAACTGGAAGTGGCCACGATAGGTTGCTTCTTGCTCAACCATGATATGCATGAGCTTCCAAGCATGAAACAAAAACCACTTGTGGACACTCGTGTGTCAAGACAACCATCCCAATTTGAGTCCGAAAAAGCATGTAAATTGGGCAGCAATGATCCCCCCTTGGGATAAAACAAGCCAAGATGTAAAATGCCACTCAAGTAGCAAAAAATCCTCTTGACAGCATGCCAATGCTTAGACCCTGTCCTGTGCATGAATTTGCTGACCTGTGAGACTGCAAACTGAATATCTCACCTCATGTTGCATACATAAATGAGGCATCCATTGTTAAAGAGTGACATTGGCATGATCACCAGCATCATGAAGACTCAATTTCAAAACTATTTCCATGGGAGTGGCAATAGGTTTGCAATCCTCGTCCAAACTTACATAGAAATGTCTCCATGTAATGTGTACACAAGGCAATACCACCATCACACTGCTTAAACTCTATACCCAAGTAATGATGCAACATCCCCAAATCTTTCATCTTGAAAGTAGCATTCAAATCAGCCTTAAATTCAGAAACATGTCTCTCATTTGGTCCAGTGATCAATAAATCATCCACATAGAGAATGACAATGAGAAGTACATCACCCTCACGCTTTACATACAATGTGCTTTCTATTGGACCGTTACAAAAGCCTCGTTTGACCAAATGAGCGTCAGCCTTCTCATTCCAAGAACAAGGAGATTTCTTCAACCCATACAAAGCTTTCTTACATTTCCACACTTTATCAGCCTACCCCTTGATGACAAAACCGTGAGGCTGCATTACATAAACTTCCTTAGATATGGCACCATCCAAGAAAGAAGTAACAATGTCTGCCTGACGTACATCCCGACCAAAATGAGATGCCAATGCACATAGAAAACGCACAATAATCATACGACAAGTGGAACAAAAGTCTCTTCATTATCTATACCTTTTTGTTGTGCATAACCCTTTGCAACAAGTTGAGCCTTATAGCAATCAGTCTCAACATCTGGCTTGGGTTTTAGCTTGTAAACCCACTTCGTACCAATGGCCTTTTTTTCCAGGAGGCAAATCACATAAAGTCCATGTGTCAATTTCTATAAGTGCATCATATTCAGATTGCATGGCAGCCATTCAATTTTTTGACTTCCGTGCTTCATCAAAAGGCAAAGGTTCCTCAACATCATGTAAGCTAGACACAACCAAAGAACAAAAATCTAATGCATAAGATGCATGGTGAGAACCTGAACGAGTAAGACTAGACAAAGGTGCATCCAATTTACTATCACGCAAAGTATGCACCAACTATTTAGGCATACCTCTAGCGTGCTCATTCTTAGCCCTTTCCTCATCAAGTACATCATGCACATCTGCATTAGTGATAGGATGATCTCTAACATTTTCAAAAACCCCCATAGGTTGTACATTTGTCTCATTGAATTTACATTTGAACTTCCACCACTAAAAAGAGGCAACAAAGTGTCATCAATGTCATGTGAGCTTACATAACTGTCTCTAGTACATGACAACAAGGGCTGAACAAAATCTTCCACAAACACAACATCTCGTGAGACCAAGATACGCTTTGTTTGTGAATGATACAACCTGTAACCTTTGCTTTTAGTACTATAACCAACAAAAATACATTTGACAGCCTTATCATCCAATTTTTTGCACTACATTTGTGGCACCAAAGCATATTCCAAAGAACCAAAAACACGCATGTGCTCAATAGAAGGCTTTCTATCATGCCATGCTTCATAAGGGGTCATAGACTGCAAAGCTTTCGTAGGACACCTATCAAGCACATAAGTGGCACACATGATGGCCTCAAGTCAAAACAAATACGGCAAAGCTTGACTTTTGCCATACATCGTGCCATTTTTGTAAGTGACTTTTTTTTCTTCTCAGCAATACCATTTTGCTTAGGTGTGTAAGGCACTGTACATTGGTGTTTTATCCCACAACTAGCTTGAAATGCATTAAATTCATGAGACATGTACTCTCCCCCTCAATCAGAACATAGGGTGCCATAGTACATTTCAAGACATTTTCAACCATAGCCAGAAATTGTAAGTTGAAGCACAGAAAAACTTTGTACTTTGCCTTAAGCGGATACACCCATGCCCTGTAGTAATCATCAATGAAAGTCACAAAGCAAAGGTAATTGCCCAAGGACGGAGTTTGCTGGGTCCACAAACATCACTATGGACAAGCTGTAATCTGCATGCGGCCCTAACTGAACTATCCTTTGGAAACTTTGAACGCTACATCTTACCCAAAATACAGCCTTCACAAACATGTTTGACAGGTGCTTCAAGAGGCAGCAAAGAAGCAGCCATATCAAATTTTTGCAAATGCAGCAAAGTGGAAAATTTCAGATGCCCAAAACATGCATGCCAAAGTTTAGCATCTAAAATAGCCTTTGAATCAACAACAACATTTGCAAAATTCTTCCCGCACTTGTCATATAAAGTGAGCTTATCCAACCCATGACATAAAATACCATATGCAACAATTTCATCATCAAACTGAGATCATGAACTATACATTGTCATCCACAAATTTGACAACAAGACCAAGTCTAGCAAGTGCAGATACAGATAAAAGGTTCCTTTTTATCTAGGTACATACAACACATCAATAAGTGTGAAAGAGTTTCCATTTGCAGTAGTAACCACAATCTTTTCAACTCCCTTGATCAGATAAGAGGCATTGCTAGCACAAGTGAGTGAATTCCCATGAGGGATATCCTTGAGAGAGGTAAACAAGTCATGATGAGAGGTAATGTGCTTTGTAGCACCACTGTCAAAGTACCATACTTGAGCATTTGCACCAACTGATAAACATGCATCATGGACATAAGGATCATAAGTGCACTCTACACTAAAATCCCATTCTGCATCAACATCAGCATCATAGTCTCCTTTCACAGAAGACTCAACGATAGCTACATTTGTAGTGGAACCAACATTAGTAGTGGAACCATCCTCTTTCTTCTTAGCCTCTTTAGCCTTCAACTTAGGACACTGCTTGATCAATTTATCATTAGCTTTACAATAATAGCAACACATCTTCTTTTTTACCTTATCACCAGAATCCCCAAACAAATTTTTGCCAGCAGAAGCATTAGGAACATGTGATTTACCACTCGCAGAAGAACCATGAGAAGTGGCTACATTGTTGTTACCACCTTTTCTTTAGTAGCAATAAAGGCCTATTTAATTGCACGCTATTTAGTCCTATTTTTTCTGCAAAGAGACTCTTGCAACAACAATGTGCATAATGCATCAAACTTGACAACTTCAGGATTTCCTTGGGTCATAAGTCTCCAAGTACTAGCAAAAGTCTTGTAAGAATCTGGCAAGGCATCAAGAACAGTCTACACAAGGGAATTGTCTAAAATGACTTCACCTGTAGAAATAAGTTGCTCATTGATATTCTTGACACAAGCAAGGAAAGTGTCCATATCATCTTCCTCATGCATAATATTCGACTCCAGATCTTTATGCAGCAATGCAATTTTTACCTCATTGTGACTTGCATAAAGACCAGCCAGAATATCTCAAGCCCGTTTTGCAGATTTTGTTGAATGAATGTGGGGAGTAATAGTGTGTTTCATAGACAACACAATCACTGCATGAGCCTGCACATATTTTACATCCCAATGAGCTTGCTTAGCCGTAGGCATAACAGCTCTCATAGCAGCAATCTTGCCACCAAAACGTGTAACATCCTCAACATCACATACATCCTCAAAACCAGGAGGTACATCAATGCCCTGGACAATGTTCCAAACGCCCTTTGACACAAGGACATGTTGCATCATGTAAGCCACATAGGGTAATTGTCCCCATCCAATCTATCCTCAACAACAAACATCTTGAACACATCTGTGTTGTTTTCAGCCATGGTGAATGCTACACTTGATGTGAAAAACTGCCCAAAAAAAAGAGAAACGAGGCAGGAACAACACGTGCTATATAGCACAAACCGTAGAAGATTGTAAGGGACTTATTATGCGAAAAACGTGTCATAAAAACTAATATCTAATTCTCCTAAATGATTTTCTCATGTTAAACTAATCATTTAACACGGGGAAGTGCCAAGGGATAAAAAGCTAGAAGATTGGTTAAGCTGGTAGACCGGCCACAATAGGGATCCAAAGGGGGGGGGGGGGGGGGGGCATCTGCAAAAGATCAATGTGCAACAATGGGCTTAAAAGGCCCTACGGTTCAGCCCATTAAGACTTCCAAAATGCTAAGGTTCCAAAATTCAAAGGTTGTGTCCAATGGTTAAGCTTAGGAAATTTGGATGCTTTGTATGTGTGTAAAAAAGTCTTCCCAAGCCCTACAAATAAGGGGGCAAGCCCAAGAAGTAGGGGATGAGAGAGAAATACACACACACACTCACAAGCTTTATTTACACACAAGGGGAAAGAGGGACACATGTCAGCTCCCTAGCCCAGATGCCCACAAGGTGTACTCAATCCCTATTGGATGGCCATGGAGGTGGACCAATGAGAATTAGGCTAGAGTAAATCTAGTTTAGTTAATTTAAAACCACTGAATAAAAGAACCAATAGGAATTAAGCTCTCTAGAAGACTATTGGACAGTCTCCCAAGGGGTCCAATGAGCATTCAACAGCCCAATGGCTTGCCTGATTCCTATTGGCCAGGCGGCAAAGGGATCCAATGAGAGTTTAGTTGCATTTATTAATTACCTAAAGCTCTCATAAAAGGGGAAAGGGGGACACATGCCAGAAGGCTATCACTTATGCTTCTTAATACTCATTGGCTAAGCCTGGAAAGGGCCAATAAGGTTGCAACATGAGCCAATAGCAAGAGGGGTCGATCAAGAGAGAGAGAGAGAGGGCTGATTTTCTCAAGGCATTATCCACACACACTCACACAAACTCATGTGTGAAGCAAGAAGACTCTCTCTCTCTCTCTCTCTCTCTCTCTCTCCTTCTCAAGCTTTAATGGAAATCTTATCACGTACTCCAAGCTTGTGAGAAGGGAGGCCTACACCAACAATTCTTGGCTTTGTGATGCAAATCCAACCAAGAGCCAAGCTTCAATGCATGCTCATCTCCTCTACCATGCTAATTTCTAAGCTAAGCTATGCTAATATGAGTGATTATGTGAGGAGATGTACATCTTTCTCGTAAGACTACTCCTTCTTCCTCTCAATCTACTCTCATACCCCGCTAGCTCTCACCATCTTCGAAGGTGTGTGAGGTCTTGGGTCTGAGACCGTGAGGGAATTGATGTTGTGTTTGATAAGTGTTTTGCTTAGTGCTTGAAGTTTCCATCTTCATTGCACTAACTAGTATTGAAGGAACACAAAAAATTGTATTGTAAAATGTCTCTCTTGATGGGAGAAACCATAATACAAAGCCTTTTGGAGGGGGGACCAGCTCCATGAAAATCTGGTCCTCAACTGTTGTCAATTGCTTAATTTCTCTCTCTTTTGAAGCATTGTTCCTTCTATCTAACTAGGTGTTATAATTTTTGTTGCTCTATCCACCCAAGCACTCTTGTTATTCTCATTAGGAATCTATTCTAATGAAATGCTCACTATGTTCATGCTATTTTCTGCTACACACAAGTTACTAGACCATTAAATGCTACATTGGTATTAGAGCACAAGGTTTCTCTTTTCTTGCTCAAGAAGGGAGGTCCTCAAGCTAGATATAAATGGTTGGTATTATTAATTGCACGTGATTAAGTAGAATAGGGATTTTTCAGCATTGCAGTGTGCCTACCTTCGTGCAGATAATGGGGCATCATCGTCAAGAGCTATGGTCTTAATAGTGGAGTCTATGGGGATTTCCTACGGCTTAACCACTATTGAGCTATTAGAAGCTTGACAGGAGCCGGTGTTGTTTTGGTGTTGAATGAACCTCTCTTCTATTCTTTGCAATTAATGGTATTCAAGACACGGGTATAGTAGCTTGAGTGCTTTTTCTAAAGGGGTAAAGAGGAGTAGCAACTAGGGCTTGAAGTGCCAAAGTACACCTAAAAAGTTACACCTAAAAGTTGTTAGAATGGCTGAAAATAGTAAAGAGAGTGAAATTAATGTTGATAGCTTTGATTTTTCTACTAATGATGCCCCTATGCTTGTTAACTACCTTGTTTCTAGGCTTCAACAAGCCATGGGCAATCCTTCCCTCCAAAGTGAAGTGCAACAGCAGCTTTGTGCTCATGGGATTCTCCAAGCTCCCCACCATGACAAGAGAGTACCTAGGAAGCCTCCTTGCAAGACTCCCAAAAGAGGACTCTCTCCGATTCGGGAATAAGAAGAGGATCCATACGAAGGGCTCAAAAATTTGCTTCTTGATGACTCAAAGCCACTGTCTTTAAAAATTTGGATTTTGGAGAGCAAAAGCAAAAATTTTGTGCGGGCTTAACTGAAGAAATGGTGGAGTATGTCAACTCCCAAAGGCCACGCACCATATTGGCGGTTCTACACCATACTATGGTGGCTTCTCAAATCAATTTCCAAACAGGGGCTAAGAGAAATTCTAAGCCCGTGGAAAACAAGGGTTCCAATGAGCCTAAGGGGAAGGACAGTGTCCAAAAGTCTCCTAAGGGCAATTCCAAAAAAGCTAAGGAGAAGGGAGTTTACAAAGGAAAAAACAAACTCTCTCCTGAAGAGCTTGAGTGTTATCGCAAGGATAACCGATGTTTCAAGTGCGGGGAGCAAGGGCATGCGTACCATGCTTGTCCCCAAAAGAACACCCGCCATGAACCTCCTAGAGCTACCTTGGTCGAAATCCAAGAGGAGGAAACTCACCACAAAGGACCTCCTCTATGCCATGCTTGGGGAAAGGTAATAGAACATGATGCTTTTATTCTCTTTGACCCTGGTTCTACTCACAATTTCATATCCACAAAGTTGGCCACCAAGCTAGGCATACAAGCTTACGAGATGGGAGATGTCCTACCCGCAGATGGTGATTTCAAGGGGAAAGAAGCTTCAGTCACTCCCTTAATCGAGAAATTGAGGCTCCATGTCCAAAGCTATGTGGACAAAGAGGACTTCTTTATCTCTCCTCTCAAGCATGAGGATGTAATTCTAGGGGCACCATGGTTTGATCACATGGCTGCCAATGTTAAATTCCCTGAAAGAAGAATCTACTTTAGGCTCAAGGAAAAAGATATGTACATAGATGCCAAGCAAATGGGTAATACCATACCCATTGTACATACACAAGCTTTCAATAATTCAATAAAGAGATCTATTTCTGTGTACATGATTTTTGTTAAAGATTCTCAAAATGAACCTAATGTTTTAACAAAAGAAAATAAACACTCTCACAAGGAATTAGAGTTATCCAATTTTCTCAAGGGGTTTCAAGATGTCTTTATTGACGACATCCCTTGTGAGCTACCTCCTAAACAAGGCAAAGACGGCATCCAAATGGATCCATCAAAATTAGAGGTAATAAAAGGATGGCCTAAACCAAGGAATCTTCATGAACTAAGAAGATTTATATGTATGTGCGCATATTATAGATGCTTCATAGAAAAGTTCTCACTAATAGCAGGAACATTACATGACCTAAAAAAGAAAAATGTTAGGTACACATGGTCTGCCAAGGAGAACAATGCTTTTGAAAAGCTTATCTCTCAACCTCTGCTTACACTACCAGATCTCTCAAAGCCATTTGAGGTCCAATGTGATGCTTGTGGTGATTGCCTTGGAGTTGGTTTGCTCCAAGAAGGGCACGTCATAGCCTATGAAAGTCGAAGGCTCGACCATATTGAGCAAGCTCTAGGTATATATGAAAAGGAACTCCTCGCAGTTCTACATGCCTTAGACTCATAGAAGCACTATTTATTGGGGACTCCTTTCATTTTGCGAACGAATCATCAAAGTATTAAGTACTTCATGACGCAGACCAAGCTCTCCGACAAACAAATGAGGTGGGCAAATTTCCTTTGACAATTTCATTTTTATATTGCTCACATTGCTGGCAAGCATAATCAAGTAGCTGATGCACTCTCAAGATGGTCGAGAGTGAATGTGGTTTCCATAGGAACTCACAATGATCTATCTTCTATGATAGATGAGTATGCTATTGATCTCGATTTTAGAGATGTGATTTCAGCCCTTGCACTAGGGAAGAAAGAGGAGCCATTTACTTTACAAGATGGTTATCTTCTCTATGGCAATAGACTATGTGCTACTAACTTACTTTGTGAGAAAGTAATGTATGAATCTCATGCTCCTCCTTATGCGAGGCATAGAGGGATTCAGTCTACCCTAAAGAGAATTGAAACATATTTCTATTGGCCTACCATGAAAGCAAACATATAAGAGTATGTTTCTAAATGTGTGGTATGCCAAAAGACGAAGTTTGATAGAGGGAAGCATGGATTGCTTCAACCTTTGTCAATCCCTAATTCACCATGGGAGAGCATATCCATGTATTTTATCTTTGGATTGCCTAAGTCTATCCATGGGAGTACGGGAATATGGACAATAGTAGAGAGGTTTAGTAAACAAACTCATTTTATACATGTCAAAAAGACTGTCAAAACCCATCAAATGGCAACCCTCTTCATCTCACAAATCTTCAAATACCATGGCTTGCCAATGTCCATAGTGTTGGATAGAGATCCTAGAATGACTAGTAGTTTTTGGAAGGGTCTCTTTGAGAATTTAGGAACAAGGCTAAACTTCTCTTCGGCCTATCACCCACAAACGGATGGCCAAAGTGAAATAGCTAACCTAAAAATTCTCGATCTACTAAAAGCCTATGTAGTGGAAGTAGATCAAAGATCCCAATGGGAGAAATACTTACCCTTAGTGGAGTATGCCTACAATAATACTGTACATACTTCCACGGAAAAAGCACGTTTTGAGGTGATTGAGGGAAGATCAAAAAGTCCCCTGCTACTTAAGGTACACGGGAATATCTTCGCTGCAGATGAGTATAGCCGAGACCTACAAGAATCTTTCCAAAAGATTAAGGATGCTATCTCTATCTCACAGCAAAGGCAAAAGGCTACTACTGACAAGCACAGAAGAGCCCAAGCCTTTAAAGAAAATGATTGGGTCTCACTCAAATTTCCGAAGGCTTGATTAAGGCACATGACGGGCAAGAATCCTAGGGGACACCAAAAGTACTATGCTAAGTTAGCAAAAAGGTACTATGGTCCCTTCCAGATTCTTAGGCCAATCAATGAAATGGCCTATCAACTCAAGTTGCCCAGCCATTGTCTCATACACAATGCTTTCCATGTGAGCCTACTAAATCCTTACGAAGGAGAGCCACCTCAAGGACCAACTATTGAAGACCCACTGGAGATCGAGGACCAAGAAGAGGTGCTACAACCCGAGTCCATTCTCCGACATGAAGACAAGGTACTAAGAGGCGGTAAGACTATCCGACGATATCTTATTAAGTTTAAAAATTATCCTTTTGGAGATGCTAGATGGATGAAAGGCTTACAATTAAAGGATAACCTAAACCTTGTCAATGCTTACAATGCTTCCCAAGTGTAAGCAAATCTACAAATGTTAAAAATGAACAAATTTTTTGTCTTATAAGACTCTCTTTTTCTTATTGTGCACAAAAATGAAGTAGTATGCATGCTTAGATCAAGTTTGCGGAGACGACGTCTGTGCGCTCCTTGCCGCACTGTCGAAGCAAGGGACTTGCCAATACACCGTGTGCGAGCCACAAACGGCTCCAAGCACACAACAAGCCTAAACTAGCAAGCTCAAGAAAACAAAGGGTGTGTCACTCACCGCTCTACGCTCGCCTTTGTGGTGGATTCCTCGCCGCGATGAAGAAGAAGCTGCAGTCGTGCCGCGCTCAACCGCTTCGCCGCCGTCGTGCCTTCGTAATGCTCGATCACACACACACTCTCCCTCTCTCTCTCTCTCTCTCTCACACACACACACACACAAGGAGGTGAAGAAGAAGAAGATGGAGATGGAGATGGAGCAAGAGCACTCTTCTATTGCACAAATGAGAGAATAAGTAAAAATTAGGTTTAGTTGGCTTTTATAGGAGCTCACCCCATTCACACTTGGGCGCCCATGCTTAGCCAACTAACCCTAGCATGTTCGTGTTAGAGTGCGCCTCTCATCGGCGATCACTCTACCTTTCCCTATTGGACCGACAAGCCCGGTACCTGACTCTACCAAGTACATAATACGGTTACGGTGTCCGTGTGCCGTGAGGGTTAACATGCCCCCCTTCCTGATGTAGATTCTGTCCTCGGAAGCTATTGAGTTGAAGCTGGTTCGTCGAGGTGGAAGAGCATTTGAGATGAATGTTCTTAGCCTTCTTCAGTCACTGCAAAATCAAACAACATTGCCACAGTAATTGCATTCTCTTAAAAAGCATATGCAGTTTTAGGTAGACAAATTGATTGGTCAAAGAATTTCAAACAATTTGTTAGCAATGAACATTAAATTGCAATGTAATCAAATGCATAAACAGATGTAAAGGTAGAAAATTAAACAAGTATGGGGTCGCTAATTTGACGGTCGAAAGGCACTAAAGATCGAATATTAATACCATGGGTAAGCTTCTTAATTTTCTGTGGTCAATTAAGTTGTTTAATCGCGAGAGCCAAGTATTCATGTTCGAGGGCTAACTAGAGGCTATATCTAGAAAACCTTGTAGTTAAGCTACCATAAAAGGAATTTCTCATGAAATCATCGCCTGGCTGATTACTTTTTCTTTGACCCCCCAAGGTCTTTTCACAGTGATTCAATTATGATGTGTGTGCTTATTTTGTATGCCTTGGGTTTTTTGCTTTTCAAGGAAAAGCGCCCACACTGGGAACCTCTAGGGCTCTAGTACCATAGGCGATACATGTGAGTGAAGTACCAATTTAAGCAGGGATTTCTCTTCCAGCTTAAAATTTTACATTGTGGCACTTTGATTTTTTGCTTGTTCATTTTCAGCATTTAAATTTTGTAACTTCGGGGGGTCATATAACACTGCTACACCTCCCCAGGCTCATCACATTAGTAAACTCCCTTTATAATACTTAAGCTAAAGGTCAATAGGGTTAAGCCCACTAGAAAGCCCTAGTACATTTCATACAATGCTGCCTAAATCGGATTAAGAACCTAAGTAACCATTGCTTATTAGGAAGGCATTCCCCATGGTATTAAGAGAAGATTTCTAATACCTAGCTTGGTCAAACTAGCTTAGTCGGACTGCTTGATTTTTAAACCTAGACAAGTGATTATGAAAAAACATTACATTGAATTAAATGTTTGATACTAAGCCAATGCGCTGAGTATTATGCTACCAATCACAATCAAAGCAGACAAATATGGATGCAAAAAGATAAGGGCAATGCTAATGGACAAGAAACACCTGTTTGTGTTGATGGTCGCGCTTGATTTGAAGTGTGAACGAGAGAAAGGTTCCATGAAGGTCCAAATCCTAACCACAGCAACACGTTCCTGTACACACTATGAAACACAAACAATACCTCTAGGAGGCACATCAGTGGGAAAAGAGAACTTTTCTAATCACTCAACTCTAAAACAGAAACACTCCTATCGTACTAATATTACCTACCCTCCATCACTCAAGTGATGAGGATCAAAGGTGTTTTATGGCATAGGTTTCTGTTTCACTGTACCATTAGGAAATTTTGGAGGTCATTTGGAGGGCCATATGAAGAGAGAGAAAAATAGAGCGCGTCCAATGAGCATGAAGGCTACGTTACGTAGAAAAGTACCTGGAAAAACTCAAAAAATAGGAAAATAGCATAAAACTTTCACGAAACTAGGATTGTAGCATAGTAATTTCCTTACTTTTACCGAGCTTTTAGGTGCTTGCGTGTGGTCCCACTTCTGATATTCTCTCATGGTCATTAACGTATTGGAGGGTGACCATTAAGCCCGCACAAGATATTGGAATTTTGAAACACTTTCCCTCCATTAGAATGCTTTCAAAGTGAATCTCCCTCCACTAAAGCTTTTCTCTGAGAGTTATGGCATCCACGTCTTCTCGCCCAAGAGCCTCAAGGTGTTTACTGTCTCTCACACCAACAAACAACAACGGCACTTTGCCTAGAAGGCCAAGTAGTAGCATATCCTCAATTACAATACCAGCTTCAATAAGTGCAGACAACCAATGGGTTGGACAAAGGATAAACAAAGGTTCATGGGTCCTCATGCAACCAAGAAGACCCAAGAGGTTTAGTGGTATCAACGTTTACCGCTCAGCATGGAAGGCCAGGGTGTTGGATTTCAAAGTTGAGATCGGCAAAAGATCTGTAAAGGAAGTTCTTGTTCAGCATGTGTTTACCCATCCAGAGGTGATAGCAAACGGTGGAAATGTATCAAATATACATCAACCACGTTGCAATTGTAAGTACTCTTGACATGTGAACTTACTGATACTCTCATTATAACTTTTCTTATATATTTTGCAATGTTTCTCCCGCTTGTTATGAGTAATGTCTCTACTCTTCACAACTCAATTACATTAGATTTGTCATTTGTACTTATTGATACTCTTAGTTTAACTCTTCTTATATATATTGCAGATGTTTATCCCTCTTCTTATGAGCAATGGGAGCCTGTGGAGTGCATAATAGGCCTCTTCCATGTTGTACATGCCCATATTGGTTCTCTACAGTATTCAGAGAGGAGCAGCAAAAGATTGGCTGATGAGGGAATCTTTTTTTATGACCACTTTTACCAACTCAGCTCAGGCAATAAGAATGGCATGTTGGTGAAACTACCTCTACCGACCGATTGGAACACTGTGGACTGGCCAGTTCCCGAGGAAACAATGGTGGAGGCAATGCGAAGTAAGCTCTACAAGGATATACAAAGGTCTCTGCGTAGCTCTGTTCCTACCAAACTGGTTCGAATTGCAAACTTTTGTCCTGTTGCACTCTTCATAGAGCTGTTTCATAGCTACAACATCAGAGTTACAAAAACTATGTTCATGTGCAAGTCATTTCAGCAGTCATCCTGTGACAAACTTCTTGACAAAGGATGGTATGCAAAGGAAGAGATTGGTTTACGGTGCGAGGTCGCGCTTGATACTCTAGTTGTCAAGTACATGATTGCAAGCCAATCACTATTACTCTCATTTTGGTATATGCGATCACAAATGCTAAACGGTAAGTACATTCCTATGGACCAAGTTTCTGCAGGTTTGGAAGATAATCCTACTGTGGATGTGGAAGTGATTGATAAAGAGAATGGCCTACTATTGGTGGTTACAATAAGGGAGCTATGCAGTCTTCAGCATTTGCGAAATGACATCATTGAAGAGTCAATGGACAAGGAACTATCAGATTTTTCCTTTTTCTTAGCTGGCCGTAAGGTGATGCGGTGAAGAGAAAAAGATATTTTGTGCAAAGAGTTGGATGGTCGGGTTGAAGTAGTGTCAATGTAACAGATATTCTTGTAAACCCAAGTGTATACAAATGACTTTCAAGACATGAAGTTTATTGATCTCATTTTTCAATTGTGCCCTGTGAAAAAGTGTGCTTGAAATACATTTGTTTACCACGTCAAATCTCTCTCTCTCTCTCTCTCTGTCTATATATTATATATTATATATATATATATATATATATATATATATATATATATATGTTAGACAAGACAAAGACAGATAGAAGAATCATCTTAATTCATTAGAAAGTACAAACTCGTCCGTGAACAATGGACTGAGATACAATTTCTGTAAGTATGGAATCAGAATGTCTTCAAGGTAAAAATCGAAGGAATGCCCCTCGAAAGAAGGTGGTGAGATAGTTGTTCCCGGCGGATTTAGTTCTCCCTTTTCGGGAGTATCATCAATTAGTAGTGTATTAGTTGAATCAAAGGGTACACCGATTTGGCTAAACGGTTTGTACAAAAGAGGTAATCCTGGTTTTTTAGGGTGGTAGTGGCCCTCAACAGTAACGCATTTTCTTTGATCATACAAAAAGGCAAAATCTGACGTGTGAGCTTGGCATACACTGCAAACTATTGCAACTAGTGGCGATAAGTTTTGCCTTTGCATTGAAGA
Source organism: Adiantum capillus-veneris (assembly GCF_014529385.1). Lineage (NCBI taxonomy): Eukaryota > Viridiplantae > Streptophyta > Polypodiopsida > Polypodiales > Pteridaceae > Adiantum > Adiantum capillus-veneris. The sequence continues at coordinate 128,574,975 of NC_140950.1, read as the reverse complement.
CCATATGCCAACTCTGAAGCGCGGAAGAAGAAACTCAATAAACTCCTTGGTTCCTGGACGAACCACGACTCGACAAGTTCCCATCCGAAACGTTTGCAAATCATCAAAGGGTCCTCTGTCACCGAGAGGCACCCGCATCAGCAGCAATCCATTGACGTCCAAGATAATCAACCTCTGTAAAAGTTGACAAGTACATATAAGTAGTTAGAAGCTGAACATATTTTGCCATACTTGAATAGACATTACCGGAACAACCGTATCTACAGGTAGCAAGGGTCCATACTGGGTCTCTGTAGTGTTCATGTCATTGTTGCTCTCCTCCGCTTTATCTTCATAGTCATCATTCAAATCTTCATCAGGGGTCTCCCCCATGGCCCTTTCTGCCTGATTCAAGGTTGATCGGCTTGCCTCATACATCCTTTCCTGATCCATATCATTTTGCTCGTCCCGAGGCCTGCTTTCCTCATCCATATCCTTTTGCTCATCTATAGGCCTGCTTTCCTCATCTTCGGTTTCAGCCATAGGCTCTTTTGGCTGTTCCACAGGCTGACTTGCCTCTTTTATTGTCTCCTCCGGTTGAACCTTAGCTGCTTCCATATGCTCATTTGTCCTTTCCTCATCCTCGACTCTTTGATCTTCTGCTGATATGACACCCTCGGCCCGATGCGATTCCACTGTATCGGATGTAGGGGTTTGTCGTGGTGGCACGTCATGTTTTGTAAGATCAATAGTGCGCTCATCCAAGCCGCTATCTTCAAGCTCTCTAGGGCTAGACATAGTAAGCAGGTGTTGTATTAAACTTACCCGGTATCTTTGCAAATAATCATATGTGTAGTTTTTTAAAGCACTCTGCAAAATTGAAAGACCACAAGATGAGAATTCTTTTATAGACTAAACCAAAACTAACTGAATGCATTGCAAAATGGGTACCTTAGTCATGAAAGGTTTTAATGCAAAGTAGCTTTGCAGGACATATTCTGCATGGAGAAGACATCTCCAGCCGCAAGAATTCCCATCGGTTTGATTTGGGACAGGTACTTCTTTGATTGTGGCCTTGTATAGTTCATACCTTCCACATAGCTTGCCATAGGCAAGCAACAACCTCTTTATACAACTGCATTAGGCAATGTCAAGATGTTAGCATGAGGCTTCAAATTTACATGGATATCTATAATAAACACTTTCTGACACAAAACACTTACAGCCTAATTTCAGGGTGGGTTCCTTTTATTGAATTGAACACCCACACTGCTGGTTGGTCAACATCAAGGCATATGAGACTCCAGTGATGGTTGTTCTCATATGGGAAGATGATCACAGTAACTTCCAGCATAGCACAGTGGCGGAACCAGCTCTCAAATGTCCCAGATGGACTATTCTTTTGTCTTATAATTACAGACATTTGTGGATCAAGGAGAAACACCTCTGTGTGAGTGTGCAGTGGGAGTTGACTTTTGATCAGGCTGCAGAGACTCTACCTGAGTTAGCAAACCTATTATCTGAGTTTTCAAAGCTAGCAAGATAGTAATACTTACTTAAGACAAGCATAGATAATTGTGTCTGAAATCTGAGCATCTGGATTCTGCAATAAATCAATGTCCACCTTTTCCAGAGCTAGGCTTCTGGTTCCATCTACAAATGGTATCTCTGCAAGCAAACCATTCTTCATTGAAAGCAGAGTTTCTTGATTCATTGCCTCTATAGACAGGGTCACATTGCACTCTGTTTGTTTCTGGGACACCTCTGCTACTTTTGCTTTCTCCTGAAGCTCTGCTTCCCTCATTTCCTCTGTTTGGCGAGCAATAGTCTCTGCCTTTGCCCTTGTATTCACATCATGTGTGACATCTACAACTGTGAGCTGAGGCACTAGCTCCGGGGGGTATAACAAAATTTCTCTCATTTTCTTATCCTTGCAGACATTGGGGACCAGCAGTTTGTCATACCTCCACCTTATTCTTTTCAATGTCTCACTATCTTTGTCCATTATAGTAACCCTGTGGGCATGGGCTGCAACAATGGTCATGTCACTGAAGTACTCCAGTAGAAAGTCCTCAGCTGCTTCGTGTAGAGCCATCAATGCCACCACCTTCCACCTTTTGGTGCCCCAGGTAGCTTCATCACATATGGACCTCACCATCCTCTGGAAGGGCAGTTTTGGTATGCATAAATCTACACATTTTTGTGCCTTTCTGATTTCTCTGAAAAGTCCCATGCAGGTTTGGAGCTTCTTCATCCTTGGCCCTTTCAGAATTTTATTTGGTTTTCCAAGTCTTTTCTTTGGGGTTGCTGATCTACCACTTGCTTTCGATGCTAATCCTGGACCCTTGCCTGCCTTCCTTGCAGTGGCTTTTGTTCTAGCCATCTTACTGTACACCAAAAGAAGAGTCTCAATCCCCTTCTCTCTTTCTATGAATCTCTCTCTCTCTCTCTCTCTCTCTCTCTCTCTCTCTCTCTGACTCTCTCTCTCTCTCTGACTCTCTCTGACTCTCTCTGACTCTCCCTGACTCTCTCCCTGACTCTCTCTCTCTCTCTCTCTCTCTCTCTCTGACTCTCTGTGACTCTCTCTCTCTCTCTCTCTCTCTCTCTCTCTCTCTCTCTCTCTCTGACTCTCTCTCTCTCTCTCTCTCTCTCTCTCTCTCTCTCTCTAGCTTAGCATATATAACTAGAGAGAGAGAGAGAGAGAATCCACATTACTAAAGGCGCGCACAGACCACTTTTTAACCTCAACAAACACGTCCGCGCGCCGTTAGTATAGGTTAAAATAACACACCGATACTCTCTCTCTCTCTCTCTCTGCTCAATGGACTGTACTAACGGCGCGCATAGACACATGAACTACGGGTATGACTCTCTACGCACGCCGTTGGTATAGAGAGAGAGAGGGAGAGAGAGAGAGAGAGAGGGAGAGAGAATGTGTGTGTGGGTGTGTGTGTGTGTGTGTATTTTTAAGATGTGTGTCTGTGTGTAAGTGTGTGTGTTTGTGAGTGTTTGTGAGTGTGGGTGTGTGTGTGTGTGTGTGTGTGTGTGTGTGTGTGTGTGTGTGTGAGTGTCTGTGTGTGTTTGTTTGTGTGTGTGTGTGTGTGTGTGTGTGTGGGTGTGTATATGTGTGTGTGTGTTTGTGTGTGGGTGACAGAAACAGAGATGGAGAGATTTAGGCAAAGCCAGAGGGAGAAGCAGACCTTCGTTATCTCGCTGCGTGGGGTTGCTGTCGGAGACGCAGGCTTTGCTCTTGCACACTCTCTATCTCACTCTCTCACTCACTCACTCTCTTTCACGAGGTGTAGTTTTTCTCTCTCTTGACCGCTTTATATGGCGTACAAAAAGTATACGGAAATAATAATGACCACACGTGCGACCGCATGCAAATATATTTTAATTTATTGTGACACGTGGGGCGCCGCCGTGTGTATCCGTTAA